>NW_009953920.1:1594212-1640806 GCF_000747805.2 Chaetura pelagica
AAGAGACTCATGTCTCCTCCCCACTGCACAAGTCAAGAGTACACTTTTGACCTCGTGTCCTTAGGGTGGCATAAGTACTTAAGCCATTTTTAGTTCCTGAGACGGACGAAGCACTTAAGCTGCTTTAAACCTTTATGGTGGCATAAATGCTTAAGCGGCTTGCAGTTCCTAAAGCCAAGTTGATGCTATAGCTATACATGAAGAACTCTGCGTTTCTACACTGACACATGCCTGTGGAGAAGGTCAGATAACTATCTCCACTCCCTCTTCCCTTCCTTTGGATGCTTTTAATTGTTATTCTATTAAGAGTTCCTGTGGTTGTCTTGCATTGTTATGGAAGATTAAATAAATGCTGTTGTGACAGGTCTTTGCTAACGCTGATTAGCAACATAAGAATTTATACAATCTGCTGATCTGGCTCAAAGCAGGTCAGTACCACGACAGCCTTGACACCTTTGCTGAAATGGAATAGCCACAGTTAAAATCAGCTGGATCTTAAAAGCATTGCAGGGCAATTTCCTCCATGTATGATGAATGCACTACGTACAGTGTCTACACACCGTACTCCTCACTATACAGTATTTGATCTTGTCATTCAATCTCAATCCTTAATTTTCAAAGTTTTCCACTATTAAAAAATGAAGCCCCCCTGCTCTCCCCCGATCATGACTGTAAACTTAAACGAGGACGAGCAGCACACCACAGGTCAGTAATCAGACATTTTGCATTTACATGTGAGAGAAAGAGAAGTGTGACTTTTTAAACAGTATTAATATACAAGTACTGCAAATATTTATAACTTGAGTGTGACTAAAAAGGTTTTACTCATTAAGAAAAATCAAATCCCTAAATAAACAAAGTTTCAGTAAAAAAAAAAAAAAAAAAAGACTATTTCAAAAAGGAGTGAAGTATGTCAAAAATAGAAAATAGAACTGATACACTTTAACAAAGTTAATATGGGAACAGTATGTCCATGGCTGTTAATACTTAATTATAAAGAAAAAAATTAGACCTCAGTCAGCACTACAGTTGAATTCATGCTTGAAACTCATTTATTACTGTGCCATTCTGGATTCCCATCTCTGTCCCTTGAGAACTGGCAATAGGAGTCAATGAGGGAGGGATCAAAATTAGAAGCCCAAGTCAACTGAAAAATAATGATGATTTATAACTTGAGACAGCCTACAGAAGTAGATGGACAGGGATAACAGGCACAGGAGAAGGGCAGCATGGAAGCCAACAGCTGGAAGAGAGGATGGAAACAATGAGAAAGGAGGAAAGTGTGTGTGGTGGGGGTGGGGGCAGTGGATCACATCACGTTCTGGACACTCTGAAAGACTGCATGGTGCTCTCTGTAACAGCTCATCACTTTTCTTAGCAAGATGCTGCTGCACTTCCAATATCACTGCCTCAAGAGCTCATAAACTGCTTATTCACCTGCCTTGGTTGAAAGGGCTTTGGCTAATTTGGCTGTTTTGACTGCAGTGTCTCAGGGAGCATTACCGTGTGAAGGGCAGACTGCGTGGAACCTCAGAGATGTTGTAACAAACAGTTGGGGTAAACAGCTGTTTTGGGGCAGCACAGCTGCCACTGGGAGAAGACTGGGTTTGTAGTAACATTTAAAAATGTATCAAAGATCTGGGATTAGTGGAACACGTGGAAAGAGACTGGTCTTGTCTCACAGGGCATACAAGTTTAGAAGCGAGGAATGCACAAAAGCAGTCAAACTAATAAAAATGAATTAACATTTGTATTTTGTAGAGTTTACTATAACCCTGAGCAAGAGTAATCTTCTTGCCCCAACCACTCTTTCACCAAGCCATGGCAAATCAAGTGATTTTTTATGTATGGGCTTGGAGAAGTCATGTTCCCCAACCGTGAAACTGTATTACTAATAAACAGAATAGGCTAAATCAAAGGACACAACTCAGCAGGACTGTTTTCTTCTCACCTCCCTGTTTCAGCTGAAAATAGAGGTCTGATTATTTTTTCTGCATCTCTGCACTAAGAACAGCAATAAAAGTTCTCAATCCCCAAGTTTAAAAAAAAATGTTTTCTTTCTGCTTCTCCTTTTGTTCTCTTGCAATAAATTCTGTAGTTGCCTTCATTGCCTATCAATAGGTTAAGCATATCCAACCTCTATGTCTAAATGCTAAAGACAAGAGAATCCCCCAAGGATACGTCAATCGTTGGCTCTTGTACAAAGAAAAATACTGTATTTTGCTCAGAAGGGCTTTCTGTGGCAATTTAAACGCAGTGAGACAGACACAATATCCTGGAGAGAGGATAACCTGCCTTATTACATTCCTGACCCAAGAGAAAGGATCTGCCCTTAGGACGTAAAGAGAATCAGTAGGGGGAAAAAAAAGAGAAAAGTTATCTAATCCTAAAATAAAGACAGTGGTTCATAATACAGCATGACCTTCTTTTAATCTCTGATACAGTAGTTATACAGTATGAATGTGACAGAATGCCAACAGGGCAAACACAGCTTGCTTGTCAGGCTGGAAACTGGACTCCCTCAGCCTGTACCTATGCTTCCAGGTTTTGGACAGCTTTTTGATAGGCTCAGGGATATTCTGTGGAGGGAGTGGAACTTATGGGATATTGCAGGGATTGTTTCCCAGTAAGACCACATCTTGTTCTTGTTTCATTTAATATACATATATTCAGGTATACAGTACAGTTAAGTCAGTTAGCAGGAAAAAGCAGCTCCACCAATGACAATGGTTTACAGCTCTTCCTTGATTTCCTGTGCAAGAGTATGCAGCTAATAAAGCAACAGGCAGAAATTGCATCTTTATTTCCTAAACCTGAAAATTTAATAAATGAGATGCTGTCAGAACATCAACATAAATGTTATGGACATTCATCATTCCACTTTTACTGTGGTAGAAAAGATTCTTTGATGACTCTCAGCTTTGTTTCTTCTCTGATGTTCTCTTCCATAAGTCTGCCTAAAATCAAGTGCCATCTCTTTCCTGAAGGTTGCATTCTTATATTACTAGCTGGGAAGATAACAGGTGAAGCTGGTATGTTACAGGAATTCCAGCTTTCTTTACTCTTTTTTTTTTTCCAAATGTATGGAAATAAGTTTTCAATGTGTGCTGCCATGATACCTGGGCTTTCCCAGTTCCTCCAGTACTGATGCTCTGTATTGTGTTTGCCTTAGTTCAAGAAATGTATCACAGCTTCTGTACTTTGTGATGTTACTAAAAAAACCAAACCAAAATCTCCACCTCTTTCTTCAACCACCTGACATTGTGATCTGCCCAAGGACACGGCTAATTTCATTTGTGTGAGGGAAGGGAAAAGTGGAAACCCAAATTATACACTCAAGTCAGCTGTTCTCAAATGGGGTTATTTTGGTTATGCTTCTGCCCTCCAAGCATATGCCATGTTTTCCTGAGAACTGCTGAAGCAGGGAAAGACTCAGCAGGGGTACCATGGGGATGACTAATTTCTTGGGACACTTGGAAGAAGGAGCCTGTAGGGAAGAATTGCCCCCCCACTGCTCCTGAATGAGTATAAGGGGCCAACTGCAAGTTCACAGCTCATGAACTTTAAGGTCCCTTCCAACCCAAACCATTCTATGATGCTGTGATTCTCCCAACCTCTTTCTCCTACCTGCCTGCCGTCTGCATTACTTCACTGCTCCTGTGGCCCTCCTGGCTGCCTCTGCTGCAGTGCACTCCTGTGCTCAACTCCTGCAGTTTGTATTTTGACCTCCACGCCACTGTGTGGACACTGGTTAACTTTCCTCCAGCTTCCACTCACTCCATCCTCTCTCTTGGTGTAAACTGTGCCTGTTCGGACCCACACTTTGAGAGTTGCAACTGCTACACTAACAGCAAGGAAATCTTTTGCTGGAAGATAATCTCTTTTGGAAAAGGCAACCTGACAGGCAGAATCCCATTACAACTTGCACCTTCATAAAGACTTCAGCAATGCACAGGGACCAGTATAAGGAAAATAACCTTTCGTATCCCGTATTTTTTATGCTCTTCAGATTTACGTCCCCAAACTACACCCACATTTTACCTGTCTTCTGTGCAAAGGCCACATGAGAAAAATTTTGGGTAATCTGGTGCCTGTAGAGTAAACCAAGAGACCAAAGACAGAGTAGCAAGGAGAAAAACAGAGGGAGAAAGAAGCCAAGTGTGCACCAGTGATGGAAAATCAAAACTAGGATCAAAAGGCCAGGGCTGGAAGAAGGGACTGAACAAAGACCACTTCCTAAAGGGCTTAAGACCCACTGCTGAAACTGCAGTGATGAAACAGTGATGAAACTGTCATGTTGGCTTTCATGATGCGATAGCTACTAAAGGTGGCCGTCTCCCAGATCCTACACCCTAGCCCTGCACTGATGATCTTCAGCCTATTCTGAATGCTCTCCTTCTTTCTTCATCACACACACAGACAAGCTCTCCCCAGATGCTGAGAGCTAGCTACAGGCAGGAGTGCTACACAGCCTGACACTCAGGAAGGATTCCTGCCTTCAGGAAGCAGCTCTGTGGCATTACTGCAAGGAGGTGCAACGCCTGTTCCTGCCATAAGCTCACAAAAGAAGAGATCCTCATTGCAAAGACCTCCACATTGCCTGCAAATCTGTTACACATTCCTCTCTCAACCTAGTCAAAACAGAAGCACTCAAAACAAGGACAGTTAGGTGGGGAAGATGGTAAAGACTGGCCTGAAACCAAACACCTGCCCTTTGCTAGGTCTGAGATTACCAGTGAATGTTGCCTAGAAAGTGCACCGATACCTTCTAGGAGTGACTGAATATGGAAGGAGAGAATACCACCTGAGGCTCAGTTTCAAAATTTTCTGCTTCATGATCTTTGCATTTAGGAACAAAAATTGATTTTACGTGCAACTGCTACAGAATTTCCAGGAAAACCACAACAAAATCCATTAAAGCCCCCTCACAGGCAGTAGCAAATGTGAGCAATGGCTGGCTGACTTCTTAACAAATCTGAACTCACATACAGCTGTGTACAATCTTTAACAAAAACATACATGAAAAACAGGCCTTATCTTGAAAAAAACCACCAACAAAACAAAACAAAACTTGAACAGCCTGGCACTTAACACTGTTACAAATATTAGTGTGATATACTTAAAAGCATGTATTCTATTTCTGGAGTTTTCTCACTGGCAAAAAAAGACCACAGAGGACTCCTGCCAGCACACTTGAGAAGGAAGTCATCATAAAGAGGCATTACAATAAGGTATTTCAGCATATTTGCAAATATTATGAAGAATGAAAATACCATTGTGATTTTGTAAGAAGCACAGCAGCACACACGAGGCAGAAGAACTAAATACTTTGGATGTTTTCCCACATTGCTGCAGAAGACAAAAATCTATAGGCCTCCTTCCTGCCATCATAACTCATCTGACTTCAATGGGAATCAGACCTGCTGTATATATTAAATCTGAAATTAACTATTCTCCCCCCATATTGTTTGGCTTTGATAAATTCCAGCCATTGCTCCTAGCAGAGATGTGCAGATCTTGGTTCTGCAAGCTGCTCTGCTTGCACAGGATCTTCTGGCAGCCTGTAGCCCATTAAATTCAATTGGGTCCAAACACACTGAGCTCTCTAGAAGTGGAGCTTTAGCAGCTCTTATAGTTTGTTATTGAGCTATGGGTTCAAACCACGCTCAAAGCTATATTTTCCTTTCAAACAGGGCATGTTCACAAGAAAATTGTGAAGAGATTTCTAGTCTTTACATTCCACAGCACAGACCAGACTGGTGAAGCCAAGAAATAAATACTCAACAGCAAAGATGCCTAGAGCAGAAAAAAAGGGAAGTAAAAGAAGTACCCAGCAAAATAACCCAAAAAGTGTGGTGCACCACAATAACATAGAAAGCCAGAGCTGTTTTATAAAAGTTGCATGGCTTTAATGACAAAAAACTGCTAAAATTTACAGCCTTTCAGTGCACGTGTTTGGAAATACACTGCCAGAAGGTTAGTAACAACAGGCTCTTTTCAGTTTAAATGTAACCATGTATTACAGTACCTATATAATTTTATATTAGCAGAGACAAACGCTTAATCCCATGAGCCAATTTATAAATCTATAAAAGGCTCTAGGATGACAGAGTCAGGAAAAGCCAAAAAGTACCATTTTGGCAAGATTTTTAAGTCTTCCAGACTTCGAGGCTGGTACGATGGGTCATCTATCTATGCAGAAGGATTAGCAAAATGCTTGATCCCGTACAAAAAAGCTAAATCATTGCTTTTTTGTAACTGAAAATCTTACGCTCCTAATGGGGCAAATGGGGTAAATATCAATTAAACAGCATCTGTTCTTGAGGGTAAATTAATGATGTGGCCACTAATCATGTAGTCAGGATTTGAACAACTTTATTCAACTACGGATCAGATTTTGTAAAACCATGCACTTTCCTCTGCTTTTAGTACTTTGTTAATGATGACAGCACAGCTAACGCTGATCCACTTAAAACGAAGAAAAATGTATTCCTCAGCAGGATCTTATTGTGTAAAGCAACCAGTCTGATTTTTTTTAAAGAAAATCCTATTTTTACAACATGGACACATTCGTACTGCCTGTATAATAAAAATACCACTGCTCCATCTGCAGAAAGAGACTGTTGAATAGCAGGATTTTTTTTTTCAATAAATGCATTTATGGACTCCTTATACATAATCTACAAAAGCTGCTGTTCATATTAGGAGATAAAGCCTGATCCACTTCTTGCAATGAAATGCACAAAACCCCCAGAGAAAGCCAGGACTTAAAACCACGTAACACCTCACAGAAATTACAAAAAGAAATGATGGTAGTGGTAAGAGTTACCAAAATCTTTACTAGGAGACCCTGGTAGAATTAATTCAACATTGGTGGGGTGACAGAAGCAGCAGTGTGTTAAAGCCATGGCATCACAACTGAACTGGAGAAAGTACTTGGGGTGCTTCCTTCCTAACATCTCTAAGGAGAATTTCTAGCCAGCTTCAACACATGCAACAGTTTACTGCTCCTCTGAGACTTCCCTCAACTTTTTTCCACTGGACATCCATTTAAAATTTACCTTTCAGATCCATGCTAAGCTTGGTCATCCCTGTCACATCCTAGCAAAGTTGGGGTTAACAAAGGCCTCTGTCACATGTCAGAAGCTAGTCACCCTTGATGCTCCAGGGACCAGCAGCAGAGATACCTTCTTTCATTTCCCTCTGGCCACAGGATAACATTTTCAATTCTCTCCTATATACTACAGACAGTCTTGCATTGTATCTAGACTACAGACATACATTTGAGCTGTTGGAATGAAAACAGTGCAGGATCTCTAAGTAGAACACGGGGATATCACCTAACACTCTCAGAAAAGAGCCAAGGCCAATTTTTTTTCTGCCCTGCATTCCACACTCTAACTTTAATTGACTTGAAGTGAACTTAAGAGCTGCATCTGGTAACTAAAAATCAATGTTAGATAGTCTGGTTTATCTCAAAGATTCATCTCTTCTGTACACCACTGTGGCACCTTCTGAATGGGACAGACTTATGCTGGCACTCAACCCCAGAAGTCTGCAGCAGTAAACCAAAGGGCAGTTGTGTATCTCTCCAACTGTCCCTCAGCCAAAAACTATCAGAGTTGGAGCCTGGTTCCTCCAGAATGCGATATAAAACACATTTCTTTGTTCAGGCTTTTTTTATTAACCCAAAGTGTCGGAATCCCCTTGGCAATTAATTTCCTGGCTGGTAATCCCTTGGCTCTGATCCACACAGAGAAAGTGGCTGCACTGGAGGGAAGTGTGCAAGGCACATGATCCAGCTTTGCAAAAGGAAGTGGTCTCTTGATTTAAGCGACAGCGGCCAAGCCTGAAAACTTCTTTACCCTGCATAATGAAGTAAGCTAAGCCCACTGTTAAACACTCTGTAAGCTCAGTGTAATGCAATACGTGGTCAACTAGTCCTGTTCTGGTTTTCTGGGCTATCTGTGGCAATATTAGAAATATTAGGCACCAGACAGATATGCAAAGCCTACCCCAACAGTGGTGAGACAGAGAAATATACATCATACAATAATAGTATGATCACACAATTTAAAGGATAAAGCCTTTATTTTACTAACTTTAAGAAAAATTACACTAACAGAAATAAAAAATAATTTTAAAAAAATCACTGCATACCCATAGTGTATTAACCTTGTGTATTCTCAGCTCTCACACAGAGGTACAAAACTCTTGTAGTAATCCTGCCTGGTGCTGGCAACTGACAAAACAATCTACAATGCACAAATCCAGAGCTATGGGGATGCCTCTCCTTGGCAGCCAGGCCAGATGGGCTTGATCAGTTTTGACACATATCTTGTTTAAGGCCTTCTGAGACAAAGGGACAGGGAAGCTGTGTGGGCAGTAATTCCCTGTAAGTGGCAAAACTCTCAAAAACATTCCGATTAAGTTTCCTTTAGGTTTAGACAAAGGCTTTAGCAGGAGGAAGAAAGTTGACATTGTGCTCCCACGTGCTGTGAGGAGTGATAATTTGTTTTTAATTAACTGTGTCTAAAGTGATGCAGTCTTAACTGAAGTGCTTCATTCCTAGGCTCTTCAAATTAGGAAGCATCAGAGCTAAATAAGTACAGGAAAGTCATTTGCCCTTAACACTCCAGAATGCTAAAAAAAACCTGCCACAAAATTACACTGCATGTCCCTGGATGCATCCCTTTTCCACACTGTCTTGACACGGAGGGCCTACCTATGGGTGTACCTTAAACAAGGATCATAAATAAAATCAGCAAGAAGAGAATAACAGGAAAATAAACAGTGAGCATCTTAGGTATGAATTTGTGGAGCAAGCTTCTGCCCTCCCAGAAAACACTCTGAAAAAGATCCCTGAATTCAGGAGGTGTTGCCCTTATCTCGTAGAAATCACTGCTGGAGTAAGGTGCTAACTGGAAGCAAAGGCCAGACTTATATGTGTTGTGCTCCCCTCTAGAAATTTAGTGAGTGCCTACCTGCTGCTGTGCTGCTGCTGTTCTTTCTTTTAGTGCTTTCTTGACACATGTAGGAGAGGATAAAAGCCTAATGGGTGCGAGTGTCAGCACAATATAAATTACTGCAAGGGAAAACTTGATGCATGGCTTGGGATCTGAAAGAGGAATGTCCACCATTGTTTGTGATTATGGATCACATCACAATCTAATAGCAATTTTTATTTAATCAATAATTTCCATGCTGAACAGACAGCCCTGTTACAGAGAATCGACAAGCAGGTACTGATAGCGACAAGGCTTGTTATTAATCTTTACCCTGCCAACATATCAACCAAACTACTGTAAAAAAGCACCACCAAGATGGATTTAGAAGTAGTTCCTTCTTTTTCTTTCTTTTCTTTCTCCTCTTTCTTTCTCTCTCCCTTTCTTCTTTTGCCTTTCTTTTCCTTTTAGCTACACAGCCCCATTACCCTTCATCTCCCTTTCCAGGTATGGAATATTTCATACACTTTATATTTTAAGTTTATTTGAAAAACCTGGGACTTGAATGACACAAGAAGGCAATTCCTATTAAGCAATTTCACAAATCAGTGGGACCTAGCCCAGTGCTCAGTGTTAGCCATTATAGGCTAATAAATCATACTTTCTCTTTGAGATGTCAATCGCCAAAGTGCTTTGTAAAAATGTTGGCATCTGTAATTCAGCGAAGCCTTTTCATCTTGAAATAAGATGCTCCAGACTGATAACAAGAATAATCCTCTCTTGATCAAAAAAAAAATCTGCATTTTACCAATTAAAGCTGCTGCCAGAAGCCAAACGGAGCAGCACTGAGACTCCACTGTAGTTTATCTCTGCTAAACACAAGGAGGGATACAGTTAGAGCTTTGTTTCATTTTCAGCCTGACTACTTTATCTCGCAGAGAACTGCAGCATCTCAGCCCTGTGATACACGTAGGAATGGTATATGCAGACCTCACACCTACAGTGCAAGCCACCAGAGGACCCACTCCTGACAAAACCACCACCCATTCATTCTATAGATTAGGTACCCAACACCTTGAAGAAAAGTCATGCTCACACAAAAGTTTAAGCACTGGAAAACACTACATTTGTTTCACCATGATAAAAGGCTCATCTGTTGTTGGTTTTTCTTTCTATTAAGAGGTTACACAAACAAGAGACTGCAAAAATGAATGCATGCAGCCCAGCCCTTTCAAAACCAAATGCAGAAGTTGCACTCACATCTGTATTGGTTTGTCTGTCCCTGCTTTCTCTCATGCATGCTGATCTGGCACTTCTATCAGAGAAAAAGCACTTCCACATGCAATAGCTGGGCCAGCTATTCAACTGTTCTCGCAGGCATCAGGTTTCTATGGAAAAACCTTTTGGGTATAACATGGGTGGCTACAAGGGAGAACATGGCACTTGTGACAAAGACACCAAGATGTGCTGCACTGTGGATAAAATCCTATTCATTGGGAAGTGACAAAAGCAGCACAGAGACAAGAGGCACAGTGAACAAGGGACTCAAGAAGGTTCAAGGTAGATGTTCCACTGCTTTACCATACTAACACAGGCCACATAACAGCAAATCACTCAGTCAGCAGTTCCAAGACAGGAAAAACCTGTACAGAAAACACAGCTCTGTCCACGCAAATCTGCTTTGTTCTGGCCCATTGGTCAGGACTGAAAGGTACCTGGAGTCAGTGCACAAGCCTCACCTTCCCTGCAGCTCAGAGCCAGCAAAAAAAGCAGGCAGGGACTTATTTCCCTTTTCCCTCTGCTCCATGATACGCCAACAAAAGTCAGGAGCTGAAGAGCCAACTCAGCTCGCAGCTTTACTCTTGCCTGCAGGTTCGTAACTCCACTCAGCACAGGCTCTCCCGGGACTTGGCTGGCAGCTTCTTACCCTACACTTCTCCCCAAAACTGGAAGCCACCCATGAAACATCACTATCCTGGAAGAGATCACTAACTGAACTCTCAGGCAAAAGAAACACATCAAATAAAGGCAGATATCCACAAACCATCTATATATAGTGTTTGGTGATTAACAGCACAAGCAGAGGCCAAACCCCACTCCTTGCCATGCACAGTCCTTTCCACTCGAGTGCCCACTTGTTACGATTTCGATCTGAATGGCTACAGGAACTTCTCAGGGTATAGGAGGGGCACAGTTCACCCCTACACACAAAAGTAAAAAAGAAGGGCTACTTAAATGACATGTCATAGTTTAGGAACCTCTTTCAGGGACACCAATTCTAAGACAATGCCTTTGGCATCTCATACGAACAGTAGCAGTAACAGCAGCAGACTAACAACAAGTTTTCCTAATGCTGTGAAAGAAATGCTAATTACAGAGGAATTAAAATTTAAAAATGATTACATTTCCCTCTCTAAATCCCCTCTTAATACTTCACAGATTAGGGTGGATTTATTTTTTTGTAAACCTTTCTCTATCAAAAAAAGAAATCCCCATTTTATTTCCCCCCCCCTCCCTCCCTCCCTTCTCCTCTGTGATTCATCAAAAGCCAGACTCGAGGCAGGGGAACTGCCAATGCGCTTGTGGAGTGGAGTGCTTAAGAGGACCTGAGCCAAAGCACAGCTGGCCTTTGGGTCAAGCCCAGAGTGAGCAAGATCTCTTCACAAGGCAGCAGTGCTGACTTTTAACGCTGCTGGAAGGGCACCACGGTGGCTGGCACAGAGCAAGGGTGTGCTGGGAAGGCAAAGAGGGGCCGTGCCAGAGCCCGTGGGCTAATGAGGCTACAGACCAGCAGTGAGGTCCGGCTGAGGTTACTTAACCTTAAAACCTGACAGCACTTAGATGGTTACCTTTGATGGGGGGTTAAAGACTTGCTTCATTTAAACACGTCTGTATTAGGTACCCACAGAGAAACCAAGAAAGAATGAACATGCACTTAGGGGCAGAGATCTGCTTACTAGCTTTCCTATGGTATGTAGTGAATTGCTGGCCCCTAAACAACGCCACCATTGTGGCACAGTTCAAAACTGTTGGTTCAGCAGCCTGTAACCCAGCACAGTAAGGTGGTGTCTCAATTATAACTCAGCCTTTAAACCAACAGTAAGGAAGAGACTGCAAAAATCTAAAAGCTTCTGGACAGATGTTTCTCATTATTATTTACCACAATCTCTCCTCCCTCTCTCTCCTCCCCCTTATTCCTTCACAGCCAGGAAAGTCAAATACACTGAGTGGATGCACAAACTGGAGTGCCACCTTCCTGTGTGGCGCACAGTGCAACTCTGTGGTTTCAGCAGCCTGTAACCCAGCACAGTAAGGTGGTGTCTCAATTATAACTCAGCCTTTAAACCAACAGTAAGGAAGAGACTGCAAAAATCTAAAAGCTTCTGGACAGATGTTTCTCATTATTATTTACCACAATCTCTCCTCCCTCTCTCTCCTCCCCCTTATTCCTTCACAGCCAGGAAAGTCAAATACACTGAGTGGATGCACAAACTGGAGTGCCACCTTCCTGTGGCACTTCCTTGCCTCTGAAACAACTCTGCCTTCTTCACGTTGTCCCAGCCTTCACCCCAAGCCCTAGGCTTGTCTCGCTTGAATAATGATTTCTTTTGTCCACAGCATTGCTTCTCCAAATATGGATTAGGGTCTGGGCCCCAGTGAGTAAAAAATAAAATAAGATGGAATAGAATAAAACCATCCACAAAACCCCCTTTGCTAGCGTACGTAAAACATTCTCCTTTCGTCGGGAAAAAAATGATTGCTATAATGGATTTCATGTTCTTATCTGTTCCTTACTCTTTTCAATTTAAAAGAAACATCTCCGCATGCACCGTTCAGCGCAGTAGCTGTCACTGCCACGCACAGTGAGCCTGCAACCAGGCTCCAGTCCCTCTGGGTGACTGCACTGGAGAGAAATACAACTACAGTGAAAACGCACTGAAAACTGCCTCTGAAAAGAAGAACTACAAAATAAATAAATCCCTGCACGTCTTTGGAGACGCATGCAAGCCGGGACGTGTAATTACAGCCCTTTGGGATTGTGAAGGGACTTGCTCCGTGTAGCTGGGACTTCACCTGCAGCAGGACCGGTTTGCAAACGCACCTCCAGCAGCCGGAGGGAAGCGAGCACTAGTGCAGGAAGGAAAATCTGCCTCTTGGGGCCGCTGTGTGTCAGTGCCTCCCTTCAGGCACCGATGCCTGGAGCATGTCAGGAGCACCCCGGGGGCTTTGGCATCTCCAGGCTGGTGCCTCACTGGGCAGTTTCTCCTCCTGCAAGCGGTGGGCGATGCACGATTCTCGGGGTCACTTACATCTCTGCCACTGCAGATGTTACTCAGGGGAACTGCTCTGATCTGTCTTATTCTTCTATTGCAGTTGGATCTTTTCTTCGAGAGGTGAAGCTCTCTCCAGTCCTTGCCCTCCACTCCCCAACAGGAGAGGAGCTGAGGAAGGAGTGGCAGGCCAAAGGCAGCATGGTAGCAAAGGGAGTGAGACCTTCCCGTCTACTGACTTTGAGTGTCCTTATTTCTGGGCATAAGCCACTCCGTAGAGGCCCAGTGCTCCTCACCTCCCGATCAGAAACACTCTGAAGTGTTTCGAGGTGCACGTCATTGATCAAGGCAGCTCACATCACGACAGATGCTGCAAAACATGAGCCAAGGCATGCAGGCCGTGCCCAGGTTTTATGTAGGTCTTCATGGATCATTGGCCAACTTCTGTCAGTCAGAGCTGAACCCACCCTTTCTGTAGGAGCAGAGGGCAAAAACATGAAGACACTCAGTTCACGTAATGGCTCTTCTGGATATTCTCAGTGCACCACAATTACCTTTGGGACACCTGGGTACCTGGAAACACAAGAAACTTTCCTCTGGCGTGATAAGGGAGCATGACAACAGCCACCCCAAGGATTGCTGTGGGAGCACTCGAGCCACCAGGGCTTTGGAACAGGCAGGAAGACCTTAGCAAATGAAATCTTGAATGTAAGCCACTGCTGGCAGTTCCAGGGCTTCTTGAGCTCATCTAATGTAACAACAATGAGAGAATTTTATTGCTGTACAATTAAGGAGAAAACACTAACAAAAAATAGCCCTATAGCTCTTCAGGCATGTTTTTGAATAAAAAATAATTATCATCAAGGCTACACAGCAAGGGGGATGAGAAATAGGCAGCAGCACTACGTTTTTCTGATTGCCACTGTATTAATATTTAACAATAACTTCAGTCATTTCCTTGAAGGATAATTTTCTTAAATAAACTTTTATCTTTAGTGTCTAACCCTTTCGCAATATTTTATTCTTAGACTGATTTCTGGGGGAGAAAAAAACGACAAACTGCAACAAAAAGCAGATTTATAAAAATATACAATATCTTATTAGCTTCTGGGCCCTCAAGTGCATTCATCACATATTTAAAACAAACTTGAGCTCAGCAAAGCCCAATTATAATATCTCGCTGGGCAGAGAAATTAATTAAACAGCTGAATGATAAAGACCCCAGCAGCAAACTGAGGATTTAAAATAAATAAGATTTTATTTATTTTTTTTTTAAGAAGAAGAAGAGAAAGAAAGAAACCTCTAGCACATGTTCAAACAGTAAGGCAAGCAATCTTTTCAGGAGTGCAATGTGCTGTAAATAAGGCTCCCTGGCAGCCGAATGCAGTGGCAGCTCTAGCGTGGCTCTCCAACTTTGTGATTTGCTAACGTGCAACACACGCACCCCTTTTGAACCAACTTCAAATAACCCTGGGATCCCAGCAGTGCAGCTCAGCGACTGAACGAGAACAACGGCAGAACTTGTCAGGATTTAAGAGCTTTCAGCAAAACCCTTCAATTGCAGCCAGTATCCTATTCCATAGAAGGATATCAATTATAGATAGTGACTTGCTTTAGCAGGGCAGTCGGTACTGTCAGACGCTAGATAGACAACCATGAAGAATCATGAATCTTTCTATTAACTGTAAAGAGGGGGAAGGGAAGGGATGGATAGGTACTATAAATAAGGCAGAGCGTCTGAATGGTTTAACACCTTACCTTTCGGTGTATGGATCATGACAATTTAACCATGTTGAATTCTAAGTGGCATATGTTGCTTGAAAATAAGAGCTCCTGCACCAAAATAATTTCAGTGTCAGGTCCTTCTGGGTGGGTCAACAACTATTCTTTTATGTAGCTTTTCAGTTATTTATTCATAGCAGTCCAGGTTCTGTTCATAAATTCAGTCAGAAAACACTGCTTCTTGGGGCCTAAGCATACTTTCACTGGGGCCCACATTTTACACTAATAACTGCAGGATTTTGCTAAAGAAAGTAATGCAGAAAAATGCCATCAAAAGCTGGCTATTGTACCCAAGATTGCAATTTTCGCTCTAAAGCTACAGCACATATTCAGACACAGATTATATTTGTATCTACCATTTCATATGTGCTATACCACGCATTACTTTATAATGCAGAAATTGCTAGAATCTGATTCACATACAGTTGATTTCAAAGCAAACTGGGTCCCATCATTCCCAAAATATAGCAAAGCTATCCACATGTGACAAAGACCAGAATATTCACAAATTCCTATTTACCTCTTTCAAAACACATATATATGCGTTTCTGTGTACACCCTATACATAATGGGAATAATGACATCCATAATGTCAGTGTGTGCATTGCATATTGTGTAAAAGCTCTTTGGAGTTCTGCTCAACCTGGTGCAACTAGAATTCATGCTGAGGTACCTAACCTTTTAGGAAACAAAACAAGCAGCTAGGTACATAGTTCCTTCTTTTCACTGAACGCTGCAGTGCCTTTAAAATGCCAGTGCTTTTGGATGCAAGGCTTGGATAACCATCTGTTCTAAACCATTGCAAGTTTTGGGTCTAATACCTTACTAGTATTGCATGGCTACAAACAGCAGCTTTTATTCCCCTGGAAAAACCCCCACATTCATTAGAAGACTTTTGGCTAGCCTGTATATATCCTGACAATTCAGCCTTACCAGGATGTACAAGAATGCTTTTTAGGGGTTTTTTTCTGAACTCTGCACTTTATAAATTTCCTCTTCCCAGCTGAACTTCCAGGTAACTGGTTTAGAGAGTTGTGCCAGTGAATGAATACTCTAAATACTTCCAAGTCAAATATACAAATGCATTTTCTCTTCCACTGAATATATAGCACATGCCACATACTTAATGAAGTGGGTGACAAGGAAAGGGTTTCTTGCAATCCTCTGTGAAGGTCTACAGAGCTCACTCTTAGCTTCACTATACAGTTCACTTGACTACCCATAGTATAGGCAAGTAGGTATGTGTACACAATATGATGTAGTATCAAGTGTATAGTGCTATCCCAGCTTCTGAACACTGACTGCAGTTCTCTGCTCATGCTAATTGTCCTTTGAGTGCCGGAGAATATAGGGAAGCCAGCAGATGTTATCTGGATGAGTCTTGCTAGGGAAAAATTTAAGCCTTTAATTGCCTTTCCCCATGTCAGGTGACCCTCCCTTGATGATACCACAGCACAGTAAAGGCAACAAACCAGCGTGGTTATCTATACTTCTGATGTCCCAGACAACAGTCCAGCATGTCACTTAAAACCCCGCTTTGAGCTTGGCTGAAGCAAATGAGGCTCTGCTTAGTCTGCTGGCAAGCTGGGAATCACCCGCAGAGCAGTAGTGCATGCAGCCAGGAGAGTCAACATGACAGAGCTCTGCTGCAAGATGGGAGGGTTAATAGTGTGATCCTAGCTACAGTCCTGTCTGTACACAAGCTCGCTCAGGTACCTCCAGAGAGCACCGAGCAGCTCGATGGGCATGGCCCTGCAGGTGGAGGGTGAGGACGTCATGCCCATATCAGGGCCACTCCTTCTCTTGTGTTTGAGCAGCATCTAGCACTGTGGCACTCTGGGCTTGACGAGGCCTCCAGCTGCTGCTGCAGTGTAAATATTACTGAGCAAAGGATGCACTCATGCCACTGAGACACATATTATCTGTGCCTGGTTCAAGTGCACGTATGCACAGGCCAGCGCAAAGACACCGAGGTAAGCGCAGTTATGGCAATTTGTACCTACTTGGATTTACCCACTAGTATTTGGGTAGGAGGCACACATGAGCCGCATCAGCGGGGAGATTTTCAAGGACCAAACTGCTGCTCAGGGCCTGAGAGACTTCTGCTGGAGTCACACAGCTAAGCAAAACTAAGACTGCCCTCCTGTGAAGCCCTACCGAGACCCAGGCTTCATTTCCCTAGTTGCTGCAGCTGTACATCAGAAAGTTGCAGCAATCAAGGGCAGACAAAACGTGGGAGAGACAGACCGGGGTGAAGAGTGAGACTTTCAAACAGAGTTAGATGTCTAAAACCCTTTGCAATTCTGGACAGAAATAACTCACTCAAGCCCCCACAGCAGGACTCTGCCAGAGCAGCAAAAGAAATCAGAAACCAAGGTCCCATCACTGAGTCACGCTGATTCTTACAGCCTGATTTATACTACTTGAATGTGATGGTTATGATGATGATGATGATTTTATTGTCTTCAGAGTATCGAGTCAGGATTTGACCTCGTAATCTGAAATGCCATCATAACAGATCTGAATCCTGAGCCCTGCCACAAAGAAATCCTTGCATCACAGAAACATTTTTTATCTGCCTTCTTTATGTCTAGAGAAACCCATTTCAGATCTTGGCATCATGCAGAAACATAATACACTTTTTTCAGAGCAGTCTTGCTATTGATCCTTACAGTACAGTTGGAGAGTCACACCAGAAACAACAAATGCATTAAACAAATCCCAACAACCAAACAATCACGCTGTCAATTTAATTCACCTGAAACTATAAAACACTAGCTATTAGCTAAAGGCACAGTGGAATGAAATTAAATTTTTATGTCTGAAACTTTCAAACAACTTATTTCTTTTCTTCATTACCAAGGGCACTTTTATTCTGGATTTCTCTTTTATTTCATACATTTTGGTGTAAATTATTTATCATTATCACTACGACCATTTCTGAATATTGAGACAGGATTGCCAGGCATCATAAAGCTTCAGCCCTATAATTATTAGCAAATCTAATGACTGTGCCTGTGCAGAGCCCCAGATGATGCCAACTGGTCTGTTCGCATGACGGACACTTGATCTTTCAAATGTGTCCAACCCTTTACAGCAACCGTTCGTATGGTATTTTTCTTCCCCAAAAAATTATTATGACACTGTGAGAGTCATTTCATCTTGGCCTACTAAAATGTTATGGTATTTTTTTGTGCAAAATGTGTCCAAAAGACTCTTTTACAATGTCACATTTTTGCCATTATTTTGGTTTGTGATAGTCATTCATTTATTATTATTGTTATTGTTACTACTACTACCTAACAACACCAAGAAACTGAAAACACATCTTGATGAATAACTGCAACACGAAGAGGCTCTCACATTCCAGGAAGTAAAAACTGGCATCGCTTTACTGAAGTCAGTTTTGAGGCATTCATTTAACATTTTGTCATGTTTGGAAATACATGGTAAGGGGTTTTAATTTATTTTTTCATGAAAAAGTGCATTTTTGAACAAGATACTTCAGTAGGATTGGCCACATAATGCAACAGATTTTGTATGATTTCTAGGAGAGCATTAAACATTTTTCTACAATAAATATGCTTCTGACACACAATGTGCTGAAGATGTTCCTCTCTAATCTGTACTGTGAATTCCTTTTTTTTTTCAGAGTATTTAGATGTGTTCTATAATGCTGGAAATTAAAGAGAGATGCTGCTAGCTAAGGAGAGTGGAAATGGGGGGGAGTGTACATGGCAGGTTATATTCTAGAGTTTGATCATTAATTTTGTAGCTTACAATACTGCAAAACAGTTGGAGAACTGTTAGAGAGGAAGAAAAAACAAGGCAGATACAACTAATATTTGGAGTAGCATAAATAAGAGCACAAAATTCGCTTTTGCTGGACAGACTGAAATAACTCAAGTCTCCAGGTATTTAGCCAAATAATCAACTTCAGTTTACATCACAACAGTAAACTGATACCAAAAAAACCCTTAGGGAAGGGGAAGTATTCCCCTTGCCCATTTCTACTATTACAGTCCCTTTTGGGGAGAAAAAAATCCAACTTGGCTAAAGGTTAATAATAATTCATGTCCAGCTTACTATTACTCAATAACTATCAAAGTCTCTAACTCAAAATAGCATTTGCTGGCTTACAGGATCAGAGCCATTACAATCTCTATTGAAGACTTTATTGAATTTTACACTAAGCTTTAGCTGACTGAACAGGTCAAGAACTGTGGCTCTGAGTTTTCTTTATTCTCAGAAACTCATAAGCCCTTCTCCAGTTTGCAGTGCTGTTACCTAAGAAACTTGACTCAGCAGAGGGTCAGAGAACACGACCTCCATGAAAAAGGTCACGTAGTTTTAAAATCCGGTTCCTGAATACTATTAACTTACATGCACTAGCTGTTCCTGCGTGTCAAACTCCCTGGAACAGCCTTCCCAGTGGCAGTTTGTCTCGTAGACTACTTCAGGCTCCTGTTTGCTTTCATCTTTGTCCCCTTCCTCTTTTACTAGGGTCATTCCTTCTGGCTGTTCCTGGAGAGAGGAGAAAACAGGGGTGAGAAGAGAGGAAATTCTGAAACTGAGGACGAAGAAAAGTCAATTATTTCAGCACTACAAGGAAGATGGGGGTGGGTGTATAGATTATTTTACACTCGGTTCACTCTAATACTCCATTCTCCAAAACATGAATTCACTCCCAAGACAGAGGCTCTGACTCTCATCTGCCCCAAGTCACTGTAAATCAGGAGTCACTCTACTAAAACAAGTGGCATTAACTGGTACAGGAAGTACAACAAACGAGACTGGAGCCCAACACTGAAGCCTCAGTGCAGTACTCTGCCAAGACCTGATAAAAGTCCGTGTGGCAGCTGAACAGACAACTTGTCCTCAATAAAGACCTGGATGTCCCTGGTTTGCTTTCCAGCGGCAAAGAGAGGGTTGAGCACTCTCTGACTGACCAGAGGCATCTCTCCATCAGCCTTCTTCCTCTCTGCCCTCGTTCTGCACCACAGCCCTGTCACCCAGCACTGCGTGTTTAACTCTTCTTGCCATGAGCTGAGGCTGCCCATCTGTGCACTGGATGAAGGGCCATACCAGGGCAGGAAGCCTGAAAGCACATGCCACAGGCGAGGTGCATTCTCCCTCTGGCAGTGAGATGAAAGGCTCAGGACTGTTATCAGCTCACCATACCTGCACGCTTCCTGCTCCTGGGCTGGGGAGCTCCTCGTCAGGCTTTATCTTGGAGCGCTTGTTGTGCATGGGATCTCCAGTACTGCTCACTGCAGATTCACTTGTGGGCTTATTCTGCTGCAGACAGGTGTTTGGTTTTTTTGTTCCCCAAAAGAAGACAAAATTAGACTGTGATAAACAGTAGTGCCAAACAAAAATATGCAGCATCTGCTCAGCAACTTTATTTGGTGAAGCTACATTGTTAATTATATTGGATATGCAATTACATTGTGCTTCAATTACATAGCATTAACTTATGGAAGAGCTGCATCACTCAACCTTGTAATGGAGCAGGGAGGGAACAGGAAGGGGGGCATCTGATGTGATTCCATCCCCAGGGAGGGGTAGGAAGAACTTGATTTTCCACATAATGATGACTTCAGAAAGGCAACTTTGAAAAGCAAAATCACTGTGTACTTTTTCAAATAAACAAAAGAGAATTATTTACTTTTTAACACTTGAAGGAAAGGTTTTGCACTTAACATGAGCACACAAGATGAGCTCTTTCATTGCATTTGCCATTATAATGGTGGATGGGAAGAAAAGTTTGTGTAAGGCTCAGCCAAAAAAACATAGATGAAGTCCTGGATTCTCCCAAGTCAACAGCAAAACTATTGCTGACATAAACAGGGCAGAATCTTTTTTTTTCCTCTTGCTGTGCTAGACTGAACACCATTATCTACACGCGCAAATGGATCTTATAGGAATCCAGAGATCTTTTAGAGATATCTGAACTTGCATGGACCCCACAAAAAATCAATATGTTTCCTACAGCAGCATGCTCTGCTTCTACATTTGTAAAAGCTAGCCAGGAGATAAACAGCTCCCAGACTGATAAATAACCTATCCTAGGTCATCTGGAAACAAACAGCAGTAGTTAATAACAGGCAAACCATGAACTGTGATAAACTCCACATTAGGGCCTGATTCATTTACTGCATATCCCCCCAGCTTTTGGGAAGACACCTTGGTTTATTGAAATATTAATTTAAAGTCAGTAAGTCCAATTTGGCACAAATCACAGAAAAAAAACGTTCAAACCTCTGCACTTTCTTTCAGTTGTTCTGGTGCTCGCAGACTGAGTTACTCACACCTGCATCACAAGGTGAAGTTGCTAATCTTTAACGTGTTAGTGTTTTGATGAGTCTTCCCCCTTTTTCTTACTCCCCATCTCTATTAAGTTCCCGTGTCAGGTTCAGGAGTGGCAGTTTGGAATGAGAAGCTGCTGCAGCACACTGAAATATTTATGAGGACTAAAAAGCAAGCTACCAATCAAGAACCACACATACACTCCTGTGATTTATAATAAAGAGACTGCAAATGCTATAGCTGCAAGAAAACTGTTATCGAAGGGCCTCGGTGCCAGTGGTGATTAATTGCCACCGAGACATGTCATTTATTTTATTTTTGAACTAATGAGGTGCGAAGGTTTCTTTTGTTGTCTCTCACCTGTGTGGACTCAGAAGGTCCAGAGCTGACCTGGACAGGGTTCAGGACACTGGGGATGCCAGGGATAGGTCTCTGGGTAGGAAAAGTTGGAGCAGGATGGATGAGTGGAGGGCTGTGTCCAAAGGCTGAACCTAAGGTTTGCTGACGACTTATAATTTGCTGATGCATTTGCTGGAGGGATACTGGTGTAGGAGGGTATGTGAAACTCAGAGCAGGGCTGAATTTGGGAGAAAAAAGGAGGGAAAAGGAAGGAAAAAGGTGAGGGTCATTACAGTAAGGAACCGTCCAAATTAAACCTTTAAAATATATTTGATATATTTACATTAATTGAAGTCAGGTCCCTCCCTCTCTCCCCTTCACATCTTTCTTGGTGTTCCAAAGGATGATAAATCCTGGTTTTAAATCCAGAGTTGGCTTGGATTTACTAGTGAGTGCAAAAATGATACAATAAGAAAACAAAAGATTTTTCCCTAACAGTTACCAGGAAACCACCGAAAGCCGACTAAAATAAAATTCAGAAAAACCGAAATAAAAGGCAAGCTGTTCAATAACAGCTATTTATTGCAATAACAAACTTTATATAAAGAAAAAGAATGGGTGCCTACATGCTTTATAGTATTTTTATTGATAATGCAGTTCCCCTATGTTCACGTGTATGAAGCAGTTCCTTTAATCTTGGCTCAGGCTACGCTCTTTCATATGTCTCTAGATCTTATTACAAGAGGAGAGAAAATCAATTGGTTAAATGTGTTCTGAACACCATGCTTGTCATATCACTCATTTGTTTGCAAAGATGGAAAGCTCAGTTCATCCAGAATGTCACCTAAAGAATTTCCATCAGCGCCGTTTGGTTACAGAAACTGATGGATTAACCTTTCCCCTCTGAAATTGGTGATCAATGAGTTTCAATGTAGAAATATTCCAATGGGAAAGCACTTCTCCTTCTTCCAGTTAAACAACATTAAATGACTATTAAAGTCCATTATGCATGCTAATACCTGTCATCACTTCATTACTTCACTGTATTTCCCAGACTACAGTGACTTTGGAGGAAATTGCACTGCCACCTAAGGACATATTTTGTGGGTAGTGCCAAAGCATTCTTTGTGTCACACTTGAGAAATAAATGGTGTGGAACTAAATCTTCACACATACACATACGAGATCCTCCTGTAAACATTTGCCATTAACTTATAATCATAAAAGAAAAAAAGAAAAAAGAAAAAAGAAATAAGTGTATTATTCTTTTTTTCTTAAAAAAAACCCACAGTTCAGAAGAGCTGTGCACATTTAAAACATTAGGCCTTAAAAGACAAGGGTGCAGGCATAATACCTTTTAAGAATCAAGGCTTTTTCTAATGTCAAAAGGGTGGATTTAAGCCAAATTTACAGTTTGGAGTCTTAATTGCTGTTGCTGTTAAGTGTATTAACTGCAAATACTGTGACACAAAAAGAGCTAAAATAATTTCAACCGTTTTAAGTAATAATTCTATGGAAATTCTGTGTTCATTAATTTGACTATACATTTTGTCTGTTTTACTACAATCCATAAAGAGACAGCTTCAATGTGATTACATTACTATTATTCCTGGTGAGAACTCTGCATTACAATAGTTTGCCCATTTAGGACAGAACATCATTAAGAATACTCTGGGAGGATTTTACTGGTCTTTGAGGAACTCTCTTTTCATTTTGCATTGTATTCTTTTTAATAAAGGGAGTCAGAAATGTAGTGAAAACAGTAATTGTTCACAGCAAGAGTTAGAGAGAAATCAGTAATAATATTCAGTTATTGCAGCTCTATAGTCCCTGCTAGTGTTCCTGTAAGCAACCATGAATGATTACAGCACGACTCAGCTAAGGTAGCCACTATGGATGATTGATAGGACATTAATCAAAAGATGCATATCAGGCTCAGAATTTGTTCACAAGCTTTCTTCTAATAGCTGATTTCATGTTCACTGAGCTCTATGCCAGTTTGTTCAATTTATTCTTCAGTGTACAAGCCATTCATCAAAGAACACAATGATTTAACATCCTTTTTCCTTTTTTAGTGAACAAACATTACTAAGTGTAACTAGTCTGGTCCGTTCATTAAAAACCATGCAATTACAGTGCCATACATGAGGCTGAAACAATGCCTCTTTACTATACCCCAGCATTTTTTTCTTCCATGTAGACACGGTGAGTTCATCTCACACACTTCAAACAGTACAAGGCACCACCCTGAAGATGTCACCAAATACACCAAGAGCAACAAACACAACACAGAAACCATTTTGATGCAGTATTTTATTTCTCTGTGAACAGTTAATACCTAGGACATCTTTACACTTCAGCTGAATCACTTTCAAAGAAAAAAAGAAGTGGGCTGATTTCACTGGGAGCTCCATGCACATAGCACCCTTGGAAATACAGGGTAATGTTGTTTTTTTTTCCTTTCTAGGTGTTTAAGCATGCACAACAAAACCTAGCTTTGCAAGACAAGGTTCAAAACTTTGGTAATATTACTCGGATACTACATGGTAAAAAGATGAACTTACAATTCACCCACAAGACATGACTGACTTAAGACCTCAGCTCAGAGATGTAGATCACAGAACAATCATGGTTGGAAAGGACCTCCAGGATCATCAAGTCCAAACATAAAAAAAACCAACCCAAGAAATAAACAAATAAAACAAACAAACAAAAAGCAACTAAAAGACACAAGCCACCAAAACACACAAAAAATCCAACAAACAATAACAAAACTCCAAAACATCAAACAAATAAACAAAAACAAAACCACACGATACACATCCCAAAAAACCCCACAGCACACAACCTACAATCTCAGCCCCTAGAGCATGCCCTGAAGTTCCTCATCTACATATTTCCTGAATACATCCAAGAATGGTGACTCAACTACCTCCCTGCCTGACCACGCTTTCAGTAGAGAAATTCTTCCTAATATTCAATCTGAACCTCCCCTGCTGCAACTTCAGACCATTTCCTATGGTCCTGTCATTATTCACATGGGAGAAGAGGCCAACACCCACCTCCCTGCAACCTCCTTTCACGCAGTTGTAGACGGCAATGAGGTTGCCCCTCAACTCCCTCTTCCAAACTAAACATCCCTAGTTCCCTCAGCTGTTCCTCCTATGACTTGTTCTTTAGACCCTTTACCAGGTTGGCTGCTCTTCTCTGGACACATTCCAGCACCCCAATGTCCTTCCTGTAGTGAGGAGCCCAGAACTGAACACAGTACTCAAGGTGTGGCCTTACCAGTGCCGAGTACAGAGGCACCATCACCTCCCTACTCCTGCTGGCCACACTATTCCTGATGCAGGCCAGGATGCTGTTGGCCTTCTTAGCCACCTGGGAACACTGCTGGCTAGTGTTCAGCTGGCTGTCCACCAGCACCCCCAGGTCCTTTTGTGCTGGGATCCTGCTCATCACTGCTCTGTGATTACAGTTAAAATGAGCACCTGCATTTAACATCCAATTTTTAACCTATATAAAGCAAGAGCACAGGAGATCCCTCCCAAACAGTTCAGGAAGGGCAGGAGGAAACTGCTGTGATCAGAATATATTTTCATCTCATTTGGAGGCTGTTGAGGTGTCATTGACTAGAAACTTGGGAACTTAGATGTTGAAAAGGAACCTTTGACCACAAGTAGGAAACAGACTGTAGGAGCCACCAGATGTATGCATACAACTTGCATTTAATGCAGCTCACCTATATTTACAGGAGTTTGGCAATATTTTCCAGCACATCCATCCAAAGACAGGAAAGGACTGCTTATATAGGGTTATTTTTGGTCAAGCACCCCTCCTTCATATTCTCAACCCCATGCAGAGCAACACATGGCAATGTGATGATGTGTCCCCAGTGGCAAAATACTTCTGTAACTAAAGGACAAAAGTAGCTCTGCTTTAACAAATGCAGAAGCAAGTTTCACTGGCCTGCAGTGATGTGCCTCCCACCAGTACAGGGCAAGCGCTTAAACATTAGATAAGCATATTTGCTATTCCCCTCCCTATATAAACCAGAATGTCTTCCATCAAAAGGACAAATTTCACCTCACAGAGATGTCCTCTTTACCTACACCTGCCTGAACACCGTATGATCCTTCAGAAGGAGGGTCCTAAGTCAGCCAACTTTTGTTCAACTTGCAAGCAAGCAAACTTATAGGGTACAGGAGGAGACAGACATCACCTTAGCTAGTGGCTCTTAATGGAAAACAATTCCACCAGCAGCAGATGCCTTAGGACACAGCTGGACAGATGTGCTAAGGAAAGGAGGGATCCTTACTTCTTTAGTACTTCTCTTTTGTCCTGCGCTGAGTAGCAAGGATTGAGTCTGAGGTACCAGGATTTTCCTACAGAGCTTGGCAAGCTGCACTTAATTCTCTCTGCCTCCAAACATCTCAGACTGAAATGAAAAGGACATTGTGAGAGAGCAGAGGAATAGCCAGCACAGCAAAGAGGACTACTTAGAAATGGTGACACCGGTTCAGACACCAGGGTGCTTTCTTATACAGCTCTGATAGCTACTTTCAAATAATTGTCTCCGGCTGTTTCTGGAGAACTCTTCATAAGGCAAGATGACCTGGATGGGTTTAACGTCACTCACATACAAGATGCCATCCCAGGGCAGCCTGGATGATTTTTCTGATCTGAAAAGATCAGAAGATCTGAAGAGAACAGAAGGTGGCAGGTCTTTCTCAGCCTTTCAGAAACCATTCAGGTTCAACAATAAAGTTTATGTTGTGGGCCAAAAAGAAGACAAAGAAATCAAAGCTCAGTACATTGCTGGCATGGAACGTTCTGTTGGGAAGGGGAGACCTGGGTTCCTGCCCTCCTTCCCAAAGTTTTTCATGCACTTTATTCAACAACTCTTGAATGCAGGATGTGTGAAGAATCCCCATAGCCCAGAGTCCCCTCAGACCCCATGGAATCCCTCTGCCTTGACAAGACAGCCATATGCCCTCTTGCTAGCCACACCAAGCTCATGTTGCTTTCTAGGCAGGAGGCCAGCATTAGCAGGATGGGTGGCACCACCTGGCCTTGCTCCGCCAATCCAGCCATGTCTGCTTAGAAATGTGCACCAAGATGGCACCAGTGTCATTCAGTAACAGGCTAAAATTCATGCCCTGATGTGGTAAAGAAGATCTGAAAGTAGTAATTTTGAGAGTCCAGAACTACTAAAATCAACAACCAGGTTTTTCAAAAGCAATCAGTGGTTTCAGAGATCTCAATTTGCATCACGTTTCTTTAAGATAACTTAAAGGGGCTGCATTTCAGACAAGGGGTGCTCAACACTTCCAAAATCCAGCTGCCAAAAGAACCTAACACGCCTGGCTCAATTGTTCTTATTTTCCAAAATATCGGTCACCTCCAAAAAAAATCTTGGATTCACAGAAGTACGAATTATGAATCTTTTTCTTTCATCTACCTACTGAGAAATGAAAACCTGCACCACTGAAGGGAATCTGATTTGTATTCCTATTTCAGACTTTTTTTCTTTTTTTTTCTTAAACAAAGTAGAAAAGAAGGAAAAGATGAATGCATATAGAATCATAGAACTATTCAGGTTGGAAAAGACCCTTGGGATCAACGAGTCCCAACATCATCCCTCCTCTACAAAGTTCTCCCCTAAACCAGATCCACCAACACCACATCCAAACGACCCTTAAACACATCCAGGGATGGTGACTCAACCACCTCCTTGGGCAGCCTATTCCAGTGTCTAACCACTCTTTCTGTGAAAAAAAATTTCCTCATGTCCAGTCTAAACCTGCCCTGCAGCAGCTTGAAACCCTTCCCGCTTGTTCTTTCGCTAATTACCTGTGAGAAGAGACCAGCACCAACCTCTCTACAGTGACCTTTCAGGTAGTTGTAGAGACTGATGAGGTCTCCCCTCAGCCTCCTCTTCCTCAAGCTAAACATTCCCAGCTCCTTCAAGCCTTCTTCATAAGATTGATTCTCTAGGCCCTTTACCAGCTTTATTGCCCTCCTCTGTCCTTGCTCCAGCAGTTCAATATCTCTCTTGAATTGGAGTGCCCAAAACTGGACGCAACACTCCAGGTGTGGCCTCACCAGTGCTGAGTACAGGGGGACAAGCACCTCTGTACTTCTGCTGGTCACACTATTTCTAATACAAGCCAGGATGCCACTGGCTTTCTTGGCCACCTGGGCACACTGCTGGGTTCAATAAGAACCCCCAGGTCCTTTTCTGCCAGACACTTTCCAGCCACACTTCCCCAGCCTGTAGCCTTGCCTGGGGTTGTTGTGGCCCAAGTGCAGGACCCAGCACCTGGCCTTGTTGAAGCCCAGATCATGAACATTAGCCCAATGATCCAATCCATCCAAGTCTCTCTGTAGAGCCTCCCTATCCTCATGCAGATCAACACTCCCACCCAGCTTGGTGTCATCTGCAAACTTACGGATAATACACTCTATGTCCTTATCGAGATCATCAATAAAGATGTTAAGCAGAAACAGTCCCAACACTGAGCCCTGAGGAACACCACTTGTGACTGGCCCCAGCTGGATTTGACTCCATTGACCACCACTCTTTGGGCCCAAATGTCCAG
Organism: Chaetura pelagica; assembly: GCF_000747805.2. NCBI lineage: Eukaryota > Metazoa > Chordata > Aves > Apodiformes > Apodidae > Chaetura > Chaetura pelagica. The sequence goes on from NW_009953920.1 coordinate 1,622,461, forward strand.
CCAGTGCTTGATTGTATGCTCATCCAGGCCATGAGCAGCCAGTTTTTTAATGAGAGTTCTATGGGGAACAGTGTCAAATGCTTTTTGGAGGTCCAGATAGACAAAATCCACAGCCTCTCCCTCAAACAATAGTTGGGTTATCAGGTTATAAAAAGAGATCAGTTTGTCAGGCAGGACCTGCCTTTCATAAACACATGCTGACTGGGCCTGGTTATCCTCTGTATGTGTTCCAGTAACAGTCAAGATGATCTGCTCCATGACCTTCCCTGGTACCGAGGTCAGGCCGACAGGTCTACAGTTTCCTGGATCCTCCTTTCTGACTTTCTTACAGATGGGTGTTACACTTGCTACCCTCCAGTCCCCAGTTAGGCAGGACTTCAGGTAAATAATGGAAAATGGCCTGGCAATCACATCTGCCAACTCTTTCATCACCCTTGGATGTAACCCATGCAGTCCCAATACGAAATGACTAACAAACTACATGCAGGTTATCTTTTTAGTTGTTGAGTTTTATGAGGGATAAGGGTTAGAAAAAATGTGTACTACTTCTGCTTAAGCATTCAATGACTCACATACACTGACAGAAAAGCCCATCAGTGATATCATTTATTTTTCCATACTGTGGGCTTCTGTGTCTGTCAGTCTGTTTCTCTCTCTCTTTCTCTTCTACTCCTCTGTGAAGTTTCAGACTCCCTTCACCGGAGGTAAAGCGGGGCAGTGAACTACATTACAATTACATGAGCACATCAAATTTTAAGGAACAGACTTCAAGAAGAAGGCAAACAGACATCATAATCAAAACCAAACTTTGTGGCTACTTTGTGGCTGTCCTACTAAGAAGGTCATCCAGTTTCTGGTCACAGCTGTGGAATTTACCGCAAAACAGCTGTGAATTCAAGTCAGGAAAAATTCCTTCTTTCCTATATATTGCATAGGTGTGCCTAAAGAGATAGGCAGACACAAAAATGCCAAGAAGATCCAAATTTTGTGAATACTTAGAGGCTAGTTTCATAATATCATCATAGCTTTCCTCACAAAAACTGTGAATATACCCTCCTTGTATCACAAAATACACCCAGTTATGCAAGATGTAATGCATCTATGCCTTGCAAAAGCAACCAAGTGCTTTCCCCTTTCTGGTACTGCTTTGCCAGATTTTAGGGAAAGAAAAGCTTTTTAAGCTTGTAAACTAGCAGGCATTCAATGAAAGCCATAGATTAATAACTTTAAAGACATCAAAAAGCATTGGTGGGCTTCTGCCCACCAGCTGCCCCAGGAGGCGGACATAGTCAGCAGGTTCACATGAGACTAGACAAGTCCAAAAACAATAGATCATAACAGGAACTAAAGGAACTATCATGAGCATATGCTTTGGGATTGCTAATCTAATAATTATTGATGTAGGGAGAGCACAGAGAGAAAGAACGTCAAAAGCAGACAGGCTCATGTGCTTCTTAAATAGCATCGACTGTTTGCACCATGAGAGACAGACTATGTGACTACATAGTGTCTAACCCCTCTATAGTGTGACCCAGCATGGTATTTCTTATGTTTTCAAATACCTTTTTTCTTTTTTTAAATTTAAAACTGATAGTTCTTTGGGATATCTTTATTTATTCATATAGAACTACATTATGTTTACCATATTAGTTTTTTTTTTCCCATCCTCTATCCCAAATCTTTCCTGCAGCAATTTGAGACCAGCACTTTGCTATTTCACTTAGCACTCATCACACACTTTCCCCTTTGTAGTATCTACCTTTCTTTTCTCTTTTGCATGTTGGAAATTACTACTCTACCCTCTTCCTGTCCAGTCTTCTCATCTTTAATCTGGACAAAATAGGTCAATATTTTAACTTATCAGTATCGCTTTGCAGACCTCTGAGCATTCTCCCTGCTCTTCCTATAAAGCTGATCATCAGGTATTATTAGCATAACACCATGGTTTTTTCCAGCTCATGCTCAAGTATGTACAGATGTCACTACTTTGTCTTACCCTCCCTTAAGAGTTGCATGAAGCCTACGGGTAAGTGAAACTGAAAAACCAGGGGGCAGAAATCCACTAACAAATATTGGATGAATACCTGGACTCACTGATTTCAATTGAGTTTTCATCCTTTCCTTACACTGGGCTAGCATTTCTCCCTTAGTTTTTGATTTGCATTTTTAAAGTCATTATTTATTGTTTAAGAATGCTGTTAAGGGGAAAACATGGACCTTTCCCATTTTACCCAGCTATTCTTCAGGAAAGCACCCTAATAATTGTTAAATATTTCTGAACAGGGACTAACTTCAGCAAGTCCTTAAGTGCTGTCCTAAAACCTGGGCCCTACAAGACACTGCAATCTTAACTGAATTCAGTAATAACAAGAGTCACAATGAAGCTAACAGTGATCAAATACTGCTTTCACATGTTTAGATGCTCTTTTTTTTATAAGGACTAATGTAAGAAACATCTTCATTCATCCCGTGGTAAATTTACATGTAGGAGCCACTATCCAAAATCGAAGACATATATACAGATGGCTGGGAGTTGAGCCACAGGTACTGAGAAGGTCTGTGTAAGCTGACTTCAGACACAGGAGTTTATGTATACATGTTGATGGAACTGTGCACATGTGCAATATGCAGCCAGACACACTGCACGGTCAGATGTAGAAAGCTGTGGACAGTCAGCAGGACAGACTCAGGGTCTGACCTCAAAAGAGCTGCAAAAGAGAGAAAGCCAATGAGTTCTACTTGGACAGGACCCGGAAGAGAAGAAGCAGCCAGGAACATCATGTAAGAAGACTGTCTCCTGTTGTTTGAGTTGGCAGAAAAGGGAATTCATGTACATTCTTTATAAACAAAACGGAGTGAATAACAAGAAGCTTCCAACTCTGTCATCCACTTCTCCTCCTGATGGAAACAACCTGCAAAGTGATTGTTGATAAATCGCTCAGGTCAGAGCAGTGACAACGCACTCAGCAACCTCACAGCCCTGAACAGATTTGTGAAATTCTTACAGCTTCAAGTATATGAGAAATGAAAAGCAAATGGCGTTACAGGAAGGGAGGCTTTAAAAATGCACTTCTGCTGGAAGCATTTTACCCACAATTTATGTAACATTTTTACTAACACCACTAAACAGTTTTGCTTTGAACAGAATTTGTTTCCCTCTACTTTCTAACTGACAACAGTGAGCTTTGAGTAGACAGTGCAGCCAAGTCATCAGTTGCTTTTACAGCTTGTCATTTAAGTACAGGGGAAAACAGTATCAAATGGTGCCTACGAAACCAGACGTGTGACATGATCTTAAAGGCAGGTATGAGACTTGAAATCCTTTGAAATAATTTTTCAAAACTAAGTTTCACTAAAATCTCTCAGCATTTGTAATGTTGACACATTTCAATAAAAATCACTAACCTAGAGACAAGTCATCTAAGTGAATTTGTAAAGAGACATATCTGCATCTAATAAGCTATAGTATATATTATACTTTTTCAGTTTTTATCAGGTAATAGCAATCATCTTACGATTGTATTTAGCTCACATGCTCCACTGCCTCTTTTCTTCAGTTTTCCATTACCAGTTTAAAATTAACAAAGTCTTGTGGCTTGTATTTTCTCTTCAGCTTATCATATTATCTATTCTGTTTTATCTGCTAGGCTAGGTGAAATTTTTCTTCATGAATCCATTGCCACATGCTGAAGTAAAACGGAATAGCTTCACTGAGAGCACCAGAGCCACACTGATTAACCTTACATGCTCAGACAGCATTGACAGCTTTGTCCTTCCCACCGGGATATTTCTGTTCAAGAATGCTTAGTATCTTAAATGGCCTTTGTATCAAGAGTACCTTGCTTAATTCATCTGTGCTCCCTCCATGTAAGCTCATGATACTTCTGGTGAGAAAGAGTTTTGAATTAAATTCACAGCTATGCATTTTTGGGGTTTCCAAAACCAGTATCATTAATTACATGGAAAGTGCTGAAAAGGAGGTAATGAAGTGTTAAACTCTGGCACACTTCGCTCAGCTCCAGAACTTTCCTGGTAGTAATAATGTGCTAGCTCCAATGGCTTTAAACTCTTTGAGTAACACTGAACCAGTCTAGAGCAAGTTGCTTCAAAATGAGTTAATTACAAGATCTGAGACATATTCATTTACAGGCATATACGCATACATAATCACACTTGTATATATGTGTATCTGTACATGTAAATATGCATGCATCATGTGCCTGCAGTCTGTATTCTTTATGTTGTTTGAGTTCTTACATTACACACTTTCTGAAGGAGGAAATCTTGCCATTCATGGGTATTTGTAATGAAAAACATCCACCTCTTTCTAATACAAGGTGCAGGTGCTCTCCACAACCATCTCCCCGAATGACACCATCCTATAATCTGTAGGAACTTTCTATAGGAGGCTAGCTTCAGAATTACCTTTAAACAGAACATGAACTAGATGCAGCTTTCTGTAACACTGAGGAATTTAATTTTTATTCACTTTGTAGCACTCCTCTGCCATTCACACTTCTTGAAAGAGGGTATAAAATGAAGCTGTGATGGCATGACAGAGCACTGTATTACCTTCTTTAGATTAATCATACACAGTACAAGACATGCAGAATAAAGCCCTGTGCTGCACATCTGTGATATGTCTAGTTATAATAGGACCTGTTTCAGTGGGGTTACACCTGGCCTGAATTTGACTCAGTCTGACCTATAACTAAGCCTTCATTTACAACAAAATTTAAGTTGAGATCTTTTAAAGCAAAAAAGCTTTTACTCCAAGTCAGCTTTGCATGTCACTTGGCCAGATCCCAGTAAGACAGATAATAAACCAGCAAAATACCTGTAATACTCACACTATTAACACACTTTTATCAGGTCTTAAGGAGCTTCTTGCAAAACATTGCTGAATATATTGTGTTCTGCCTGACCTTTTTCAGCGTAATTTCATTAAGCAGCACTTCCTTGTGTTCTTTTACACAGATTTAATTGCATAAATATACAAACTTTCAACAGTCTAAAAAAGAAATTGAAGGTAAGAATTAAGCAGTTGGTTTTCAGTAAAAGTTAGGTACAAATCCTCCAATGGGGTTCTCTGTTTTTAGTGCAATTGTCAGCAATCTGGGCATGGAGTCAATCAATGAAAAAATGAAATCTGCATACCTGACAAAATTATTTTAAGCAGCATAGTGAAGAAGTAAGAGGTTATATTTAGAGCCAAGTATGCTAGATGCATCAGCAATACTGATATCAACATGTATATCAATACTGAAGGGGAGTCTGAACTACTCAGACACTGGTTCTAAATTAGCTGCACCAACTCATGAGAAGCACTTGCTTGTCTCAATGCAGAATTCAATGGAGGAGTGAAAATCTGATCAACATGAAGCTGTGGCAAAAACATGTTAAGACAAATGGCATGGGAAGCAGAACACAGAAAATCATGGTGCATTTGAATTGCTGGTCCTCTTCAAGAATATTATTGCATGTAGTGGAGGGAGACTCCTTCAGACAGTATCAGCAGAAACAACAAAGCAAGAACTCTCTAAAGAGCAGACTGAAAAACAACCATTTGCCTCGGAAGATGAGGAAGAGGAGACATAATATATAAAATATTTAATAAAGAAGGAAGAAAGAGAACATGAGGGCTCTCTGTCTTATAACTATGAGACATTGTGTTAAATTAAAAATACTGGATAACTTAAACTCATTAAAAGGTCACTTTTTTTGTACAGTGCCTAGTTAGGAGATCATTTCACTTTTTTTTCTGTGATAACTTTAGATTTTCATTTGTGTAGCTTCACTGTTTTTCTCTTTGCTTTTCTCTCCACATTTGCCAAGGGCAACTGAAGAAATTAATACATGATCACTTGTCTCTAGATGTAAAGCAGCTCAGAGGAGGGTTCTGACTAATACAACAAATGCTCTGTACAAGGAGCTTACATGAGATGAGGAACTCATTGAGAATCCAGTAACTGCTTGCCGAAAACCAGACTTGTCATCCTCACGGATATTAATCCACTGCTGCCTAAACTCACCCTACAAACCTGGCTTTTTCTAGCACTCCTTGTGAAAGTATCCTCATCACCACTCCCTGATGCTCAGCTTCGTATCAGCCCAGAGCAAACTGATGTGAACAAGAACAACCAGGATCTGGCTGTAATTAACCACACGATGTTAAGTGCTCCTTCCTATTCTGATGACATCAGTGAGGCAGGGGCAGAGCTTGGGGGGGGAGAAAAAAGTGGTGCTGTGCTTTCTCAGTTTCTTTCAAACCTTGAAGGAGATTCCAAACGGCTCCCATGCTCACATAAAACTGAATTTTAACACAGTATGAGATGACTAAGGTGTGTTTGCAGTAATATATGCCTAAACATAAATAAAGTCTCTTACATTAGGTGGAACTACTCCTGATTTAAACATTTTGTAGCTGACAGGGAATTTGGCTCATTATCTGAAAACTGATTTTGTACATTGGGCATTGCAGGGCTGCTAAGAGACTAAAAAAATTACAGAGGTTCTGAATTTCAGATCCTATAGAACATGAAATCCCAACCTCTTGTATTTCCTGAAGACCAGCTCATCTTTTGCAAAGGTTTTGAATCAGTACTCTTAGTATCATGGCAAGTGTTTACCCTCTATATACTCACTCTAAGCCATGCTGCCTGCTAGTGAAGTGTAAAGTCTAATAATTGTCACAGGTAGAAGATATAACATTAAGTACATCCTGACAAAAGATTAATAGCAGGGGTGCTGCACTGCAGGACTGAGGCAGGTAACCAAATGAGTAAATGTCAAATGAAGGATTATCCTCATTTGATGCTATTTCATATGCCTCTTTTCTGCATAATCTCTCCCAGCTGAGACCTAAACCAGGTGTTTGTAAATGCACAAAGTAGAAGCTCTACCTGGTGTGCTAAAGGAGATCCACTATTAGCTGTCAGCGGGAGCAACATCTTTTTTTCAAGTACTCAGCCAGCAGTCAGGATACAGCGTTATGCTGCCAGCTGACAATGACAAAGTGCCCGCCAAGTCAAGCCCTATCTGGATTGTGCTAAACTATTATTTATTATTCAAACTGCAGTAGTACCCATGTCCAGGAACAGAGTTCTTCTATGCTCAACTCTGTAAAACACATAGCCCAAAATGTGGCTCTTTTAATTTTATTTCATCCTCAACATCCCACAGTGCTCTCACCTAGAGGGTCATTTTGCTTTAAGATGTGCTTTTTTTAGCCAATGCAAAGACCAGTCGGGTCCTGGAGACACCTTCTTAACAAGTAGAACCTCTGCAAATGTAAGTTAAGAGTGCACTGAGCTTGCAAAATGACAGGACTAAACCTGCCCATACCCTCATGTGCTCATTCGTCTGCCTCTAATTATATTACCACTCACCTCTTTTCCCCCTCACACCTCATTCAGTGCACAAGATGCACAACAGTCTTCAGTGAGAGACACTCTGCTATTTTTCTTCTCCTTGCCCATAGACCTTTCTTCCATTGTATTTAAACCTTTGGTGAATACATAATTACTGATACCCTCCTGAGCTTCTCTGTTGTGCTCATCACTAAATTCTAAGTGCTTCACAAAACATTAATGCTTTCAACCTCCCTCTGAGGTAAAGGGGAAGGACTCTTGTTTTGCACGGGCACGTGAAGTAAATAAAGACTAAGGTAAAAAGTGCCATTCATTGTGGTTGCCCAGTTTCCGACTTGGAGACCTGATCTTCTGCATTAGTTAACGTGACACAGCACGTGAAATGTTCAAAAAAGCTGTTAGTAGTGTCAAGCCACAGCTTCGAGCAGTTTGGCTCCTCTGCAGAATTGGGTGTTAGGCTGGGCCTCCGGAAGAGAAACTGGATGAGTCTGGTGGCCACTTCTGACTAGTTGAGTTTGCCCAGCATCAGGGACTGTGCTGCAAGCACAGGGTCCTCCCTCTAGGCAGCAAACCACCAGGTAAGAGGCTCCTTTCTCTCTTATAGCTGCCTGGGACAGACAAAGTAGGGTCCTGTGGGTCTGGTTGATCAAGAGGATGTTTAGCCTGTGCACTGAAGCAGACAGGGGCCCTGTAAAAAAATACTGTACAACCCTGAAATTAAAGATGGTATCAAAGCACCATCACAAGGGGGCAGTACCTTCATTCTCCTTAATGATCAGTTTCTGCATGCCTTATTTTGCAACTTTTTCTCTCTTCTAGAAAAATCCTAGAAAATCATAGAATCATTTAGGTTGGGAAAGACCTTTAAGATCACCGAGTCCAACCATAATGCCAAGACTGACAAGTCTACCTAGAAATCATGTTCCTAAGTGCCACACCTTCACATCTTTTAAATATCTCCAGGAATGGTGACTCAACCACTTCCCTGGGCAGCCTGTTCCAGTGCCTGACAACTCTTTCAGCTAAGAAACTTTTCCTAATATCCAATCTAAACCCTCCCTAGCACAACTTAAGGCCCTTCCTTCTTGTCCTATTGCTTATTGCTTAGGAGAGGGACCAACATCCACCCCTCTACAACCTCCTTTCAGGTAGTTGAAGGGAGTGATACGGTCTCCCCTCAGCCTCCTCTTCTCCAGGCTAAACAACCCTGGTTTCTTCAGCCACTCCTTGTAAGACTTGTGCTCTAGACTCTTCACCAGCTTTGTTGTGTTACATAAAAGCATTTTGTCCCAGACTGCTTAACCTGGACAATTCCTGGCCTGGCTCCTGTTGCCTCTGAAGATGGCTTTCTTTTTCACATTCAGCAAAGGCTGTTACGGATAGGCAGACAGCTTGGCCTCCACAAGCTTCCTAAGGAGGTACCAGATAAACCAGAGCTGCAGCTGCAGGTAAAGGTCCTCCTTCCTCTCTGTGGGCCCTGGACAGGAATTTGCTGAATGTTTAGTCTGTTTAACACATACTAATAGAAACCTCTTAAGAGCTGAATGGGACAATTTCTCAAGAGCAAAGATGGTAACTATAGCATCTAAGCAACATCCCTGGCAAGCTTGAGCTTCTCAGTGAAAAGGTAGGAAGAGGTCTTTTAGCTTCTACAGGAAAGTCTCTTCTTCCCTAATTCCATTCTGATGAACAAGTAACTTTGCTGATGCTTTTTAGAAATACTCAGCATTAGATAGGTATCTGCCATGAAAAATGCTGCCAAGTGTAAACTATCTGGGCTAAGTTAAGAGTGATTAGAAACAAGATCTAAAAGTATGATTGTGTAATATTAATGCTACTGATTTTGACTAAAATACAAATCCTTCCTGTGTAGAATTACATCTAGTGGCCTGCTAAACTGTACCATTTTCTTTCAACAACTCCTATGACCTGCAAGTTTCCAGAAGCTGGGATTTTACACTAGGAAAAGTTTTTCATACGCTTTGATCACTGTTGCAGTCAGTGCAGGATATTAAATGGGATGAACCTAACATTTGCTTCAGTACAACAGTTCTTGGGCTGAATGCATCATTTATTAGATAGTGAGTTGCAATAAATTTTTACAGATAGTCTTAGTGCTATTTAGTCTTGGAATTTATTAAAGCAATGAAGTGTGGCTTGGGTTTAATACCTTACGTCACTGTTTACTTTGGTGTAACTCTTTTATAGACAGATGCACATGGGAGAAGTTAAAAGGCATCAACAGAGGTGAGTTACAAAGTTGGAAAAAGAGTTAGCTCTCTTCCTTTCCCTCCTTTCCACAGGAAAGAATGGAAAGAGTAAAAGGGGGAAAGACTTACTCCACTGTAGAGACTATGCCAACTTCCTTGCACTATTTGCTTTAGCAAAGTTACAAGCAATGGAAAAGTGGGTTAGTAATTGAAGTGCCATCCCATCTTAACAACAGTAGGGCTAGTACACCTCCACATAGTACATGTATTTAACAGATGTGGTCCCAAACTGCTGCCAGCTATTGACATAAATCATATTCCACATTATGGAACTTCGTAATTGGGACTGTGGTTACACAGATTGCAGGGTTGTATTGCAGAGCTATGATATCATACCTGTGGAATACTATACAGCTATTCAAGTATATCAGAGCTATGAAGCATGACTATTTAAAAGAAGTGCTTAAAAAAACCCACCAGCACTTACATTAACACCAAATATTCACAGTGTTGTCACTTTCAAAGTTTGGCAGGCTGATGGTTCCTAACACAACAGTTACCTGCTCTGTCTTCAACAAAAGTGCAAATACCCATAGCCAGTTTTGAATTTGTAAGTGTGTAAGTTTTGATGGAGAACCATGTTTGAGCCTTGCCAAAAATGGGTCTTTTGAACCTCAATAAACTTCTCTGGGGACTTGCTCCATTGCCCCATTGCCTCATTGCAAATTGAAAGTGGAGGCTGCTTTTAATTCAGAGATCAGCAGCACTTTCTGTTTGAGTCCCATAAATGCAAACCAAGTATATTCTGAGGCTTTGGAGAGGTTTTGTTGTTGTTGTGGTGGGGTTTTTTTTGTATTTCTCAGTTCACATACAGCAATGCAACAAATACAAGAATGTTTTGCAGTTGCATGCCCATTTTTCTGCTGCTTAATTTTCTTCCACTCCATTTTTTGACACTCCAGCTTTTGTTCCCTCTCCCTGTGCCCTGTTTGCTTCCCTTTTCTGTACAACTTCTGCCCACCTCTTCCCTTGCTCTTCTGTCTGCAGAACAACCATTTTTGGCTGTTTTCTTGCACACTCAAGTGAAGAAGCTGGTGACAGTACTTCCTTGGCACAAAAAAAAAAGATAATTTCACCACTGGAAGTCTAATCCTTCAATATATAAAATAAGCTATGAAAAGAAAACAATTTGGAGACGAATACAAGAAAGTTCTAGCCAAAACATTTTAGCTGAATGGCACCATATGTCTGTGCTTTACTCTGATGACTGTAGTGTAGAAAGGTTTCACTGTCCATTGTATTGATGGTCAGAAGAACCCAAATGACTTAGAATTCACAAACCTATCCTAGAGTTTCTTCTCTCAAAATAGATTCCTGAGCAAACATTCACACACTGTTGCTGGTCGGATGCACTAGACAACACGGCAAAAAGTCCCTTGCGGTTACCCTTCTGAGCAAGAAAAAACAAGTATTTTGTACTTGAAGCTCCAGTGAACGTACATTATAGAAACTGCAAAATACACATATTCACAAAACAAAACAGTTTCTTAAAAAATCACATTGGTGTGTGTGTAAGACACAAATGAAAACAAACAGCTCAGGTAGAAAATGCTATTCTTACCTTATTGCACTTGCAGATAAGTGGCCATAAGAACCACTGGCTGAGGAACTGCTACGGGAATTATTGAGAATTGTGACCAAGGAATTTGGAGATGTCCGTATCATGGTCTGAAGGTCAAAGCTGTGATCAGATAAGGGGGAGATGGACAACGTCCGCTTTCGGCTTGGTCTAGCTGACAATCTCGGACTCGGAAACCTGGCGCCTGTTATGTAAACACAAATAATTATCCACCAGGGTACTTAATCGCATTTATTTATCAGTGATGGGTAGAGGGAGTCACAAGACACCAACATGCTGTGACAAGCCCATTCTCTCCACTTGTGATCTACTGGCTACAATTGAGGAAAATTAGGAAGAAAAATCTATCTTCCTGTGGCTTACCTCAGGGGAGCTCTGTTTATTAATGTGCAAGCAAAATGATAAATTGCTAAACAAAAGGAAAAGACTTTTATGAGTTATCCCTCTCATTTCTGGTGATTTATGAATCTGATGGCTTCTTAGACATTCACATCATTAATTCAACCATGAGCAATGAGACAGTGATTCAGATCCGGGCTACTAGGAAACCCTCATCGCTATAATCCTATAATCCATATGGCCAAAGCTAAACTTGTAAAATACAGTGTAGAAATGAAAAGACAGCTTTTCCTTTGCTGACTGTAATTCTGCCTGGTCGGTACTTAATGCAAAACTAAAAATTGGGACTGAAAAAACATGATGAAAGCCAGCTCTTTCAGCAGAAGTCACATTAACATTCACTGCATTAGACTAAAAAGCAGCAGCCTTTATTTGAATTTGTAGAGGATCCCATGATATTTTTGCGTTGAGGGGGACAGGGGCCTATGATTCCAATATTTTTTTTAAACTAGAGATTAAGCTTTTCAAGTCACCAAAGAGAAGGCAACCATACAGATATCATTTAAATAAATACGTTACATTCCCACATTTTCTGTGCTGCTCTGAAAATCCCACCTCTTCTGGTCTATTTTACCATGTCATCTCAACTCTCTGCAGTCCTGACAGAAGATATATTGCCTTAAATTTCTTCCCTTTATTTAATTATTTTTTATCTCAGTTGAGACCAAGAAGGAGAGAATTAGCTTCCCCACTACATACTGAACTATTGCCTTTAACAGTACTGCCACTTCTACCTTTTTAATCCCTTTAACCTGTAGTAAAGTACTGAGTCCTAACAATCCTGACAGCCAGGGTCACGCGGGTCTCAGATTTGATGCCTACTTTACAGCTACTTCTCTCAGAGTCCCTGACATTCTCTGTAACTTGCTAATAATTCACAGCTGGCCACAAGACTCCATTATAGGTCTGCCTTCATAATTCTTGCTCGTGTCTTGGTGTCCAGGACCATTCTTCAGCAGGGTATTTAAGCTTATGTGTCTAACACTAATAAGGAGAAGAGCTCCACTGACTCAAATTGGCCTCACCTCAAAGACAGAGAGCTGGATTAGAATCTGCCAGTATGTTCTCCTTGCCCACCTGCACAGGTTGCCCTCCTTTCTGTGCATGCCATCCAAGATTTTCATCTGGTATTAAAAGCTGCCATTTTATTGCTGCTGTGACTGTGTGATCGGATCTACAGTCCTTCTCCTAACCTGTGTAGATTTGCCTCAACTAGCCAACATGGGTGTCAATTCTCTCTGACATCTAGCTAATAGGTTTTCTTCCTTCATGCTCTGTCTTCACAACAGGCCTTAGTCCATATTGCTTCAGTCTTTCAATGAATATTCATGCTCTTGATTCATCATTTAAAACTTAGGCATAGCCATTTATTTCTTCCTATAAACTATTACACGTTATTTTATGTAATCTTTTTAATCTCTTTTTTATGAGCTTGCTATTGTACTGTGTCTACTGGGTATTTTATTAGTGCTATGCTTTGTGCCTTTCAAAGGCAGCAATCTTTTAATTGTGCTAAAATAAAAAAGCAACAGCAACCAGCAGCTTTAATAAACTGCAATATACTTAACCAGGAAATAAAAGATACAGGTCATGGTAAAACCAGTAATACTTAGCACTTAAATCTTTCACCCACAGCTCTTCTCTGCTGTCTGTTCAGCCAGCATGAATGAGAACAACGCTTCTGAAGTCAGTAGTGGTAACGTAATTTGCCTCAGCCAAGGTTACAATTCAAGTGCTTTATAGGTAAATAAAGGCTGTTATCGTGGTTTTACACAGGGATAGCTAAGTACAGGTGTTTCTGGTTAAAAAGCAAGTGAAAGGGACAAGATCTGCTAGACATCAGCTGACCAGGAAAAGGAGATGTTACCCAAGCACTGCTTCACTGCTACCAGCTATCTTAGTGGTGTGGTATATATGACAGCAACAGTTTGCAGTCATGTAAATACCATTTTGAACCCTCTCTTTTCCTCAAAATGATGGGCACAGACCTCACTGTGCCAGCAAGAAGGCAGCAGAGGTACTCAGAGGCTCCATCTGTTTTGATAAGACTTAGTTAAATTTCTGTGTTTACAACTGAGAGCCACTTACACGTGGCCATGTATGAACAGTTTCAAATGTGATTTCCAGGAGAAACACTTTTGAAAAATTACTTCCTATGGATCTGAAGTCCAGTTTTGAATCTGTACAGCTACAGAGGAACTGCCACATATTTAAGAAATTCATTACAAGCCTGCTAAACATGGACTGATGGCTAGCAATGCTAACTAGAGAGGGGGTGTTTAGGTTTGATCAAAAAAGTGGAGCAGTTAAGAATAATAGCACCTGCTCTTCTCTCCTCTGAAGCTAGACTGGGCAATAAAAGCAGGAGACAACAGTTGTGTTTTTCTGCTTCTGTGATCAGACACCGTTTATTTTCTGTGCCACAACAGCACAAGTAGACTTGTCAGTACTCCAGCCCACATCTCAGAGAGGACTGACCAAGCATTACTGACAACTGTTTGAAGCTTGGATAGCAGCATGGTCACCTTCAACAGATCACATAGGAGTGCAACTTATACTCCCAGTGGTGCCCTACAGATTCTCAAAAACTGCAATGACTTCCCTCCTCTTCCTCCTCCTCCTCCTCCTCCTCCTCCTCCTCGCCCTCCTCCTCCTCCTCCTCCTCCTCCTCCTCCTCCTCCTCCTCCTCCTCCTCCTCCTCCTCCTCCTCCTCCTCCTCCTCCTCCTCCTCCTCCTCCTCCTCCTCCTCCTCCTCCTCCTCCTCCTCCTCCTCCTCCTCCTCCTCCTCCTCCTCCTCCTCCTCCTCCTCCTCCTCCTCCTCGCCTTTTCTGGAATGAACCAGTCTCCTTTACCACTTGCCTAAGTCATACAACAGCTCTTGCAAGAGGCCCCTCTTCCCCTAGCATTCATTAAACCTCCCCCTTGCCTTACAGCTGCTGCCAGGGCAACCCTGTTCAGTGATGGAGCAAGATGCTGCTTCCCACTGTCAGGGACAGAGCCCGGGCTTCAGCAACACCACGCAGCAGTCTCAGGCTTCCTCTTCTCCTTCAGGTAGCATTTTTTCAGGCCCAGTCTAGGTCTGGGAAGTCAGCAGTGTCCTCCATCTACCTAGGATGGGAAGAACTTCCTAAGGGCCAAGAGTCTCCTTCAAAAAGGGAATACATCTGCTTCACAGCGGGAGCCCACAGCTGAGGCCAGACAAGGTCTGACCACAAGAGAGAGGGATTCACTTCAAGGGAGGCCAGGACTTTCAAAACTGAACATAGAATCAAATGGAATTACTGTTTTTTCAGATCTCATCATTTAATTAGGTTCACATGCCTAAAAAGTCTTAAGCATGAGCTGACCACTTGTTATGCTGCTAAGCCATTCATTTAGCAGAGCATCAGCCTTACTTGGTGTGTTACAATAAAGAGGAATATGTCACAATTTGTCAGTGCCTCTGAATACTAAACCAAACTTTCCAGCCTTGCCCAGGAATTTATTTTAAAAACAAACACTTGATTATTTATTTAGCTATTTGAGATGTTCACCTGCTCACAGTATTCTGCATCAAAGCATTATATCCTCTACTTTGATAATGCTGTAAACCCAAAAACTGCAGGCACAGTGATTCACTAAAAATCCATTTACTTTTGTGCAAGTGCTGAAAAAAAACCAGCATCAGCTTTGGTAAAGCATGCAAATGGAAGTTGACAGTGATGATTTGTTTAGGAATTTCACCTTTTTGGAGTACACACTGTAGTAATAAAAAGTCAGCAGTTGATAGTCAAAAGACTTGAGTGTACTGACAAAAAATCCAGCCGGTGTCAGAAGAAAAGATCTTATTCCTGGGGTGCAGATCAGTTCTAAAATAACAGATATCTATCTCCATCATAAATTTCAAAAAATGGAATATGCCATCCAGCAAATTTGCCCATGAATTTGATTTCTGGGTTGAAGTTTTTAGCCTTGCTTAATCATTTATAAGGCAATCTTCAGACATGTATCATTTATTCCATCCCTTTAAATCAAACTTCTTTGAACCTGTCTGAACCACTAGTTTTTGTTGAAGGCTGTGAACAGAGGAAGTTTGATTTTATTTTTTACATTAAAGCTTTTTTTTCTTTTTGTCTTTTCCTTCTGGTTTCTGCTCACAGATGTGTAAACTTCTATTTTCACTTCATGAAAATTTGTCATAAATTCTGTCTTGGTTTTCAAAATGGTGAATCTGTCATCAGTATGAGAGGTAAAGGAATTGCTATGCTACTCTACTTTCACTCTCTAACCATGCCTGAAAATCAGAAAACAAACCCAATCCAAAGCTTCTCACATTGGCTTAACTCTTCAAGCTGGTAAAAGTCTTTACACCATCTGGGTTGCTGTCCATGTCTCTAACGGCAAAAGGGGTAGGACAATGCTGAATACCTTTGAAAAAGAAAAACCTCCCATTCTCAGTGAGATTAGGCAAAAATTAATCTGATTGAGGATATTAATACACTCAGGGTGAATCCAGAAACCTCAGGGAACATGCTTGCCTTCCACTGAACACCATTTGAAAGCAGAGTAAAATACAGTTCCCAAGTGAAAAATGCAGGTATTAAATCCAAAAGGCTATGAAATTTGGAATTAAATGCTTAAGAGACAGTATGTACTGTCTTTTAAGTACAGTATGTACTGTATGTGGGATACAGTATGTTTACAGCCTATAACAAGGAATTTCAGTTGTTGCTACTGTAGGACTGTCAATACCTTCCAAATCTACTCCTCTCCTAGTAACTTTGATGTTATACTTAAAGGTAGCACATCTGACCATTTTACATCAAGCAAGAAAATAGGAAGACTTGGTCTGGGATTCTGGCCACCAAAATGGTAGAAAAGCTTGATAGCAGCAAACAAAAAAAATTCTGATTCACTTTTCATGCCACACAGAACAGGATGAGGAAAAATGACAGTCCAGCATACACCATCTTGGCCTTCTTTTTCCACAATGTTTTAGATATTTAATGGACAATGAAATTCAGAGCTTCAAGAAGTCTACTCATCTTTAGGCAAGATTTAACTTTCTGATTACAGCTTCTCCCACTCCTATCATCTCCATTTTGAAAACAGTTTTCCAGCACCACAGAGCAAAACAAAAGGCCCCTAACAGCACAAACTGTATGTGATGTGCTTTTATGCTCAGTGCATGCTGGTGTTGGAATTATTACTTGTGCTACCGGAGAGGGTAGAGATGCCAAATTACTGTGCTAGATGGTGTGTAAACACACAATTAGGAGACAGACTTGCTTCACAAAAGAAGAACAATGTCTTCCTTGTATCTATTTGGTTGTTGTGTGGAATAAATGAGCAGCCACCTTCGAGTGAGTTGAGTCAACTTGCTCAGAATTTGATAGCAGATAATGAGGGAACTACCAATCTCTCTTTGGTTTCCTCTGACAAGAGAGGGCAAAGGCAAAACAGTACTTTTAGGATCACCACACAAACCTTTAAGAAGAAAGATCCAAACAAATGGCATTGCTTTGCATTGATTTGATTGCTTTGTTATTAAATGCAAACCTGGGCCTTCTTATTGTTTGGGTGTTTTTTTTAAATAAAGTCTTAATATCAGCTTCCTGCTTATTGTTTTGTTCTCATTTCTTATCTAAAATTCTGACAAAGAAGAAAAAGGTTTTCTTTAGCATGATGAATGATAGGACATTCAGATTCCTCCTTAATGACAATTAATTTACTGTTTACCCATGCAAGTTAAGATAGTTTTAATTAGTTTTTACGAAGTAAAAGGGTAAATTCATACTCTATTTAGATAAAAGCTTCTATTGCCTGACTAAACACATTCTCATCAAATACAGAAGGTGAGCTGAGTGACCTTACTAGGATTCACTCTTATTTTAATTCTCTATTTACTGTTTAAAAATAACCCATTTGCATAATAGTGTTACATATTTTTTGTCTTTAACTCAGAAACAAACCCTAATTGAAAAGTTGCTGCTATAATGAATCTGAAATGTATGATCTTGATTTTTAAAAACAAACACAGTACAAATTAAAGAGCGCGTTTCAAACATATCCTAGCTAAAGCTGGTGACAGTAAACACCCTTATAGTGTTTAGGTACCTTTTGGAAATGAGCTGAAGCTATGGGCAAAGGTCAACCTATTTTTCCTTATCAAGTTATAACCATTCTATGTAGTAATTCCATGTATTACACCATACACAATCTCTACTAACACATGAATGTTCTTTGTGCAAATGCCATCATTTGTTTTAGTACTGCAACATCTTCTCTTTTTTCTTAAGTTTTCAAGTATACATCTGCATACATGTATCTATCTTTCTATAGACTGAATGTACCCACCCAATCAGTTCTGCATCCAAATACATGGTTTGGCACTGCTATCTACGTGCATTTAGAAACTCTCACCCAGCAACAACCAAAAACTATAAAATGTCCCTGCTCATTGCAGGGGTCGCTGGACTACGTGATCTTTAAAGGTCCCTTCCAACCCAAACTATTCCATATTTCTATGATCCTTGTACTTCAATTAAGTCATGTCCATTCACACAAGCTGGGATTTCGTCTCTGCAACAAGAAGATATCAAAAGATTTACGTTATTCAAATCATGCATAGCAGAGTTTCCATTCTGCAAGATACTAATATACATCAAGTGTATTAGAAGCATACCTGAGTAAAATTCCCTTTCTCAGCAACTTGGTGCTCAAATTCCCGATTTTGTCCACATTTGGAG
>NW_009953920.1:1640916-1651237 GCF_000747805.2 Chaetura pelagica
CTCTCAAAATCCAAATCAGGAAGTATCACATTCTTAAGCCTTCAAGTACTGAAGCCTGCACATTAATTTCTGGTTGAAGTCCAGACTACTTGTGTGGGTTTATTATGCTTCTGAAGTGGGTTCAAGGTAAAATCACTATGCACGCTACCAGTGAAGTGAGACTGGTAACAGAAACGGAAATAAAAAATCCTGCACAATCAACATAAGAGAATGAAAATAGTTTCCTGCCAAGTTCCACAACTATCTGTCTTGCCTGATTCTTACAAAAATTATTGGTCAGTCAACTACTTCACACTTCCAGGCATGTGTTCTGCAAGAGTAGCTATCTATATTCCCATGCGTTCCAGAAGTGAACCTCCCAACTCCCACAGTCCCTGAGATCAGCAGCCATGGCTTGCAGCCAACAGCAGGGAAGAAGAAACCGCATGCTAAAAGATATTTAGAAGCTGTGGGACAACAAGGTGGTCTAATGCTATTGTATTGCTCTGTACTACCAAGAGTGAACAGCCAACACCTTCTCTTGTCACCACCTTTTATTTCCCTTGTTGGAAGGAACCGAGTATGTTCTAAAAAGCGTGTAAGCATCTTATGACTGGAGGGGAGTGCTCTGCATAATCCCTTCTGGCTGATCAAAAGCAGTAGTAGTAACCAGTCTGGAATGGGGTGCTCTCTTTTCATCCTTCACCGGAGTTGACAGATTAGAGGTCTGAAGTGGGCAAAGAAGTCATGCTAATGTCCCTAAGATTAGGGAAAAAACTAAGTCAGGATCCTTGAGAATTCAGCAAACTGCCTCACTTCACTGCCGCCTCACAGTCTGCCTATCTATGGCACACAACTTGTAAGCTTGACCGCCACTCTGAAAAGGAGGGGAGCCTGCCCTCCAAACAGAAACACAGATGTGAATTTTTTATTAACAGAAAGCTCATAAGGGAAATATTCACCCTAACGATAAAATTGAGTTATTGATTGTGAATAAAAAAGGACATTTTCAAAACACTCAAGCCCTGCTGGAAAGAAAATTTATAACCTGTTTTCAGGAGTTCTGTCCCTCTCTCCGCTTACTTTCAAAGTTTACTTTCAGACTTGATGTAACTCTTGTACATTTGGAAACCAATGCTGTGGCCCACCAGCCTCCTTAGGAGGCTTACGCTGACTACCACTTCTCTCTGTGGAGACCTTTTGGGACAGATCAGAACAACCCACTTGCCTCCCTTTGGAAGACTGTCTGTATCTCTAGAAAACATCACTTACTATCCATGGCATGAAGATATTCCATGTGAAGAGCACCTGCTCCTGCAGTGGCAGCTGAAGGAATGATGTCTGCATAGGGGCTGCGCTGGCCTGCCAACAAAGCCATCTGATGATAATATTCAGCTGGACTGACTCCAGCATGTGGAGCTAAAAACACAACATAAAAAACACCATTAATGATGTAAGATAAACAAGAAGGAAAGTTTTACCACATTGCTGGTTTCTTCAGCTATTAAAACAGCTTGTTTATTTTTTAATGTTATGCAATGTCTGCAGTATGCCACCGCCAGTCAATATATTTCAACCCATGATACTGCAAATACCATTCAAAAAACAGTAGGCATAAAATATTAATGAGCTCAGTGATCTCATATTTTTATATTTATTATTAAGTGACTCAAAAAGTGACAGGCTGACAGCAATGGAAACTAGTATGATTTATTTAGTGACATAAAAAAGGCAGGCAAGCCTTCCAAGAGCTTTATTCCCATTTACCTCACCCCTGGCCCAAAGGACTCTGTCTCTAAGGTAACAACAGGGCTGAATCTCCATAGGCATTCCAATTTCTGGAGTCTCTGCTTAGAAGACCAGAAGATTTTTACTCACAGTGGCAGTTTGTGTATAAATTTCAGAGTAAACAAGGACAAAGTATGTTTTCAGGACAAATACTAGTTGTCCATGGACAACACAGAGACAGGTTTCTGGAGGACAATGAATGTGGCCATCCCATCCTTCAAAGTTCATATACAAGTATACTTGACACATGAGCACGTTTGCAGAGTTAAAACCATAGTCTGGATAGGTTCTACATCCCATCAGCGAGATTACGGGTGATGCAATCCTCTGATAATGACTTACAGTAGCCTTTCTCTCCAGCAAAAACAATACACAAGCTTTCTATTTTCCTGCAGTTTTCAAGCATGCCATCAAACTAATGCACAGCTCTGAACAGACACAAAAATCCACATAAGTTCAGTATCGTATCATTTCAGGAGGCTTCAGATGCCTCCTGAAAGTAGAGGGTCATTTTATGAGCTCATATGAGAAGTACTCATAAAATAAGCTGGAATCAGTCTCCTTGATCCTGACTCTGACTTGCTATGTGACCTGAGGTGAGCAGCCTTCCTCTCTTCTTTACAGTAGTTACAATTTCCTTTACACTGTGCTCACCAGAAGATGCTGGTGAGTTTGCCTAATATATTTCAACAAATTATTTTTATATTATTTCGTATTATTTAATGACATTTTTCTTTCAACTGAATCTTCAATGGAAACACAATTTTAAGCTGAAATGCTTTGAAATACCAGTTTATCCTGAACATTGTTACTTACACAGTATTACTAAAAAGGAAAATTTATGTTTACCTTAGAGAAAGGATCCTAAATGCAAACCTTAGATAAAAAGAATCAACATTTACACTAAACAGAAGGAAACATGGCATTGGAGCTTGGAGAAAAGTTTATTCATCAACAGACTCCTGAAGTGTATAATCTATTTTTGTTTTTACCAAAGAAAATGGAAGAATGTGTTTTTGATGTTTAATATCCAATTTCAGGAAAGTTTCAGGAAAATAAAAGTACATCAAGCAGGAGCAAGAATGGCATAAAAAATGTGCTGAGATAAATTAAAGGTTGTTGGCATTTTTTCCAAATTACAAATTGATTTATCAGTTAAATATAACCTACTTCAGCCACCACTAATTTCTGTGAAACAGCAAGAAAAATACTCAGACCAAGTTTTAAGAGGAGTAACTCACACTGAATCAATGATTTTAAAAGTTTTACAGTAGTAGGCAACCATCGTATCTTTCCAGACACACTTAAAATACTTCCTGAGCTTTCTGACATAAGCGTCTGGGTTAACTAACATAATAATAACATTGGCTGCAAACTTTAAAATTAACTGCTGCAGAAAAAATAGTGAGCACATAATTGCATTACTAAATGTTCCATATGCTGAGAAATGCTCTGGTACTTTTTGAAGATCATTTCTTACTACCTTCTTCAAACATAAAAAATTAGCCTACTAAATGATGTATTGCATGAAGGGTAAATGAAGGGTAACCGGGAATGCCTGTAGCCCTGAATTTTCTCATTTATTGCTGGGTAGCTTCAGCTTTGCCCCTGCTTTTTTCAGAAGTGTAGGCATTTGCTTCTGCATCGTGGGCACTGCTCAGCTTCATCTGGGCACTCTGCTCTATACACACCAACAACTCAATCCTTACCCCTGCCCTAAAAACTGTGTTCCTCAGAGGAGTCCTTGACCAACCCCGGCCCATTGATTCTGCTGGGTAAGGTGAAGTGGCACAACAGAAGACAACTCTACCATTACTGAATTAGCCTACTAAATGATGTATTGCATGAAGGGTAAATGAAGGGGGATCAGGGAATGCTGTAGCCCTGAATTTTCTCATTTATTTCTTGGGTAGCTTCAGCTTTGCCCCTGCTTTTTTCAGAAGTGTAGGCATTTGCTTCTGCATCGTGGGCACTGCTCAGCTTCATCTGGGCACTCTGCTCTATACACACCAACAACTCAATCCTTACCCCTGCCCTAAAACCTGTGTTCCTCAGAGGAGTCCTTGACCAACCCCGGCCCATTGATTCTGCTGGGTAAGGTGAAGTGGCACAACAGAAGACAACTCTACCATTACTGTTGCTGTGGCAGTCATTAACTACAGCTGGCAAGACTTGTAGTGAATGTGAAGCTGCTCTTTGTTATGTTCCAGATTGTTTTGGCTCCTGGCCATCCCCAGATCTGCAAGTCGACAGTCTGAGCAAAATAGTACACTGACCTAATTATCTAACTGGCCTAAAGCAATTAGGGTAGCAAAAGAAATCTTGCTATGACTTTCAGAGGAACAATAACAACTTCCAAGTTTTCATAGTTCAAATACTACATGACTTAAGCAATGGTGTCCATTAGGTTATATTATGTGCATGGACCCCTTTATATGACAGGTTTTTTTATTTGCATTCTAGCAGTGCCTAAGTATGACTTGGACTAGCTGATCCCAGGAACCTACACCTGAAAAAAACATTTCATCGTACAACTGACTGATCACTCAACAAACTATGGATTCCAGAGAAAAATTTTACCAGCTTTTCCATAAACATGTTGCTTCACTGAAACATCTTCAATGCCTAAATCAAATAACTGCATTTTCATGAGGTGCTGCACAAGACCTGGCCTGTTGGTCTGTGGATGAGCTGTGAGCCTAGAGGAAACGTTAAGTAACATGTATTTGTTTAAACCCAAGGAAGGAATCTTAAGCTAGTAAGTTTAGCTTGCACTTAATGAAAGGCTGAGGTTGTGTACAGAGTCAGTGCTCAGGGGATGAGTGCTGTTAAGACAGAGTGCACTCAGCTGCGTTGTCCACATCCGAGTGTCTCATGCCATCTGAAAGCCTGTGGGCACCCAATGCAGCTCTAGGAGATCACTGCCCTTCTGGAGTGTTGGCTGGGTGACAGGTCAGATACCCCAGCATATCTCAGACAGCACTACAGGCCTACATCTATGCAGGTGAATTCAGTGTTGTGGACCTGAGACCAAAAATGTACATAGCATAATGTCATATGGTTGATAGGGTTTCAGTACCTCCTTTCTTTGTACAATTAACTGGATCATACCTTAAGCATAAATGAAATTCTGCAGGAATGTGAGCTGAAGGAAAGACCATAAGGTGTTCTGAATATTAGCTTTTTTGAAGAGCCCAAATATACATTGCAAGAATTCTCCCAATTTAGGCCATTACGTTATAGCTCTATCATGTTTCTCCTATATAAAAAGCTCCAAGGCTCCCTAAGTCAAAACATGTACTTCTGAGCATTCAAATTGTTCCTTCAAAACATTTTTTTAAAATACTTTGGCTAAAATAAAAGGGTAGAATAAGCAAGCATTCATACCATATCCAAAGTGGTGCTATGAAAGCCCTGTGTGCATGCCATATACCTTGACTGACAATAGGTCATTAAAATTTATTCTCATAAGAAGAATATGTGCCCATAACTAATGGATTAACTCTAAAGGTATATGTTCTTATAAGCGAGAATTAATTAGTTATCCATTTGGATAAGGTGCACCACTCATTTTTCAAATTCAGCTAAAAGCAGTTTAACTGTATGGTAAGTTTCTGCATACGCTGGGAAGATTTTTCTCATAGTTAAAATAACAGTGCAATTAGCTCCACTACATATTTGTTTCACAGTATGTTAAGATTCTAGCTCTCTTCACCAAATGCTACAATTTTGAAATGTCAAACTGCTTAATTGATTATTGAAAAACCCACGGCTAACAAGACCAAGCCTTTCTGCAACCCTGCTAATTGCTCGCTTTTGCAAAATTCACATTTAAATATATAGGAAAGGTGCTAGAGTAAGGAAAAGAGTAATTGCAGAAACTTTCTTCTACCCAAATGACCTGGAAAGTAATAACCATGGTCACATCAAGTCCTAAATCATCAGTAGCTCAAGCATACTGCCCACCATTCCTAAGCCACTTCTACATCAGCACTGTTCATTCTACCTATATCACTAGCTAGGGTAAACTGAAATAATTCTACAGAACTTGAAAAGAACTACTGACCAAATATAACAAGTCAGTGCATGCTTTATACAATTGAAAAATACTATTTCAGTTACTAAGCCTTTCACACCTGCAGAACTCTATGGCTATACACTGATGTACACTCACAAAAAAAATCTGGCTCAATTCAGTGCAGATACAGTGGATTTCTTGGAAGATCAGAATCACACCATGGGTCAGCACCACAAACAAAAGATATCACAAGACATACACCACCCTTCCAGCTTAAATTTTGAATGAGGCAGGGCTTTTCTTTTTTTTGTTCTCCCTGAAGTTTCAACATTTGTGAGATGTACAAATGAGCCGTGATCGGCTGATGAAGTATTGAAACATTTATGACATAATGAATATGTCTGACAAACCTGCTGAAGCTGCTTTGAACAAGGGGGAAAAATGTTGACAAGATTAATATAACTTAAGTTGCTGCAATGACAGAAAACAGGAAGCCTGTCTTAACCCACCGTCTGTTGGGCTGAGTCCACGGGCTGCTGAGATCATGGAGAGGGATGGGCTGTTATGCAGGGACCTGATGTAGTCCATGTAGGGGTTAATGTATGGGTGAGGGGTGCTGAAGGGAGATTCTGATGTTGCAGCAGGATTTCGGTGTGGGGAAATTCTAAGGAACGGAAGCTCTGAGTATGTCGGACTACTAGATAAGGCAGAAGGCCTGGAAGAAAAAAGAGAAAAACAAAAAAACAGCCAGGTTATCTATAAAGTAAATACTGTAAAGGTAACATACTCATTTCTTGAAGAATAAAAAGTAGGCTGCACATGTAGTAACTTCCACTAAAGTCAACTGCCTGGAAAGAAGAGGGTAGGAAATAAATTCTCTGTACTTACTGGTAACATTTATCTGACCAATTTTAACACAAGTTTGTATTTGGTTTAATCTTTACATCCCTCAATACCCTTTCCCCATGGAGTTCAGCAGCAAATCAGTTTAGTATGAAATATACAGCCTCTATACCACATACTAATTCCTTGTGCAATATGGAAGACATACTGAGATGCTGAGTCATTTACACCTTCAAAACCATGTGATTATTGGGAAAAGAGTTTTGAGGGCTACACGGGTGCCCACTCCCTTCATTTGCCAGCTTACTCTTCCTGAATGTGCAAGATTGCACAGTTATTCAGCAGACATTTCAGAAAACCTGAACTTAGTAAGCTATTAAGACAGCTGGGCTCTTTGGACAGCTTTTGTCCCTTTTTGTTGATGTCCCTTCCCATGAAAGATGTAGAAACCTTGGTAGCAAAGGAAGAAAGATTGCTGTACATTTGTTTTTAGTATGGCATCAGAGACCAATGCCTTTAACAAGACCATATTAATTAACTACCTCATTCTTCCAAAGGGAGAGCTGTGGTGCCTTCTCAGGCTACGTATATGAAGCTGTAATGAACCAAGGCTGAAAGCTGTGTTCACAGCTGAGAAAAGATAAATAATCTGCTGTAACCCTTCCCCATCATCCCACCCTGTCAATATGACAGCTTCCAGACTGTGCATGGAGACCCTTCTTTCACAGCATCCCATCTCCAAAGGCACTGGAAAAAGTCCAAATTTCATGTGAAGGGGCTGGAGTGCCTGCCCTTGCCAACCTGCTCTTTGGCAAAAAACAATGATTAAGCCTGTCATGCATTTGCTGTAGTCCAACTGGTTGACCCGAACTAAATGCCTTTTTGTCCCTGTTTTTCCAATTAATTTAGCATATATACAGCACAGACACAGGCAGCAGCTGTTAGAGCAATGAGGGCAGCCTGTTCCTTTGATGCTGCTGGCTTACAGGGAATAATAAAACAAGAAATGTATTTTTTTTCCCTTTAACATACACATGCCATGATCAATGGAGATAGTTGTCATCACCTAAAAGGCCAACAAAACATAATCTTACATCTAAGCCAATACTGCCCTGATCAGCTCGGAAATGCCAGTGTGTGAGTGGGACAAAGATCAAAGTCACACATTCCTAACACGACGCCAGCTTTCCTGTCGCAAAATCCATGAAGGCTCATAAAATTTGGGAATTATTTTTTTTCCTGTTGTGCTCTTCTCCCCTCCCTTCCGTATTCAGCTTTTGTGTGTTCCTTGCCCTCCTAAGACTTTCTGCAAAGTAAGCCTGTCCAGCCTTTCCATACGAAATTATCTCCTAGCTCCAAAGTTTGTTAAAAAGCTGCACTCGTGTGCTAGCAGCAGGTACTCTGGCATCAGAGCAAGTGACCTACACAAAGCCCAGCCAGTCACTGCCATGCCTTCACTGTATTTAAATGTACGAAGAATCTGAAACCAGAAGCTATTTTCCACTATTGTGCAAAAGAGGCATCTCCTTTCCTTCGAGCACTTTTTCTCCACATGCTTTGGAAGCTCCTTTGTTTTACAGTGGAAATGCAGCTTTACTCCTATTGGTACTGTTAAACACAACCAGCCATGAAGCATTTGCTGTCTCACAATTCTTTGTCACGCCAAGTGTGGAAGGCAGGAGCCTTAAAACTCATAGAGATGTAGGAAGCAAAAATACCACAGCTGGATACCACATTACAGAGTGAATTTCCCAAACTGGCAGTGACAAAAATACAGTAGTACAGCATATTTAATATAAAAGTAACACAGAAACCAAGCCTGGATGTCATTTTACAAGTACTTTTTTTCTAGTGTGATCGCAACTCTCAAAGAGTTAGAATCCCAAAGATTATGCAGGCAAGCAGAAGCCCTGGCCTTATCTGGTGCATCTCAAACAGAAAACTGTTTAAAAGCTTTTGCAAGAAGGCTGAAAGTCTCTATCTGCCTCAGTGATACACTCTTCAGCTGGCCAACAGCCAAACATTGCTGCAGGAGCAAGATTAAGAGCCAGGCTGTCAGTTTCTCCTCCAGATCCAATGGGAGCCATTCAAGGACACCAGGACTCAAGTGCTGCTTCTCCTCCTCCTCAGCCCTGTCTCTTCCTCCCTCCACTCCTCTGAGCTCCTCAGTTTTCAGAAAGGATGCTAGGGAAAGGATGCTGACCTGGGTAACATCACTACAGCTTAGATGCTTGCTGTCAATTTTCAGAGGCAGAAATAAGGAGTTATCAGATTCCACATAAAATTCCCAGCTCTGGACTCTACTAATTTCTCTTCAACATCTGATTTTAACACATTGCCTAACTTCCAGCCTCTTCTTTTATCACTCCTCTGTGTTTCCAGACTCTCCTTTCCCAACAGCCCTGTTTTTCCTCCTGTCTCCATCTGCTCTCAGCTCTGACTGTTTGAGATACCCTGATTTATCCCAATAAATGTTACATATTCTTCCCTTCCTTTCCCTCCATGATTAAAGTTCACTATGAACATCTTTCAAAAGTATTGTTTAATTCCCTCCTTCAGACTAAAACGTGACTTTCGGAAAGGGTGCAGCCAAACACCCTATTAGCTGTCACTTTGCAACCTCTTTGCATACCAATAAAGAATTACTATTGTCCCATGAACAGCAAACTGTACGGTCCAGGAGTGGCTGTCACTCATTCAGTGACAAGCAAATCAAATCTCCAGATGTGGGTGGCAAAGTCCATCCCCATAATTTTTATTTCATGTATACATTATCGCCAGCCTTGGCAAATGGTATTCTGCCTTGAGTCTCAGGCTACTTTGTGGGTTAAAAAGAGGCTTCAGCATGAGAAAAGGCAGGGACATTTTCAGTGATGCTGCTTGAAATTTTATGCCTTAGCTGTGAACCATGGGAAGGCAGAACTTGCTCTGCATTCTCTCCTATGCAGGGGTTTTCCTCTTCAATGACATACTTGGAGCACTAAGGCTTCCTTCAGAGACAGGAAGCAGAGCAGATGCATGCTCTTTTCTGAGTTGGAACCTTTGTGTCTACTCCCAGAGATCCTGCAAACTCGTCTCAAGTTTAATACAAAGCCTATTACGCTCAATACTTACTTGAAGTTGGAGGTATCCAGGTTCGGGAGTAAAAAAGACCCACTGGTTATGTTTTATCACTGCAATTTTTATCCTGGCACATTAGGCTGGTTTTATTTTTTTATCAGTAACTCTAATTACATCTACACCCTCACATAAAAGAGAAGAAGCAGGGACTGGGGTGGGCTGTGAAGGCATCGCCTCCTTTCTGTCCAGACTGCCTTCCTGCTCACCAAACTGAAGTGCTGAAATACCACAACTGCCACACAGCTTCTGTATCTAACACAGGTCTTCCTACTCCCCACCCACCTCCAGCCTGCCAACTTCTTCCTGTCCCAACTCTGACGCTCTGGAGAATCTCAACTACTCAGCAAGAGAACGGCGCACACGTGCCGAGGCAGTGAGATCAGTGTAAGGGCAAGCAGGTGTATTTTTTCCTATTAGTCATGACACTTATTTGACAAACGTTGCAGAGGTGTCTGCACAGTCTTAAAAACTTACAAAGTCACACCAGCTCAGCAGCTGCCAGCTGCATCAGAGGTATGGCAAATCACAAAATGCGTGAAACCACTTTTTTTTTTTAATGCTTTTGCTGACCAC
>NW_009953920.1:1651415-1690231 GCF_000747805.2 Chaetura pelagica
TGAACCACGGGTGAGCCCTCTGTAAGACTTCAGTTATTACTCAAGAAAGCGGTGTGACATTTTGTTTTGTTGCTTATAGCAGCAACTGATGAACTCTGCACGAGAAGACTGACCAGCAGCAGGTTTGGATTTTAGCCACCACAATAACTGAACACAGTGCATTTCACTTTTCAGCCCATGCAGCCCTTTTTTTTTCACTGAGGAAGGAATATCATAGAAATCAAAGTGGATGCAGCACGCATGAGCAAGTTACACATATATAAAATGACATGCATGAAGAGACCATTCCCTAGTATTACCCTGAAATGGTCACTACTTTTTTCCATCAGCAGAAAGAAAGTGGTAGAGGAGCTCATAATTTAGGTTGTTTTTTGTACCTAAGCATTAGCCAGTTCTACAGTGAAGATGATCAGATGCTCCAAATTGAAGTGGAAATCTCTTCTGTTTCTCTTTACCTCTTTCTTGGGCAGTAACAGAGGGGATGACTCATGCAGGAGAAATACTGCTGTCTGGCTATGACTGGAGGTAAAAATCGCCAGGTAGGTAAGCAAGCAAAGAACTTGTTGACTAGCTTTCAGCCACCCTCTCTTCTCACTGTCATACTGACAGGATTGAGGAACACAATTTCCAGTCTCTGCCCATGTCCCTGGTGCAGCAGGGTGAGGTATGACAGGATCCAGATCAGCTCTGGGTATTAGGCTAGAGAAGGCCCAGATTATTCCCTACCTTACCTCATTTTTCCTTTCTAACTTGCACCTTTTCTCTCATCTACATTCCTAAAAAGCTTCTGTGGCACAAGGCAGAAGGAAACAGGTGGGATTACACAACTTCCTTGAACTCTGTACCTTCAAAAGGCTAAAATATTTTGTGATTTTGAGCCTCTAAAACTGAAGACTGACAAAAATATTAATGGATTTTTGTTTTCCAAGATAACAGACCTGTAAGTGTCCAGAAATTTCATAGCAAAACAAGAACACTGAACTCCAATCTCCCTTCTCCATTTTTCACCCCCTTCCCAACTAAGTCACACAGTTTTATCATACCTGTAGACATGGTGAAGAGCCAGGCAGAGGACCAGCCCAAAATACCATTAAACTATCTTACGTGGATTTACACTTGTAACTGAGAAAGGGTGGTTAGGAACTGAAGAAGGTTTTGGGAAGACCCAGTTAAGGGTGCTGGGAAGTAGCAAAGGCTCCCAAGTTAACTCCAGCACAGGCAATGTACTCCATGCCACCAGATCTGAGCTGAGTGACCAGAGCCACGTGCTTGTAACAGGGTCCATCAGCATTCTGAGAGAAGGCAAAGTGACAAACCTGGTCCAGGTGTGGTGAGAACCAGTCAAGTGCAGAACCAGAGGGCCAAAGACAAGAGAGGAGATAACATACACCACGGCTCGGAGAGCTGCATTTAGGAGAACAGCCACTACCTCTCATTCAGGTCCTGAGATCAGCCAGGAGCAGGACAAGAAATGGGTGCTGCCTACAACACAGCTCAGGCAAGGACTAAAGACCCCAAGTCAAGATTACAAGGTGCTCCTGGGTGCATGGGGTGCGGATGGAGGTCCCAAGTGAGGCTGTGCAAGGGCTCTTTGGCCTCTTCATGGCCTCAGGGTCCTCACACTGGGTTTCTTTGCTTTGGAGTCCTTGAACTGCTCCAAGACATGTCAGAATATCAATCCACCACACATTGTCCCTGTTCTTGCATCTCTTGCAACTGTGAAAAGTACAGCAGGCCCTGGTGGCTACTGTGACTGCACTTGTCAGAGAGCACTCTCCAGTAGCAGTGTTTTCTGGAAGCAAATATAAAGCCACTGAGGGCAGCCACAAAGGTCTATGTCACAGGAAAATCTGGATGAAAATGTTGAGTTTTTTTGTGTTAGAGAAGTGATCTGTCACAAATGGTTACCAAATAGCTTTAAGCTGTACTTGGGCAAAAGCCTCTTCTAAGCACAAGCTATTTAAAAAAATAAAATAAAAAAATTGGGATTTAAGCATTTCCTGATTTTAAAAGAAACTGTAACCCCAGGACTGAAATTTTAATGCCAAGTTTTGTCCTGATAAATTTTTAAAAGACTCTTTTTATGAATCTGTTGAAAAATACATTTATATTGAAAACAGCAAGTGATCCTTAACTATAGCATTGTAAATACGACACTGAACCGAGGTTACAGATGGAACAATGATCTATCTCACAGAACAAAGATTGTCAACTACGCAGGATGAAATATTGTAACATATCCTAATTTATTATTGCCTTTTCAACCATCTTGTTATATTGTGAAAGTGTCAAAGTTCAAACCTTGATATTTAATCATTTAACAGTACATTATTCAATGCTGGAGCAAACACTGATGGCATAACTCTCACACCAGTAATATCCACACTGTTTGTCTGATACCTGTTTAATTCAGCCCTGCCTGGAGAATAAAAAAATTTAAACTCATTAAACTGTCTATGATCCCATTCTTTCTTCTTTTTCTGTTTTTCTGAAATAATCTTCTGATGGCTTCCCAAAAACATAAAGACTTTTATTTCTAGTAGATCCTGGAAGATAAACAAACAATAAGGACCTACCTCCTTGTAATCTAGTGACTCCTATTTTAAAGCACATGGCTCCATTTATGTAGTAGTATCTCCCATGTTAAATATTTGAGTACTGTTAGCTAAATGCCATAGATTGCTTGTACAGATTGACCCTTTGGCACCAGCAGTCAACAACTATTTAATAAAAGGTTCTTTTATTAAGAAAGCTTAGCACTAAGAAAGTAAGGCTTGCTTCTGAAAAGTCAAGTGAGAAAAATTCTAATCATTGTGATCAGCCCAAATGACAAAGTTACTCCTCACTGTTACAACAAGGTATGTGGTTGTAGGTCCTCGATAAATCAGGCTCAGGCAGCTGACTATACACCTACATGATGCAGAAAAATTAGGAGTCAAGTAACCATCCTGCTTCTCTCAAAATCTTTGGTTGCTATGGTAGGATTCAACTCCATTTAAACAGCTGGATACTGTCCAGTCACTGATTCGGTCAATAAAATCCTTAAGTGATCATGGATGGACATGATCTTCATAAATACTAAGTGCTGACCGACCCAATTCTGCTCTCCCCAAGAGCCACCTGCAAAGCTTCCACTGACTTCAGTGCAAGAAGAGTAAGATTAGCAGTGAGTATTTTTAAAATTCGATTCCACAGTTCCCTTTCTCTTTGCACTTCTAATTGAATTTGTAAACAATCAAACCCATAAACATATAGCATAGGGAACCAATAATACTTTCAATAATTTATTTTTTTTCTTCAAATAGGCAGTTCATTTACCTAAAATAATTCACTGCCTCAAAGCTGCTACATTGCATTCCTGGACTTAAGAAAACTACCCAAATTATTTTGAAATGTTAAAGAATTAGAGTTCATTGAATCTGCAGAAATGTCAGAGCATACTTCACATAGAGGAGCTCAAGTGCTCAAAAGGTAAGCACTGTTAACCTTATTTTCTTAGTGGTGCACATGAAGAAGAGGGAAAACAAGACATGCTGAAGTCCTAATATGAGAAAGAATGTTTATTTCCTATGCTCTTTGCCATGTTCCAACACCTTGTCAATATTTTGCTCACTATTCCTCCAAAATTCACAGTCATTATGGGGAAGTAAGTCACAGAACTGGATTTGGTAGCAGCCTGCCATTCAGTAGATATATGCACAGATAAATCATGAATGGGTCAGTGCCTATGTAGTTCAGGTATTTACAGGAGCTAGGTCACAGTTTAAGGTACACAGGCTCTGCTTTGGTTTCTATCACTTATCTGCTATGCCACCTTGGACAAGTTTGTTGACTTTCTCAGAAAGCATTTGGTATCTACAGCTGAAGGGTCAGACTATACTATTATATTTTCTCATTGAGGCAAGGACAATGCCTTACAAAATGTACACAGTTCTGGAATGTGGCTTCCTAAAATATACAAATAACCTCACTTTGAATAACAAGAAACTGTTTCTTCCTCATAAAGTTATAAGTTACCATTTCAGGAAAAAGAAAAAAAAATTACACAAATGACTGCACAGAGATGTTCCTGGTGCTGGAAATCATGCACGACAATTAGCTGATGACCCGCAGCAAAAGAATATTACTCTGGTTCCCCTTTCCTTCTTTGGGAAGTGTTAACATCATGTAGTTACAGTTAAAAATTGACTACATTAATCAAGGCACTAAATCCTTAGTCAGTGACTGTATTCCTATTTTTCAAATGATGGACTGCCTGAACGCAGATCCAGCTTCTTTACATATACCCTCTGCTACTTGTAATACCTCATAAATAACCCAACCATCAGCTTGTGGATTCCCTCCAGAAGAGTTTATGCTATAAAAAGCAATTAATATCAATTCCATTATTTACATTTTGTTTACATAAGGTCAGCTGCTACACTGATGACTTTCAGCCCACAGTAACACCTGTATTGACTCTAGAGAACAACTGCTGCTTTAGAGGTAAGTGAATCAAGGTATATTAATTTCATTGCATGAGTCTTGCCATGCCTTCCTTAAACGTGTATGCAGATACAGTTTTGACAAATTTGGGTTTTCTTCACGAGAAATGCAAATAAAACCACATAGGGTCTCCCAGTGTTTCTCCGCGTGAAGCCCAGGCTTGGTTCTCTTCACACAATGGTAATCTCACAAAAACCTGCCTCTCCTTCTCCTCTTCCTTCCATGTTGCCACCAATCATTGTCACTGCCTCCCAACACTGCTCCAAAACACTGTCCACTTAGCCTCTGTACACAGAGCACCCCAGCTTGCATCTCCTTCCTCCAAAACCTTCTCGGGACTGCTGCAAAGGTATCAGTGACTAGGGAAGAATTACCTGGATTTACTCAGCAAATTTTTTTGATTGTACAAAGTGTGCAAACACCCAAAAACGTGACTGATTGTAACTACTCCCTCCAAATGCCACTTGCCTTTCAGGCTTCTAGCAGACGTCATCTTGCAATTTTTGCAGCAGCTGTGCAAGCTCTTAGTGCCCCCAGCTACCCAGCTGGTGGCCACCCCACAGGCAACACATCTCTGCCTCTGACTACTGCATTGCCTGGTTTCAGTGAGTCACAGCAAAGTAGCCAGACTGTAAGCGGGGCAAAGGCACCCCCGTTTAACCCTGCGCAGGGACAAGGAATAATCTTCAGGGTGAGGAAAACAGCTGGGGCTGGTAAACCCTAAGGCCATCAGAGCTGACTCACCAGAGTTCATCTGCCAAAGCGGTCTGACCGCGAGCTCTTGCTCTTCCTGGCAGAGCTCGTTGTATTTGCACAACACTTGGCAGAGCTCTGATCCTGCACAGAGCTGTTGGACATTACAGCAATGTAAACAAGAAATAAAAGTGATGCTAACAAGATACGCTGTGATTTCCATCACTTCCTTCTGCTAGAGCCTCACCAAGGCATTGCCCTACTTTGCTCAGTTCACACCAACCTCTATGAACCGTGAGTAGGGTGAGACCTGCAGAGCACAGCCCAGTCTCAGTGCTGGAAAATCTTTCCTTCCCTGTCTTCAGCTGGTTCCAAGTCTACTTAATTGTGGTCAATCATATACCAAGGATAATGTATCAATGCCATCTTTGATGTGGAACTCATCATCACAAATATAAAACAGATGCACAGGACAAGCTAATGTTACTCGAATAAGCCTTGGAAACATGTTGCTACATACTAGAGGGACTGCCATGGACCTCCACATACCATTCCCTCTTCAAACTGTGTTGCAGCACAAAGTGCAGCAGGAAAACCTAAAAGGTCTAGAGCATACTCCTTATGTGTTGTTAATAATAACAGAGTGGACAATGAAATTACCAACTACATTCCCACAGCAAACTTCCCTGCTCTGCAATCCTCTTTTGATGCTCTAGAGGTGGTCCCATTTGCTATTCAGATTTTAGCCTCCTCTCAGTTACAGGCAGGGCCTGCCATCTCTTGAAGTGTTTAACCACAGCTGCACCATCATCTACATACATGAGCTTATATAAATCCTGATGGCATTCATGTACCCCTTTCTTCCTTCCCTTTCCCCTTCCTCTCCTCCCACAAAAGACTGGGTCAGAGGAGTGTCAGAAGCTTTCTCACACTTAATACCGTTAAGTCAGCTAATTGAATAAACATTTGTTTAACATTTGCTCCTATTTCACTAATGCACTGTGAGAATGAGAAGAATTTTATTCCCCTTCTCCCCCATCCTCCCCCTTCCTCAGGAGTGCCACTAGCTGTTATCGCAGTGACTAATGTGCTGTATGTGGCCATTATAGTCTTCAACTCTGAAATTACACCCAGGATGAACGATAGGCTCTGCCTGTATGCTGATTGGAGTTGGATGATGATTGATTAGAAGAAAGTCAGACTACGTAGCCATGCAAAAAGAACTGCACTAAGCCACAGGCTCAGACACTAAAGAGCATTTCACCAGGAGGCTTCAGAGCTATTAGATGTTTTCATAGGAACATTTCCCACATCCAGGTTCACGCATTTTATCTTTACTCTTTCAAATCCTGAAATTGCTTGGATAAGAGGGGTTTATATATATATATTTATACACATTTCTAAGAGTAGCCTGAACTTTTAGGGGAAATAGAAGAGGCTTTGTGTCAAGTACAGCTAAATCCAGCCCTTCTATATCAAACCCCTGCTAGAAAATTACTGTGCAGATGATAAGGCTCAAAGATATAATAAAAAGTGACTCTACTCAATTTACACTGCAATATTGGTATGACTGAATATTTTTCATTCAGGTGACTGATAAAATCACTAAACTGTATTGCAGATAAATAAAGGAGGCTTCTGTCAAGAATAAACACCATTAATCATGAAGTCTCACCCTCTGAGTGGCTGTGCTATGCAACTGCACAAACGCACCATCACAAGTGGCATGTGACCCAGTGCCTCCTTTCTTCCCCTGGCTCCCTGGTGACGCCGTCTCCTTAGGAAACATTTTCTCTCCCCCTCTTTTTTTTTTTTTTAACTGCCTTTACAACATTTGGAAGTCCTGTAATCTTTCTTCCATTCGAGTGTACGTGCGATTGCAACTGAGATCTAAATTTCAATAGCTAAATTCAGTGATACGTTCTGCTAAAAATTTATCCTATGAGACAAAGTGAACCAATGCAGACTGTGGCTGCATTGCTGTAAATGCAGAGTTACAGTAAGAAGTCTATATTTAAACTGGTTAGGATGAGATCTTTGCAATTCTAAAGCTGAAACAAGTAAGGAAATTTTATCAGCTCCTCCAAGTCCTCTTCCCCTTTTCTCCCAAACACCACATTTTCTTGCCAGCTTTATTACTTAGACTTGCTGTTTTCAAACAGGTGCTGAGTTGCTCTTTGAGCGTACAAATATGTAATTTCTCAAGATCACAAATCTAGCTGAGTAGAATTGATGGGCCTCCTTTCAAAAAAGCAACTTGCATGCCAAAACTGGACATGTGCTGAAAGAAACTGTTACCCAGCAAAAGCACAGTCATACAAAAAAACCCCAACAAACCAACAAGAAACCAGACAACTTAGGTAACCTTTTTGTAACCTGTTTTAGAGCAAGTGATGATTCAATAGTGGCCATGTTATTAAGATGGAATGAAGCAGTGCCCTACACACTAATGAGGTTAAAAAATGTAGTTAGGTCTTCATGTTAAAGGCACTTAGCAAGCAGTTTGCTTGGCAAAGACCAACTGTGTGTTGGAGCAGAGCACTAATCACACAGGCAGGAATCAAATCGACTGGAAGAATTAGGAGACTTGCGGCCCCGAGGAATGTAATTCATGCAGAAAAGCAGTTGTCAGAGTGAGGCCGGGGAACTGTGTGGGAAGAAAGCAAAATAAACAGCTCAACAAAGAAAACAAAGACGCTCAAATAGTGGCTTTTCTAATGCTTGAGTACACTGAAACTTCAGTGGGTGCATATGACAAAAACCTCATCAAAGACGACCTCTATCAAAGCAACACACCGGTGAATGGTGCACTGGTTCAAAAACACTTGGGAAATGCCTGAAGGTCTTTAAAACCCCTGAAGTCGTCGTTAAGTGCAACAGAGAAGTGCAGATACATACTGACTGCAGGACTGGGAGAAGAAGAAAAACATCCAAACGATACACAGCTAACAGAGTTGAACTGGCTTCTGCAGTTGCTCCTGATTCCTCTTCTTGACTAGATCAGAAGAGGACGCAGCCTGAATGCCAAGAGCGCTCCTGCCCATGGGCAGCAACACTCTGGGTGGAAAAACAGCTCTGCTCATTGGGATCCACTCCCGCAGCGTGAGGAGCAGATCACTGCTTCCCCCAGAGGGGCGACCTCACCAGAGAGAAGCTTTTTGACGCTGGTCCTGAGTCTCAAGAAAACACGTGGTATTCACAGGAAGTTTTTCTTGTGATGGGTATGACATGTGACAATAAAATCAAGTTTGAAATCGACTGAAATATGAATTTTACAGATACTTCTGTACTCTCTAAAAAAGTATTTTCAACTAGTGGCTTTTTACTCCCATAATTTAATGTTTTTAATTTTTTAGAGAATTAAGCTTTTAGCAGTTTTAGTATTTAAGTACCTCTCTCCTAATTTCATTCATTCACTGATAATTTTTCTAAACCCTCTCCACCTTGCACTGGAGAACCATGCTCACTTGCAGCATTTACAGCAAATTTCAGCTTCTCTACTTCCCTTAACTCCTTCCTCTCGCTAAGGCAGGCATTCCTTCTCCTGGCAAAGCACTAGAAAAGCCTCTCACATTACCTCAAATGAACACTCTCCTCAACGGCTGTTCTGTGATGCCAAGAAACACTTTTTCCAAATTCAAAACCAAAGCAAAACAGACCCATCAGCTTTAATTTCCAGTGCCTACTGTAAGTCACGTCCACAATCCCAGAACTGGGATTTGGGGGAAGAGGGAAAGCTTTTCTTCAATTTTAATTTTATATGGTAAAATAAAATCGTCACTGTTTAAAATAAAAGCAAGTTGACAATAACACACTGCACTTGCTACCAAAATATGGCTAAGGGAACATTTGACTAAAATTCTAACTTTGAAGGACTACAATCCTGACAGAAACAGTGATGTGAAGGTTCAGCACTAATCATTTATGTTGAGATATGACTAATTTGCTTCACATTTCTGTACTAACATTAGCAGACAGCCCAAAATTGATATTCACAAGGATTAGTGACTATTACTGAACAGAGAAAGCACCAGATAGAATTTCTCACCTAACACTACTATTTGCAGCAGCAAAAAAAAAAAAAAAGTAGATATTTCTGTACAAAATGTTATGTATATATATTTATGTATGAGATACACAGATTAGTTTCTTAAATGTCTCGTTCCCCACCCCACCTCCCCAAACAAACCCATTTGATTTGGGGAAGAAAAGCCATTTCTAGTGTACCTCTCAGTGGCAGCACCATATGTACAGTACGTATGTGCTGTAAGCAAGACTGCAAGTCAGGGAGTGACCCTATGAAAACAAAACAGCTACTGAGCTTCTCCCATCCTCCAAGCATGACTGCAAATACAGACAAGCCACGGATCAGCACCAACATCCATGAGGGCAATAGGATTCACTGGTATATAAAGCACATATGAAAGTTGAATGCTGCAAGTTAGCAGAGTGGAATAAAGATATCCTGCTAACAGTCACTTTTATTTTCTTTGCCAGTATCAAAGGTCCAGGTGTGGGAACTGGTTGGGGTGCAACCAAATCAGAGTGGGAAAACACTCAGTTCTCATGCTGGGCTAAAGAGATGAGGCTCAGCCAGGCCAGCTTCTTTATTTGATCCTGCAAGCACTGAAAGCCATTGTGGTTCTACGTAATCTGCAGAAGAAACAAGTGATAAAGGCTTCACACTGCTGTTCTTGCTCTATTTGTGAGCAAAAGTGGTGTTAAAAAAGCATTTCTTGGGCAAAGCTGTAACCTCAAACAACCTCAAGAATCAGAAATGGGTGGGGACACCACTCCTCCTGTAATCATAGGCAGAAATATGTGAAAAACAGCACCACGTGTAAAGCAAATTAATGTTTTGGCTGCACATTTTTCACATAAGTAGTAAATTCAGATTTGAATTACCTGAGGTAAACGCATTATCTATATGCTGGAAGTTTTAATAGTTCCCTAAATAGAGAAGGCAGCTAGGCATGCAGATGAAAACCTCAAGGTGAACAACTGGCCAACTTAGGACACGTGAGCACCTACACATTTCCTCCCTTAGCACCTCTGCAATTCAATCGTATCACAGAAGTAGAAACACAGTTCCCAGAAAAGGTGTCAGGATGGAAGCTCAACATCTGAGGAACGAGTACAGGAAACCAAGACAGAGGCAGCTACACAAACTGTCTTGGTACTGCCTTAATGATGTATACCGATAGTGATATTCCAGGGTGAAGCAGAGAACACCTGATTGCCTCTGGTCATCCAGCTCCTGCCCTCCCTGCCAAATCTGTCTACAATGTTGTTAAATGGGGCAATTTGTGTTGGTGGCCTCTATAACTGGACTAGACTATCAATCTTTTCTTCCACAGGCCAGTGGAAAAGGCATGATAAATCTATCTGTACAGAGATAGCCCCTTAAATCTGATATGTTTAGAAATTCTCCCTCATGCGAAATACTCCCTAATTTTCTGTTGATCCTTAACACCAGTGGTCACAGCACCTCATAAATAACGCTTTCAAGAAGACGACAGGTCAGTTCATTCCTTCAGAAGCTTTGTATTCCTGACTCATGGACTTCAGGATGTTTTCCTTCTGTGCCCAAGCAGTGTGGGGTCTCTGGAGAATTACCAACATCCCTATAAAGTTGACTATTAATGCAGTCGTAATCTATTGCAGGCTCAGATCTATACATTCGGTGCTGGAAGGGACTAGGCAATACATTTTTGCCTGGTCTTCAATAGCAACATCATAGGGTGCAGCTTCAGCAAAAAGCTTGTCCTAAAATAAGGTCCCAAGTCCTTCATTGGTCATGTAAAGCATCCCAAGAATGAAAATCAAATGGCATAACTTTTTTCTTTAAATAATTTTCTCTATTAATTGATTACAGCAGTCACAAATGTTGGCCCAGCCTACCCTGAGGCACACAGATAAAACACCCACTGAGCACATTTGTTTGGGTGGAATTAGGGTCTTATCTTTTTTTTCCTAGCATCATACAATAGAGGATATGCAGGGGACAGCCAGTTAGTCTCCCACATCTCAGAAGCACAGCAGGCACCAGTTTGAGAGCCTGATTTTTGTTACAAATATAGTCACACACATATATAAAAAATAGTGGGTTGAGTAAGGTGGGACAAAAAGGGAAACGAGGTGTTATTTAACTTCTGTTTTTCCTTCCTTTGGAAAAATAAAAGTCTGAATGAAATTCAATCCATACTCCAAGATGACAGGACATGGTGTCTTTGTTGAGGTAGGGTAGAGT
Source organism: Chaetura pelagica (assembly GCF_000747805.2). NCBI lineage: Eukaryota > Metazoa > Chordata > Aves > Apodiformes > Apodidae > Chaetura > Chaetura pelagica. Next base: position 1,662,844 of record NW_009953920.1, read on the forward strand.
CTAACTCATGTGAAAGATCACATGAGGGTATGATGGAGATACTCTGTGCTCCTATGCTGCAGATGTACTCACATCTCTTCCAGTTTATACCTACTCTTACTTTAGGGACTTCCAATTCATAACACAGAAATTTCACCACTTCACTTTGAAGAAAGCAAGCAAAAAAAGGAGAAAGAAAGATAGAAAGAATGCAAAGACTGTAACATTTCAGTTCCCTTTGAAGCAAAATTTAACATGAGTGGAAGAACTGTACTGAAAAAAAAGGAGTCTGTCACAGTCCAGTACCTCACAGGCCACTGCAACAAGTTTGACAGCAGCCTCTATAGAGTTGGCTTGCTTCTGGTTCACTGCACGTGAATACCACAGTCAATATCTGCTCACTCGACTAATACTGCTGACTACAGCACAAAGAACACAGGAATTTTGTCCAAGAAACCACAGGCTCAGAGACTCTGAATGTGCACTATATTTAGAGCTTGCATTCTTTGTGGCTGATAACAGAATGAGATAATAGACATTTCAAGCAGCAGAACTCTAGCATTGCAGCTATTCTTTGTATTTTTTGGTGAAGCGACAAATTCAGGTAATGATCCACATGTTCTCAATGTTTTTTGCCCATTAATATATTTCCTACTTGTTTTGTTCATGGTTTCCCTCTCATTTTCCATCTTTGTTGAACTATGTGTAGCTCTTTCCAGTAGTTTTAACTGTAAAGAGCTAGAATTGCTTAGTCTGTGAAAAATGCAAAGGTATTCACCCTGTTACGTAAAGAAGATATCTGCATGCACATACACAAATATGCACACTTGTATACACATGATGAGATGAATGATGTGAACCAAGTGTAATCTGGTGTGCTTAGAGGCAATTCTGTTGACTTTCATGTAAATATGCTGGCACACAGGGAGCACCCAAAAAACCCTCAATCATGGCTAGTTATCCCCCCTTCTACAGAAAAATACTATATACATACAACACAGGGCCCAGAGACATGACTTTGCTGGCCATTAATTTTGCTTTCATAATCTCTTTAACTCATGCTGGTTTGGAAGCCTGACTTAGGGAACCACTTCTTGCTGGCAACCAAGAATTCACCTAAGCACCATTACCTACCCAGAGATGGGGTAAATCAGCTAAGCGGTAGTGCTGTCCAGTGCCGACAGATACCTTAACTGCTGATAAACCTAGGAGCTGTTTCTCTGCAACCCATGCAAGAATGTCTCAAGAATCCCTTCCACTGGGTTGGGCCCCACTAGACCAATCTGCGCCACTGCCTCTCAGGTGGGTCTCAGGAACCTGATTCCCTTCAGCAGCAGTGGAGTGTTCCCAAGGACCACTGAGAGCATCCCCTTCTTTTTCCTCCCTCAATATTGTCCTGGGAAGCTGCCATGCAAGCTGTTGCTCCTGCTGAGTGACCATACCATGAGAGGTGGTTAGCCAGCAGCCAACCAGTGGAAGGATGTCTTTCTCATCAAGGCTGGGGGCTGCTGCCTCTCAAGAGCTTTTCTTGACATAAAATAAACAAACCTGGAAGATCCGGGGGAAGTTTCTACCAAAGGATTTTTAACAAACCAAACCACTGTGTTTTACAAGCTTTTCCTTCTACATCAAAAATCTCACCAAAATTTTCCTTTTATTTCAATTGCTGTGACTTCTCCAGCCTCCCCAAAACCAGGCTGGCTGAACAAGGAGAACAAAAAGCCCCTGTTAACGCAATATTTATCTGCTGCTATTGTTTCTCCTTTATAAATCTGTAGTTCCTTGGCATTACAATTAGCTACTCCAGAGAAAATGATTATGTCACAAAGTATTATCCGCCACAGAAAGAGATGAATGATGTGAACCAAGTGTAATGTGGTGTGCTTAGAGGCAATTCTGTTGACTTTCATATAAATATGCTGGCTAAAAATGGGGATGCTTTTTAGCAGTGAATCTTTATTTGATCTAGAATTTATTTGCTAGCAGAAATGAACTTTTAAATAAGATACTCTTTTCTTAATATTGCTTTTTCCTACCAGGAAGTGAGCAAATCTTTAAGAAATATAGAAGAGTTGAATTGAACATGTAGAAACTTAGCTTACCTAAACAAATCCATGTAACTGAACTTAGGTAAAACAGCTACATTCAAAATTATTTACTTATTCTACCAACATTTTTATTTACTTTTTTCCTTTCAAATGTCTCTCACAATAAAAAAAAAAAAAAGAGAATCACGTGTCTTTTTTTTCTGCAATTCAATAATTTGCTTTGCAAACTCTTCCCAGTTTCAAATAGTTTTTAAAACTGCTTCTGAAGCTACCTTGCAAGCCTGCTTGCAAAGGAGAATTTATGATGCACAAGTCTTAAAGTAAATACTATTAAACAAGTATCAACAGCTAAACAAAACGCTGATTCACTACTTTAAATGATGCAATGCTATATACCAAGTGAGAGATCACAGTTCTGGTCTAGGCTCAGGCTTCATCTTCCCAGCTTTGTAAAAGGCCTGGCACTGAATGAAGACTATCTGCTGAAGTTTATGTGCGGGCATATGGCCCTGCTATTTTACTTCTGTGAATTATTATCACCGTGCTGCTCTGTCACTAAGAAAAGAGGCACACATGTTGCTTGCAGAGCCTAAAACATGCATATCCACAGCACATAACAAACTCTGACTAACCTTAACGAGTCACCAGATCACCCTACTTCCTTCTCAGAGACCTACTATAAAAATCCTCCCAAGTATTAGCAGCTGCTTATTCTCGATGCTGCGTTTCACTTCCAGAGACACATTTTCTTGGGTTCTTCCCACTTAATACAAAGTATCTCCCTGCCTACAGAAAGTACTTTCATGGATCATTTTGGAAAGCTGTAACTACAGTCATCCTTTCATGCCCCAAGAGCTTCCCAGCCTTTCTTCTTTAACGCCTCCTGGCTAAACCTTAAAACCTGTTCCAAGTCTTAAAGTAATTAAAGCCAATTCAACGAGTGATGTTTTTCACACTGGGTGGGGCTGCCCTTCCCACTGTGAAAGGATCAATGAACAGCTCTGACAAGCTGACAGACTCCTTGCCAAGTCTCCATCTTAAAGGTACATTGAGGCAAAGCAGCAGGTAAAAGATTTGAGATGCCTAAGCACTAAGATTTTTTTTTAAAGAAATAAGATCTTAGAGATGAAAACGCAAAGGAAAAATCAAAATGTCAGTGAAGGGGTTGGGGAAAACTAAACATCCTATCAAACGTATGGCAAGCAGTTTCTCTCATAATCAAGGATATTTTGCAGAGCCAACGCTCTCATCTTTTCACATTTGGACACCCCACATTGTACTGTGTGCCCCCAAATCAGAGGCTGATGAAAGCTGAGTGTCTGGGCCTGACTTTCCTTTCCTTTTCACCCTTGTGTAACTGTTATCTGTATAAATTAGATATGAAAAAAACGTATCTCAGAATCAGACTCTCTTTTTATCAACCTGAAGCTGACTGCAAGCAAAACACATGCTTTGCTTTAGTACTGGCACATTCATACAGTTCAGAGTATCTGTTCAAGGCATTCGTGTTAGGTACATGCATAATTACCTGCACGTGCAGCATTCCAGGGCACATGACTGCCAAACTGGGACTGCCAAACTGCTGCCTCCACCAGCAGTCAGAAAAAGAGGAGCTTGGAGGAGCGCTGATCCTAGGAAGCTACAAGACAGCAGCTTTATCTTGCAGCTTCCCCGTTGCAAGGCAGCCTCCCCTGGCTGTAAGCATGTGGGTAAAATCAGTGCACCTTCCCTTAGATTTTCTTGTTCTCACTCCCTTACTCACAAGTCCAGGACTAGCATAAAGTGGGATGGCAACAGAAAAAGAGACAGGATGAATGTTTTGGAACATGCATGATGTATCTTGTTGTATATTCAGCCCTGAAACTTTAACTTTCTCCTAGTCTCCTACAACACGTGCATTAACTGGTCTGAGATGCAATCACGTCACCACCCTACAGCTATCCCTGATTTTGCCACCTGGCAGTTGACCCCCACCCCCCATCTCTGCAGAAGTCTGCTTCCTTCACAGCCTCTTTAGTGGTGCCTGGAAATACCAGGTAAGGTCACCTTCAAGGGCTGTCCAACACAACTTTGAATGGAGCAGACTGAAAGCAATCTGTTAACAAGACTCAGAAAAGGTGTATGAATGAATGAATAAACAATAGCAGCTTCCTAAATAGTTGAGGTTAAATCCATCAGCAGAAGTTTGCCTCTGCCCTAGGACCTTTTTTTTTTAATTAATAAATAGAAACTCTCATCCTGGCTAAGACAGATTTTTAAAGTTGTGGCATAATGGTTATTGCACTTGTGCTGTCATAACAATAGTCAAGGCACCCATATTCCTCTGATGTTCACTGCTATAAACTCTCCTTTCAACAAAGCCAATGTCAACAAAGACAACATGCAACTGTTGGAGTTAGCTAATTATAAATCTATGATTCAGTTCTTGAGGAGTAAAAAGAAAATAGCATGCTCCAAGTATAGTTCAAATAAATACCCTCAGTAGTAGCATGATTTTGAATAGTGATTCCATCGCACACTATTGGATGGCCTAGCAAATGTCAAGGAACAAAACCTAGTTAGCTTAATTTTCTCCTTTAGTAACTTACTTTAGAAATCAATTTTGAAAATTAAGAAAGAGCTAGATTAAAAAAAACAACAAACAACAACAAAAAACAAAGCCAGAAGCAGGATTACTAAAGCCATGCTTCTTTTTCTATGTTTTAATCATACAATGTTTAAGAAGTAATTTGGCTTGGTAGTTCAATAAAAAGTAGTGAAACAGAATTACAGTTTACTGGAATATTATTTAAAAACCGTGATTCGTGACTTGAATTTGAAAGCAAACAAAAAAAAAAAGGAAAATGCAAGCTCCAGCTCCAATTACACTGTTCACATGTTGCCACCAAAGAACAACTTAAGTTTCACTCATCTTCCCTGAAGTATAAATCAAAGATGTACTGTAGAAATTACAGGATAACCAAACAGTCCTAACAAACAGGTTTTGGTAACACAAAGCGACACATTTCAGTACATATTCATAAGGGTTGGGGGTTATTATTGGCCTGTAATTGCAGTTGTTCTAACACCTAATAAGCCATGGCTGAAAAAACAAAGGCAGGTTAATTTGTGATTTCCTCTACTCATTCAGAGGCAAATTAAGTGTCAAACAGCTAATACAGAACATATTTCATTTTATGAGATTTTAATTTAATTCTGCACCATATCGTTGATGCCTTAATGTAGGGTGGTTTATCTAAGAGGAAGAGCAATTTATAAACCTCTTTCAATTGAAATCTTTAATGATAGGATACGATAGCATAATTACAGCAATGCCTGCTAGTCCTACTACACATAAGCATCTGTCAGCAATTCCATCATAAACATAAACCCTAATTTTAGGGGTTTATAACTCAAATTACAAAATTTGGCTCCAGGCTGAAATTCAGGATACAACAGTTCTGCCCATCAGCAATTAAACTACAAGAATTATAGATATGGATACATACGTATATTTAGAGCTGTGAGTAAAAGCCCTGTAACACCTTAAAAAAATCCTTTCTTTTTTCACTTGGCCATTTTTGAAAATTATGTGCACACAATGTAGGCACCATATGGACAAGGCCCTCTCTGCTTTTTTTCTGCACTTGTAGTATACCTGCTATTCCACTGAGGCTTGACAGGTTCTGGAATACATTTCCAGGATCTTGGACAACTGGAATGATGACTATTTTTTGCCATTTTTTAAATGTATGTTGCACACACATTTGAGAGTTTTAGAATGCTGAAGAGAAAACCACTCCTACAGTAAAGCAATGGATGAAACTGTGGGTAAACATTTACATCCTGACTGGTATTCTTGTTATGTTCTACCAGAATTCTCAATAACTTCTCAGATCCAGAGCTTTTTTTTTTTTTTTAATGGGTGTTAGAATAGTAGTTCCAGTTAAATGATCCCAAGTCTAAGGCTCCTAAGTGATCCTCTCACCAGGCTGTGCAAAACTTGCAAGAAAACTGCTGGGTGTCTATCCCATACATAGATTAAAACGTATTCCTGAAAACTGCAGAAGTATGACAGAACCTTAATATCTACAAATAAGCTGTTCAAGTCTGAGAGTTGGGGGGTTATTTTAAGTTGCTTAATTGCCTATTTACATTTAATTACACCAACCGCAACGGCTCCAAGGATCCACTGTAGCTCATCATTTCAACAGTGACACAAACCAAATGAGTGGAAGAACTGACAGAAGTTAATGGAAAAATAAAAGGCCAGTATTGAGGAAATTTTGAGTTTAAACCTTGGGCTGGTATCTGAGTGTATTCCTAAAGCAGTTGCCTGCAGTCGTATCACATCATGCTAAGATCTCCTGGTCTCTAACAAGCCTCAGCAGAGCTCAGCTGAATCACTCCTGCAGCGTGGGGAACGGCAGGGACTGGAGGCGTGTGGCACCTTTCTGCAGGAGGGGCACTGGTTTCAGTGGCGGAGGGGGCTGCCACTGAACACCACATGGGGCATGAAGCTGGACATTTCCAGCTTCTCTTGGGGCTGTTGCACTGGTACTTCTAGCAGTGTGAGCTGCCTGTCCTGATTTTCCACTGCCACTCAACAGCCCTGCCTGGGGACACAGGGTGTCACAGTATATGGCGGGTTCATGGGACTCAGGCTCCAGAGAGGACGCAGCACAGCAAGCACATCCAGGCAGGGTACCACACAGCATGAGATCCAGAAGCCCCCGTTAAGGTTCAGAGGGGGTACCCAGGCTCTGGATAACAGTCCTGTGCTGATGCAGATTAAAACATTTCCTGGAGCTCCCTACCCTGGTTGCCTCACACCGAAGACAAATTCCCCATTGCTTCAGGAGCAGGCTGATCTTCCTAGATCCCAAAAATATCCAGGCAGAATATTCACTGCACTGCAAAATCTAGGATGACTATACAATGACTCTGTCTGAGCCTGCCACCTTCAGCTTACAATGGCTTTTAGCAGCAAATCTAAGCATGTATTTGAGTATATATTATGATGTGGCTGACTGTGGTGTAAATAGTGATGCATCAGAGGAACTCTGAGGAATAAATCACAAATTTCTGTACCCTCTCTTTCTATAAATACCCACTTTTCCTCTAATGCCCAAGAAGACTGCAACACAGATTTATTACTTACCTCCAGGCAATTTTGCTCTGAAATTACAATTCAGTAATAGAAGACTGGCCCAAAAAAACTGTTAGTAAAATATTGTGTTTGTACTTGGGCATGTAGTTAGGATTGTTAATATCAATTAATTCTGCTCACAGAGGAGGACTTGTTTTAAAACAACTTCATTTTTCTTCTGCATATATGTAATTACACAGCTGTAACTAATAGCCATAGCAAAGCAATCTGCCATCTAAACAACTAGCATTATTCTTCGAAGTATTACTTGTGCTTCTTGTATTTTCTCAGTATGAGAGGTGATTAGTAGATATGATTAAAAGTATATATCAAGCCTTTTAGCCAAGGACCAAGCCCTGCTTTTTGGCTCCATCTTTAATGAAATACAGCAATTTTCTGGATACAACAACTGTTTTATTCTGCCATGCTGATATCCGTCTCCCCATAGAGAATACGATAAAATTTATTTCTACAGGATTTCACCACTACTACCCTTTCCTAATGCATGTTATCACTGGTATTCATTTCTTCTATCCTTGTGTAAACCATGTGCTCTCTCACATTTGCCATTTTGTTTGGGTGACATTCCCATCAATCAACTGATTGCCTGTGCGTGCACACAACAGGCATGCACAGTGAAAATTTACCAAAAATTTCATTACGCTCCATAGCACAGGAAAAAAAACAAACCTTTGGCACGAAAGGAAATTCTAGCTATCAAAAAACCCAAACCTAATACAGACAAAACACACGTTTTGTCTGGCTGTATTTCACAGGGATCAGCACTTTCTAATTTAGTATTTATAGAACAACAGCACACAGAATAAATGTCAGCAAAACATACAGGTAACTCTTGCCAGCTACGTATTATAACAGGAACTCCTCACCAGCCTGGGTTTTGCTTCCCAAGCAGATAACCTGGGTAAATCTCACTCTCTGGCAAGACTGGCAAAGCCCTCCAGGTGCACGGCTTGAAGCACTGCAAGGGTTCCTATCCTTGCCAGTTCTTCCAGGCAGCTGAAGCAAGGGAAATACTGAATACTCACACATGCAGAGGAGGAATGGGAGATGGTTCATAATGGTAGCGTCCCTCATGATGTCTCGCATCAATTGGTACAGGAGGGTGGAATGCTGGAAAGAGGTGAGGCGGATCTGAAAAAACAAACGAGGTTCCCGGATCTGAGTATCTCCAACAACTCGTTAAAAAACAACATTCATAAAAGGTGGAATAGATAGTGAAAAGCATGTGTCAACAGTGCTACAACTTACCAAGATGCATTCTCCTTCCCTGCTACAGTCAGGCAGGTCTGTCTGAGACTAGAGTTTGGCCCTCAGTGTTTGCATGAGTATGTATTTACTAATTTTAATATTCTCTTTTTATGGCTTAAATTAAATAGAATGTAAAGAAGTCTTCAATAAATAATTACGTGCCCATATGTGAAGTGTCAGATCAAAAGGACTTTCAAACCTTTCATGAGCATTACCAATTTATTTATTTTTTATTAAAATGAGAAAAAAAACCACATCCCAGGACAAAAAGCCTAAGCAGAGAACACAACACAATTTGAAAAGCGTCTCTTCTGACAATGTACACCAAATCCTACCATGGAAAGCAAAACTGAAGCAGCAGGCTGAGAAATTACTATCTGGAGTAAATCAGACAACAGAGTTAAAAGAGAAATGCAGTTGAGAAAGGCTGTACTGGAGATGCTTAACTGCCTCATGCTGATGGCTGCATCCAGAGGACTGTGCCTGTGGGCAGGGAGACCCATTTCATACACAGCTCTTAAAAAGAAAGGGTGCTTTCTTTGTCCCCATGGCTGGGGACCCTGGGACCCACGGCTGCATTAAGCTCCCCCACTCCTCCAAGGCTTTTGCAGGACAGGGGGTTTTGCAGCTGCCAGGGCTGCCATTCCCTGCTGTTTCCAGAGAGCCCGGGCTACAAGGCTGACAAAAAGGGGAATGTGCCCCCACTGCCCCCACAGGCTCTGCCCTGAGGGGCCAAGCACTGGCCCACAGCTCTCCAACTGCTTCTGCAGCAGGATTCCCTCCCAGCTTTGGAGGACCAAATGCACACCCACCACAGCTCTCCGTGCCAGCACACCAGTGCGATTTGTGTGCCTGAAAGGAGGTTATTGTCCACCCGTGTTGCTCGTCGCTGCCTCCCAAATGTTCAAAACGAGATGCTGAGCATCTCCAGTGGCATGGAACAAATCGATCCTGCCCAATTACTACCCTATTACCACTTGGGATGAAGTCATATGTTTACCCAACACTAAAAGCTGAGACATACGGATATTAGGTCATGTCATGGATTTACTAAAATGCTTCTAGAAAGGAAGAAAACTTTAATTGTGCACTGGCAGTAAAACTAACCCTACTCTGCTTTTGCTTGCTGATCTTTAAGGTATCTTCTCTTTGAATTTCCTGCCTTTCCTATTCAGCAAAATGTAATCCTCCTCTTAAATTATGTTATCTGTGAAACCAGTTCCCTCACTCCAACTAGAGATGGCTAAAAAAAAAAAAAGGGATTCCTCCCCCACCCCCCTTGTTTTTATCACAAGTTGGTTTGGTTTATTACTATGTTTAGAAGCAGGAGAAAGAACTAGAGGAACAAATCTCACGGCCCTGAGGGAGTAAATGGAGGGGACGAAGGAGAAATCACATTTCATTCTGATGAAATATTCACAGTATTTCAGGAAAATCTGGAAACATCTGACACAGCCTGTCCAGTTTCATGGCTTCATTTTGTGAAACACAACCAGCATGTGACCAGCCACAGCACATTACTGTCATTTACTGACTCAGCATTTAGGTACCGTAAATGCAAAATAGTTGTAGCTTACTACTACTGGGAGCTCAAACTCATGTTAGCTTTAATTCTGGTTCTGCTGCACTAGCTGGACCTTGGCATGCAATCTGTTACAAGCTTCACTCCCTACGCTGAGCACTCCTGGGCTTCAGCAGGAGTAAAGGTGGGTCACAGATGACCAGATACCCCTGCGAACAACTGCCATCATCCAAGTGGAGGGTGCTTGCTACCACCTCCTTAAACACATTCCTCAAAAGCCAGCAAGGTGGAGAAGAGGAAAATGGGCATGAGAAGTGTGTTTTAGTACCCTTCCTGCCTTGTTTCCTACTTCACTGGCATTTGGCTACAGCAGCATAAGCTAAAGGGAGAAGGTCTTAAAGCAGATGTCTAGCACTTTACCATAGAATCTGCCACCATTTTTTCAGTGAACAAGGAAGCTGCACCCTCGTAGATGCACAGAAACATCCTTCTATGCCCTATGTGTCTCCAAAGATTGAGTCTGGGGAGCACAGGAGAGACCACAGAGATGTAGTCACCTTTATTCTTGTCAGACAGGACAGGCAACACCTGGCCAAGAGAAGCAAGCCTATTCAGGATGTTGAGACTCCTCAGTGTCCCTACCCTCACCCAGACTGACAACTTACCCGTTAAAAACAGTCCCAATATTTATGTAGCAAAACATCATTTTACCCTCCTGAATGTGACAATCTATCTTCTCTTATCTGGGAAATGGAAAATGAATATTAAACAACCCAAAAAAGGGTACTCCTCTTTGTAGGGCCTATGCAGTGTAGAGAACCAACAAGCAGTATTTAACACCTATAAATCTCCAAGAACACCTTTTTGAGACCTCTCACATTAAGTTCCTTTGTATATCTTGGTTGCATCTTGTTTGCAGTTTCCATCTGGGAAACAGCCGTACTCCATCAGGGTACAGGGAGCTGTCTCCATCAGCCCTGCACCGACTGGAGCAGAGCTGCATATCAAAACCCAATATAATTATCCATCTCACAGTTTATTATTTACACATGAGCAATACAGCTGGTGAACATCGTAACTCAAGTGTATGTGTAATAAGTTACTACCCTGTAGCCATCTCTTGTTGCAACCCTTAAGAAAAACCACATGATGACTTTCCCAAAGTCAGGCTAAAACTGCTGAAGCAGAATAAAGTGCCACTAAACCTGGCTACCTCCTATTTATCATATAATTTCCTGACTGATGGTTCCACAAACCAGCTGCTAAGTGTTGTGTACTCTACTGTCAGCAGACTAACATGCTAAATGGGAGACAGGGAGAATAATGTGCAAAACTAGTGGAGTCAATTTTACGTAGGGAATTCAAATTCTGCTGTGTTTGGGTAAGCCCTCAGTACAGAGGTAGGCAGTAAATTCTACGTGCTTGGGGGTCCAAAACCACACAACTTTGAAAAGCATTGAATATTTATATGGAATGATTCTTAAACCAGAGACCTGCCAAGGCACCCATCATCCAGAGCTTCACTTGAAATGCCATAAAAATGTAATCGGTTGACATGTATTTATATGGAAATACATAGTAAGAAGTCTGCAAAGCAGTAACTCAGGCTGTAAAGAGATCCGCGTTGCTTCTTCATATCCCACCCAGTAACTGTTTCATTAAAGGCACCATCAGAATGTTGCAGGCACATTCTGCCACTATTATTTATGCTGTAGCTGAGTAAAGAATGAGTGAGACGAGACTCACAGGCTAGAATTGAATCTGGACCTACCCAGCTCCTGGCTGTCTGTGAGGGATGCTCTGCCTATCTAGAAAACTTGGGGTCAACTTAGTAGAAAAGACAGGATACCTGTCTGGTAATAATGACATTTTCACATTTCTATGTAAAGTGTGAGGAACAAAGCTCTTACCTTTAGCAAAGAATAACTCCTCTCACCAAAAGAAATCAACAAGATCTAACTTGCTGTTCTGCTAGGGAAATTATTTATTACCATTTGCAACTTAAACATTCTGGCTGAGATGCAAACTACCACAGCACATGCCAAGTAATTTTCTTACGGACATCCAAAGGGAACTGTGAATTCCTGGACCAATCCTTCCATTACATCCTTGCAGAGACTTCCCAATTCAAGTGTACAGTAAAGGAGTTGAGATGGACAGATGCTGCCTGTGTATTTGGAGCCCTCAGCTGCAATTCATCAGAAGTATCTGATTCTGTGCTTAAATTTCATTATTTTCAAGAACTTGTAAGGACATGCCAAGGCACTGGAAATACACCTAAACATATTCTCATGCACTGCTGAACTTGGTAACTGTTGTCTTCTGAATTCTCTGCTGCTTAGTACTGTATGCCTCCTTTGGATGCTCTCCTGTGTCCCTCATAGCTAACAGGGTCTCCTCAAAACAAAATGGGAGATACAAGTACCTGAATTGCTACAAACTCATCAATTTCAGCACTGTGAGATTTTCTGGAAAATATGTCAATTTATGCTGACTTTTGTTGTGCAAAATGCATCTTTTTATTTCTTCTTCAAGAATCTTTCATGCCTTCCTAAAGAAAGTGAATAGTATCATCTCTCAAATTACAATCACTCCGATACAGGAAAAAAGAGGATTCCTACACTTCTTCTTTGAAAATCTGCAACCTAGGGCTCTGCTGCTGCAGCATCAAGGGAAAGACACTGGGATAAATCACAGGGCCTTGCGGCTGAACAGCAAACCTGAAGTCAGATGAGATGTAGCAGGCAGCAGCCATTCTCTGCAAGATTTGGTGGGAAGTAGACAATGCTAGATGGCTCAAAGGTGCTGTGCAGCGCCTTAAGACAATAGCAAAGAGGTCTGACTGTTCCAAAGCTCACTGAAGTCAAGGACGACTTTTCAGTAGACTGCAGTCTCTCAAAAAAGCCTTGCTCAGTTAGGGGATCACTACATTTGGAAAGTTTGGCTGCGGTGATAAGGCCGGTAAAACACTTTGCCCTCAGCTAACCAACTTACTCAAGCACCTTGTGATTTCTGCCAAACCCCTGAGGAAGATGGATGCTGAAATGACAGGCTGCATTTTTCAGCATGTCAAAGAAAGCCTTTGCTAGTGTAGAAAATGCCTGCATTGGCTTGAACGTGCCCATTGTGGCCCTGATGCCTGAACTTGTGTTGTGAGATGAGGGACAAGAAAACACAGGACTCAGGTCCAACATAGGAAGCCCTTGGTATGTTTTAGCAGATTTGTCCTCAGGACAATCAGCTCACCAAATTAAATGTCAAAACTGAGCCAGGTGCAAAATTCCACCACAGATATACCTCACTGGAGGTGAAACCTGTTCCACTTAAATTCGTTATGGTCTCAATGCTGAACTTGGTGGTACTGAGCTTTCACACCAGATGCAACAGAAATAATTATAAGGCAAAATATAGCCTCCTCCCTAATGTCTTTTCAATATGCAGAACTGTTTTGAAGAGTTTGCCAACAGATTTCTACACTTCCTTCAGTTCATAAGCTGATCACCAGATGGGATTTTTCTAATATTCAGGTTTGCAGAGTCCCTAAGGGCACCACTGTTTCTTCACGTATGTTCACTTCAACTGATCTGAACGTAATGGTATTGCCAGGTTTTATGGCAAGAACTAGGTATTTTTTTTGCCAAGCAAACATCCTATTTTGGATTTCTGTTTAATTACAGATTGCATTAGGGCTCAGTAAGAGCACATGTTGTCTTTGGGGGGTTTTTTAGTTCTCTTTGAAAAAGAGGTGAGTTATGTTCTCTATGTATGCTTATACAGAGGCTTTAATCAGGAAGAAAAATGGCTGAACCACAGCCACACATTAATGCATGCACTTAACTTCATGCACTTTAAAGAGTCTCCCTATGGTGACTGAGGTCGCTGCTTCAGCGTGGCTGGTTGCCATCTGAAGCACTGCTTATTTGCAGGCTTATCCACAGATGTGCTGCAGCCAGTTATCTCAGGAGGCTTTTCAGTGTGCAAGTGCCTGTGTGTGCACACGCTTCTAATGTGGCAACTATCATGTTGACATGGACAAAACTACTCACGCTCTGCATCCACAGAGAAGGAGATTTTCAGTAAAAAAAAAAAAACATCGCAAAACTGGAAAAAAAAAAGCAAATAAATGGATAAAGCAAAAAAAAAATGACAGAGGAAGAGTGAGAAAAAGAAGTTTTAATTGGTAAGTCTTCTCCATTTCACTAAGGCTAAATGTTAATTGTTGTAACATACCATAGATATAACACTAGCAGAGAAAAACACTATTTTAAATTGGATCACATCCTTTCCATGTGTTTATGTGTATTAATGATGATCAGACTTCCCCTTACTACCCTCTATTTGTGCTTGCACAACCTATTCACAGATCTTAAAAATAAACCACAGGAGTTCAGGCCAAACCTCACGAGCTACAGCAGTTACAGCCCCGTGCCTCTTGTTATGCCTGAAAAATAATTTCTACCTTAGCAAAACCAGAAATTAAGATTTTGGGACATCTCAGATCCCTGCCATCCATTTTACGACTTTTTTAGTTTGTAAACTTAGATACCGTGTGGGAACATGTTTTATTGCTTTCAGTAGTTCCACAACAACCATCATGCCAAACAAATGAAGGAGGAGCAGTTATTGGTGTACTGGAAGAAAAGTTGCAGGTATTGGCTAAATAACTGCTGGACTGATTTCAGTTTGAACACATTATTATTCCTCCTAGTCACTGCAACTCTGCTTGTCTGAGGAGCAGGACTGCCTTCTGGAATACTAACTAAACTTCCTTGAGTCTATTCAACTGACTCCAGTGCTCCTGGCCATTTGCCCATAAAAAAAAAAAGAAAAAGTAGTAAGAGACAGACTTTACAGGATAATAAATACGTTGCATGTACAAAGCATGCAATTGGACTGAAGAGTCTCAGATTCTTTACAAACATAATTTGTGATTCAGCCCAGTGACTTACAACTGACTGTTTCTACTGTGACAGACACACTGGTAAGTGAAGGAAGGAATCCTTGTGCTGTCCTGATCATGTAGTCATGATCTTGTCCACATGAGTGGGGTGGGCACAGCACTGCCATCCCACAGGTCTCCCCAGCACATACATTTTCAGACAACGAAAGCCAAGACACTGGACAGCACAGCAGTCTCTTCCTCTTGAGACTTTCAAGAGCTGTCTGGATGCCTTTCTGAGTGATGTGCCCTAGTTTTTGGTCCTGCTCTGCCAGGGGGGTTGGACTCAATGGTGTTGGAGGTCCCTTTCAACCCCTAACATTCTGTGATCTTGGAGGTCCCTTTCAACCCCTAACGTTCTGTGATTCTGTGAAACAGCAGATTGGTGGAAATGCACCAGGAATACCCTTCCACCCAAACAACACTGGCTGCTTCATCCTGTAAGCAACCTTACAAACCTTTATGAACATGAGCGACAGTGGCATATAGCCAGCACCTGTATATTGGCCCATACCCTCAAGAAAAGATGATGACAAGACACTTTAGTCTCATCACCATGATACTTAGGAGGAAAATTGTTTCATCTAACACAGCTGGCTCTTGGTATGGCACAGCTCATCTTTTTCCATAACCTCTGGATCCTACGCAGCATTTCTTAACAAACTTAATAATGTGGTCTCTGCAAGAAAATGATAAATTGTCCTCCGCCAGGAAGCTGACAAAAGAAATCCCTCCCTCCGTTACCTCCGACGGACTCTGCAGCGAAAAAGTAATTCAGCTTCTGCCTTGCAACATGCTTGGTGTTTTGCTCCCTCCAACTGCTCATGCCACCACACATCAGTACATCCTCCACCGCTTAAAAATTCCCCCTCAGGAATTATGGAATGGAAAAAAAAACAAGCTCTCAAAACCCCCAGACAAGTGGTTTCAACCAGCTGCTCTGGAATGCTTCCCACCTTTGGTTACACATGGGTATGAAGGATCACATCCTCAGCATTTCCTTCTCTACAAGCAGCAAGTAACTGGATGCATCTGCACAATATGTACAGAAATAATTTGTACCTATGTAGGTGTGCATACCCATTTCTGTAACACACAGCAGATTCCAGTGGTTGAAGGTGAGCTAGAAGTAGAAACTGAAGAAATTAAAAGATTATAAAATAAAAAAATCCTGAACCACACTGGCGAGAACTAGAGGACAAAACTCAGAGCAAGACTCACAATTCCAAACTACTCCTAAGCAGAAGTTTATGTGAGCTTCCTGACCAGAGGGAACAAGGAGCTGCCACACAAAAGCTTGGTCATACACAACAGCTTGGTCATTCCCAACAGCTCAACACAGCTCAAGGAAAGCATTTGAATGCCCTGCTATCAGCCCCAAGCATTAACTCAGCAATAACAATTATCTGTAAGGTGCAAAGGTACATGTGGCTAACGAGAAGGAACAGAAAGCTAGAAACTAGAAACAAAATAATCTAGAAATATCCTTGTATTGCTGCTGATTTGATGTGGGAACAAATAAAGCCAAGTTGGGCAATTCAACAAGCTTTGGTGACATTCTTAGAAGTTTATAAAGTAACGGCATGAGTCAGTCTGCAAACTTTGTTTAAACGACGCTTTGGAGACTTGTGTGCTCGTCTCTGTACCAGAATCAAGTTTAAAAGCTATCTGAAAAGCCAAACCTCAAACAGTTGGGTGTCAATATAGCACACTTAAATCACGGTAGCTAAATACATTTCCAGCAGCTGAAGGTCCAGACCACAGGGTGAAAGACTTGAAAATAGGTTTTACTTAGCAGCTTTGATGAGTAATTTATGGCATGATAGGAATTAGAGAGGGGAAAATATAATTAGATCAATTATGTCTATTTTTAGATATTAAAACAGTTCAGATTCTATGGGATGCACAATCAGATGAACACTCAGAGATTTCTTTTTCCCTGCTGTTAAACCTGATTTTTTAAAAATTGAATCCAAATATAATTATTTAGCTTCTCTCTGTACTATCCTTAGCAATTACTCTCCTTCTGGGGTGTTTACACTCTTCAAGATCTTACAGATGAGCAGACAGTGATCACATGTGGCTGTCGGCCCTTCAATAATATACATTTACTGCATCCTTTCATCTCTATGTCCATATTCTAAATCACAAGTCACTTGTTTTTGCTCTCTGGGTTTCTTCCAGCTTGGGAGAGACACACAGTCGTCACTCCTGGGCATCAGGTTTTCATGCAGGCTGACATGACACTATTTAGGAAAATTTGTAATACAAAATATCTATTTTTGCATCTTTCTCTTTCCAGCAGGGGTTTGTGTTTCTTATACACAGTCCCAAATACGATTATCTTTCATCTTCCCATTATGGGACAATGCCTTTTTCATATGGCAGTGACATGCCCTACCATTTCCAGAGGACTACTGGTAAAATGGGCACTTGTGAAGTCAAGTAAAGCCAACACAACCTGGCTTGGTTCTTGCTTCTTGACATTTCCAAATACTTGAATTTAAGCTGATTTCTTCCTCCATGTTCCCTCATCCTCCCTCAGCTTCTTAAGAGAGTTTCTCCCCTAAGTTTCATTTTTATTCTGGGTACTTCTTTTGTTTCAGATCATTACTGAAGATGGAAAGTACAGCAAGTTCCCTTTACTTGCAGTATTGACATTTATTCTAAGTGTTCATTCAGCCTATTTTTGAGAATGTCATATTGTCGATATTCCAGTCAATCTGAATTAGTTTTTTTAAGTCAAACTCTGAGGCAAGTATTTTTAAGGAAGAGGGCCACAGTCAAATTACATCACTTCCCTGTGCCTTAGTCTAGTCACTGTTAGCATAGAGATACCCTTGAGACTATGCTGACCTTCTTAAGTGAGAAGTCCTAACACAGAGGTAGAATAACAGTATTTTATCCACTACACCTTATTTCTTACATGCCTTAAGAAGAGTGGTTCCATTGCCTGAAACTGCTCATTCTTCATAAATCTCTCTTAGATTTTGCTCATTATATTTTTTTAAGCTGGTTTTCCTTTACAAACAATTTCCTTGTTTCCTAATACTCGGAGGGAGAGAGTATCAGCTTTAGATATAACCATGCCTTTCGTTGGGGTTTTAGGACTATTGTTAGGATCCCCTCCATTTCTTCTTCCTCACCAAAGGGCTTTTCCCTCTACGGTGTACGGGAAGCTCCCCACAAAGTCCTTTCAACACCTTCACCTTCATCCCCACTGTTCTCTGCAGACACAGTACCAGCATCTGGCCTACACTTCTCTTGCTTTGAGAACTAAGTGCTGGTTGCCAAAGCGGACAAACCTCTACATCACCCACTTACAGGTAACACCACCAATGAGAAATGGGATAAAAGGCACATATGTCTGAGTGCGCTTGTTTTGAAGCACAAACCAAAAAAAACAGCCTGCATCCTCAGCTCATTTAACGCTCATGTCCCAAGTAGGGACAGCACCAAGTTACAAGTTTGATGTTTCAAAGCCAGATGCCACACCTGGTCAGATCAGAGCTACCAAGTAGGGGCACATGACTGCAAAGGACACCTGGCTGTAGAACCAGCTCCAGCATCTCCTGAGCTCTCCTGTGCACACTGTGCACACCTGCACAAGCTTGGCCGCTAGGACTTGAGTGTCACAGAGTGCGTGGACAGGTCCAGCCTCTCCAGGAAGGAAAAACACTCCCATTAATGACAGAAAAGGAAAAAATGAAAGAACTGAGACATGAACAGGCAGAAAAGTACAATTGCAGTAGTAAGCAAAGCAGTCCATGGCATCAGGAAAGATAGTTCTGCACAGCAACATAACAAAATCAAACTCTTCAGGGCAGTTTCCACCTTTACATCACCTGTCTACAGTGCTTACTGCAACAGGGCCCCAGTCTCTGTCTGAGCTTTTGGCATTACCACAGAAAATTACAACAACATTGCCTTCTCCAGCCTCCAGAACAGGCAGACCAGAAATTTACACTACCTGCCTCTGCACAGCTACGTTTTTCAGCTCGGTGCTGAAGGGATAAGATGGGAGAAAATGTAAAATTAGGTGGTGTGCAAGCCCACAAATATGACAGAAGTGGGAAAGGACCATTCTTCTGCACCCCCAGGTGGGTCAGGTGGCACTGAAGAGGGGACTACTTCCACTCAAGAGAGGAAGCCAAGGGTACTATGAGGAGACAGCAGGACCCAGAAGAAGGGGAAGATGGCCAAATGAGTATGAAGCACAGAGATCACCATTCCCTGCCACATTCCCTGCCAACTGCCACAGGAGGCTACAGACACAGGAGGTTTAAATGGGAGTCTCAAGGGGAAAGTCATAGAAGAGAAATGCAGTAAGGGTCCAAATGTGTAGAAACCACTTATGGACCAGGAAATTCTTGGACTGCAAATTTCTGGAAGTTGGGAGAGTGCTTGGAGGCAAAAGAAGAGGAATCGTGTTCTTACATGAACCCCTGAGGATCTGCTTTTGGTCACTGCTTGGAAAGGATACAAGGCTAGACGGACCTGTGGCGTGGGCCAGCATGGTCCCTCATGCTCTGTGTACTCCTGGCATGCTCCCCAAGGCCAGGATGGCTGCAAACCCCTTCCCATGACACTCAGCCAGGACATCACCAAGAGCCGTGTCTGAGCTGTGGGACTTCAGCCCGTGCCCAGCTCTGCACCACAAGCATGAAGACTTACTAAGCCATTGTTGAGAAACGCTGTGCCAAAGCCCATCTTTCAGTTGTGTGTTTGCACAACACATTGCACAAAAAAGGGCTCTGGCCTACAGCTAAGTTCAAGCACATGGTGATAATAAAACTAACTTCATGTCCTGGTTTGAGCCAGGATGAAGCTTCATCCTGGCTCAAACCAGGACACTTCAGATGTCTGTCCCCTGCCCACTAAGACACAATTCTCCCTCTGTATTTTTGTGCAGAGTTCAGACGCAATCTGGCTATAGGAAAATGAGGGACTTTGCAGGGGACTTCATTTACCCTTCAGCAACAGATGAGGGGACAGCTCTCCTCAGTCCTACCCTCTGGCAATCTTGGAACTTTTAAAATGCATTAAGCATCAGTTTCCCGCCAGTGAAGTTTTTGATGCTCTACTAAATGAAGTGGCACTCGGAGAGGTATAGTAACACTCCATATGGAAAAAGCCATTTGACACAAAGGTTGGAGGTCAAAAGTTTAAATGTTCATGACAGAGACGACAGCAGCCCTTTTCTGGTCAATAACATCAAAGGAATTGCCAGCTCTTCATGCTACTATTGTCGCTTGTTTGGATCCTATTGAAATTCTAGCATATTTATTGCTCTCCAGGAATATAAGGACTTTTTGTTTGTTTTAATCTCTATACTGAACCAAAGGAGTCTGAAGTGTCGTGACTCCCCTTGCTGCTAAGGAGAATGTGCAGGGAGACAATGCGAGAGGATGAAGCATTGTAGTCCCAACCAACTTGGCACTTTCTTCCTCACCAAAAAATATAAATGATGGATGGAAACATACGGTCTCTATTGGACAAGGCTGGAAACCTCTGCTCCTGAACTCCCCACATGACTGATTTTAATTGTTTGGGGCTATGGAAGGGGGTGAAAAGAGCTCCCCGCCATCAAGATCCCTGTTTTGCCAGTCATTGTTGAGAAACACTGTGCCACAGCTGACTAACGCTCCCATGAAGCACAACCGTGGTGGAGCTGGGAACAGCAGTGAGGTTCTCCAAGATGAATTGTAATGCCATAACCACAAAGAGTATCACTTCTCCCACCCCTCCTTCACTCTCTGAACTTCTGCTTGCGGTTAGGCAGAAACTTATTACCAGAGCTCTGCAGTTCATGTTCCAAGCATTGTATCAGCCATCGATACGTCATGCCTTGCCAGGAGTAGGATCCAAGTCCATTTGTTACTACCTTCCTCAGATTCCTGTTCCCCTCTCCACAATGAGGATTAGCAGTTTCGGTTACGTTGCTGACCTCCATCTGGCTAGGCAGAAACAGATGTCTGCGCACTAGGGCATGATCTTATTTCAAAGTGGGGACTCTGGCTTACTAATGACGTTATAAAGGCAATAGCATATGTTGGCTCTCAACAGTCCATTGTCTAATTGGGATGGTTTTAATCAAGTATGAATGTACCCGAGTTTTCACAGCTAATGAATAAATCCTCTTTTTCAAGAACGACAGCAATTTTGAGCTCTCCATCGAGGCAGCATCCCAAGGAATGCCTCCATGAGCAGCAGCCACCACCAAAGGCCCCGCAAGAGGCTGCAGCAAAATCCGGCGCAGCCCGGTTTGTTATTCAAACAGCTCCTAACTGCCCTTCCCAGAGGTGAGCTGCAGCCAAATTGTTTTCCTTCGCTTCACAAACCAGATACGCATGGCTTATTTGAACAGTCCGAAAGTTTACTTTAGTCTCTGTTTAAATACCTTCTACCACATATTTCAAACAAACAGTTCACTTCATTAGAAAGGCAAACAGCGTGGCCGCAGAATACGAGCACTTGAGGAGAACCACGCCGGGCAGAGAAATCCTCTGCCCCTGTGTCAACACCGCCTGCTCTGCAGCTCCGGGCAGCATCCGCCTGCCATGCCACTTCAAAAGCCTTCTCACAAATACTTCACACGTCTGTTTGTAAGTAAATGATAATCCTGAAGAGATTATCTGCAGGGCTGAGGGCCCCGATGGCTATCACTACCGCTGCACAGGCAAAAGGGAAGAAAAACCAAAACGTTTGCTGCCAGCCCCGGGAGGGTTATGGAACGATTATAAAGTCGGTAGCAATCCAGTAACATCAGGTAAACCTGTTAAACTGGAAAAGCAGTGCTGCCCTTGGTAGGCTGCTTTGGTGTATCTGGCTCCATCCACAACAGGAAGCGAGTTTTACCCTTAGCAATGGAAAGGTTACTGCACCTCTGTCGTTATTTAACCGAGTCGTTAAACTGGCACAGCAGAAAGTTGTAGAATAGGGGGAGAAAGCTGCATAGCCAACAAATCACCACAGAGATCACTAAGCTGCTTCTTTCTGGACAAAATGCACATAGCTATTTGAATGCCTCAAGAAGGCATGACATATTCTCAAATCCCAGAAACAACTACAAACAGAGGAGGAAGAAAAAAAGACAACTGGACATGGAGAGAATAGACCATGGAAGATAGCTAGTGCTAGAAGGCTCCTTTTCCCTGCCCTCTCCCCTCTGCATCCCCATGAGGCTCCTGGGGACATTCACCACCCAGTAGGGAATACAACCTCAAGAGAGCAAAGCAGGGCTTGCTGCCGTTCCCTGCTGTTCTTACTGCTTTGTGCCAACTTAAAATACTGGCAAAATTTGCATGTTTGAGGGGAAGGACACGGGGCAGTTCATTACAAGTAAGGGTACTCTCACCACATCCATCACTACCATTGTCACCTAAGAAATCACAGCAAGCTATCAAGACAGCATTTCTTGGCATCAGTCATACAGTACAGAACCATGGCATACCCAGAAGCTTAGTATGACCCTTAAAAATACATTATCAACTATTCATACACTCTTAAATCCATTCTCAGGCAAAAAGAAACAACCAAAAAGCTAAAAGTACTTCAGAAAGTTCATAATTAAGGACTGATTGCACCTGGTAGGGTGAAGGTTCACAAGCTGTGAGTGCTGAAGTTACTCCAACTATCACATAAAGAGGAGAGGAACAGATAACATTTCTCTTAGGGGGGATCAAGTATTTTCAAGTATGGACATGAAGGTTATGACACCTCACCAACCATAACTTCAACCTTGCAGTGACTCAAAAGAAAATTTTCAGTTATTTTCATCTCAGGGTGAAACTAAGTCCCACTAAGTCAATGATTGTTTTATCATTTATTTCAGTGGAGTCAGTGGAGTCAGCCAGCTGTTGTGATTTTATCATGAGTCTTATTTTTCCTTAATGTGTGGGTTTGTTGGAGGTCATTGTTTGTTTGTTTTCTTTTTAAAGTTCCAGTCTTTTCAGCCATGTCACTGAGTAAGAATCTCAGCTTCCCTTTAAAAAAGCAAAACCGAAAACCCCCATGATTCCAGCTTTTACAGTTGCAAGGACAAGCTGGAAAATAAACTCCCCAGGTTTTGCAACCTATAAGCAAATCAAAAGATCCAACAAAACCACACATGAGCAGGTGTGTAGGCACAGGATCTTTCAGTATGTACGTAAGTGTTTTGCATGCTCACATACAGAGGGTTATGATTTTGAACACCTAAATACCTGGGGATGGCAGGACAATACATCTTGTGTTACAAATGGTATCTGATGGCATTAAAATCCGTGGGTTTTAATTTTGACCTATCTTTAAAGCTGCTTGCACAGGTTTTGCTTCATACCAGAGTTGCACATCACATATGAATATTTTTTTACCCATAGATGCCTCCTGTACAAAGGGGATTTTTTTGCCCTCTCTGTTAAGAGTTAAGGATTATTCTACATTCTGCTTTAAGACTGTAATCTGCATTTATGAGGATTGTTCACTAAAAGATGTGAGGTAGAAAGACTCTTTCTGAGCATTTTAGTAGAAAGGCTGAATTTAGGTTTAAAGTGGAAATAAAAAACCCTAAGTTTCAGCATGAACTAGAGAAAATAAGTCTTATCCAGCTATTTGAGGGGCTTTGATAATACAAGCAATAAATTTACTATTATTATTGCAACTGATAACACAAGCTGAGCTAATGGAACTAAAATATCTTCTAAACCAATTCTTAGAGAGCTGATAATATTAACCTTTAGGTGGCAGGAGTTGGGGATTTCCCAGCATACCAAGCTGGTTGACTTACTGACACTAAAAATAGGACTCTAAACCCTGCTGCTCTTGTGGGTTAGGTACAAACAATATGATTTTTTTCAAGCACCTCTGATCCATTCAGAAGAGTTAAAAAAAAACTTTTTAAAATTCAATATCTTTCAAGAACTTTATGGCCTGAGGCTTTTCTATTACAAAAAGGGGGAAAACTATGTTTTTACAATGCCATTCCCCAATTCTCAACTTGAAACAGACCCAACCCCTTCTGAGTAAGTTTTTTACAACATTCCAGTGAGTCCTCTGTTGCAGATTTTTGTCCCCTAGCACATTCAGCTACCAGCTGAAATTTGCCTGGCCACTCTCCTTAAGGCTTCTTTGGTAGGAATAAGTGTAAGAAATACAAGACTTAACAAACAACAATGTCTATTGCCTTATTGCATGTATTTATTTCTTGTATTATCAATAGCAAAATAATAATAGCTTTCATGTTGAAGTCTCAGTTCTACATTCTGTTCGATCACTTGAATCAAGGAGATGCACCAACCTGCCCTAAATTTTATTTCTCGGAGTGATCTCACTCAGCTTCTGCAAGAAGCTATGCCTACCTGCACATGGTTTTGTTAGGTTGGTCGTTCAAGGTGCCAGAATTAACCTAAGCTCCATCTCAGGCATCAGCCAACAGATTACAGCTTTCCTTCCAATCCAGTTACGCCCTCTTTCCACAAACAGGTAAGCTCCATGGAAGAGTCAGTTTGGAGGTAAGGAAACCTCCCACTCTCTGACCTCCACACAGAGAAGAGTCCTAGGAACGCCGGAAAAGCATCATCTTCTTTCTTTTCAAGTGTTATTTCCACTCTTTTCTTTACTTGAGCAGTCTGTAATTAAGTTTTATTTCATCTACCCATACTGCAGCAATAAAAACCTCAAACAAGCTGAGGAGAACAATTCATGTAAGCATCTTATGACTGCACTTTAAAGAGCGAAACACATCACAAGCATTCACTGAAGAAATCCAGGTCTCTGTTTTAGCTCCAAGAGAGATCAGCACGGTTTGTCTTTTCCAAGTATTTAACTTGGGGTGACATCTCTCTGGAAAAAATGACCTCTCACTTGATGCACAAGCCTAGGGTCATCCTTGAGAGACTCTCAATCATGCTTGAGTTCAGCAGCCTTCTTGATAGAGGAATGTGAACAAGCGGTGTCAACAATAGCCTGTGCTCCTGGTGACATATTCTCATTAGTCAAAATGAGATGGCAACACTTCACTGATGTTTACAATAATGGTGGCACAAGCTGCCCTTCAGAGCAGATGAAGAGCAAATAAGAGGGGTTTGTCCCTTTCTCAAGTGCAAACATGATCAAGGCTATAAAGTATACAAGTGTATTTAGCATTTTCTTCAGTTCATCAAAATGGATCTGCCAAACTTGCTGAGCAGCCCCAAATGGTCAAAGCTGGTAGGAGCTGGAAAGCTGTTTTTCATAGGCCTGCAGATGCTTTAGTACACCATGGATAGAACTTGGAGGGAATCAACAACAGAGACTATCACCAACAATAAACCTTAAACTGGGAGACAGTGAATAATGTCATGATGAGATATGGTAGAAGCTGAGATCACCAGATGTTGCAAAAGGACTAGCAAATACTAACTTCTCCTTCACACAGAAAGCTGGTCTGTTCCAGTACAAACCTAAGGAGCTACTTCTTAAAGCACCCAGGCTATAAGGTCCATTCCAGGCAGACATGGCATGTAAATCCTCAGCACAAGAGGTACATGGTTTTTCTCCCCTCTCACCTGAAACATCTTGGGGAGGTCAAAGTGAGGCAGCAACAACCAGGAGTCAACAGAGCTGAAAGTCAACACTTGAGCACCAGGCAGGCCCTCATAGGTGACTCACGGGGCTGACCCATCATGCCAGGTGTATGTGGGAAAGCAGTTTCCAAATTAAAAACTCCCTATGGCTGCCTATGCTTCTGACATTCATTCCTATTTATATCCAATTACAGAATTGGCACAGAATTTTCTTTTTTGGAAAAAAAAAAAAAAAAAATCAAGGGAGAGTATTCTTTTCAGACACTGGCTCAGAGAGAAAACAAAAGCCTCATGCTCCCTCCTTCCCCCCCTTCCAGAGTTGCACATGATGGGGTGGGGGTCAGGGGGGCAGCAAACCCTCTAAGTAATTCCCAATTAAGTTGGTTCTTAACTGAAGCTCTTGGCTCATGGGCAGATGGTGTTTCTTCTGCACACGTGAGCTCAGCAGAGAGAAATCCTTGGCTTTCTCTGTGTGCTGTGTGCCTCCAGCAGAGGGAAACTCCTTGTTCCCTGGTGCTGTGCTGCTGGGCAAGGAGGAGCATGTAGACCATGCTGAAATGAGAGCTATATTAAGGGGACATGCATAACTCCTGATTTGCACTGCTGGCCAGCTGTATGCACAGTAAGACTGAAGGAAGTCTGACTGAGAATCCAGTTCACTTACCCCACTGACACAAACCCAGCAAATCCTGCAGCAGACTCTGAAAGTAACAATTTTTTTGGAGTCTGACAAAGGCAAAGCAAGAAGAGGGAATTTACCAACCCAAAGCAGTCTCATTGAGTGCTGTGTTGTATATTCAGTTCTTTAAGGAAAGCATTACTACCATGACCAGGAACATCTGGTACACGTAAGGAGCAGTTGCTGAGGCTTCGTCTGCATGCAAGAGATGTCACCAGCACATGCAGATACCAGAGAACAGCAAAGCTCTTCTGAGAACTGGGAGGTCCATCTCCCATGAGCCATGCAATGACCTTGTACACTCCCACAGCCCAGAAACAGGAAAGAGAGCTAAGCTGTCTCAGGGACTACCCCCTGCAGCCACAGAAAGAGGCCAGGCAACTCTCCTCTCCCATTCCTTCACCACAGCCCCTTGCCACTGCTAGCACAACATGGACAGCTGAGTAGGTCAAGAAGCCTGGACCTGCTGACCCCCACTAACAAAGCCATGCTTGCACTATATATCCACCCAGTCTTGTTCCCAAGGTTCCAGCAACAGCAGAGCTGTGGTAATATAAACCCTGGCATCACAGCTACCATCCTAGCCTACTTATTCAGTCAATGAGCCTGGAGCCAGGGTAGCCTGCATGGTGCCCACTATGCTCAGCAACAGCACTTCAGCTGGTGGGACACCAGCAGGCACAAGCACCAACACCAGTCACACCTCCAGCTGCAATGGACTCGGCAGGCTCTGTGCTAATCCCCCTGGCCCAAGGGTAAGAGGGAACAAGCACAGCTGTGGCCAGCAGGATGCTAAACTAATGCTCTAATTATGTTCACAGGGCAGCAGTGAGCAGAGCCAGCACCTCGGGTGAGGCACGGCTGTGCTAGGCACCCTTAAACATACACAGACACATTCACTCTTCTAAAGAGGCTCATACCTTACCAGCCTTTAGCAAACTGAAAGCTGCTGAAGCAGGCCAGGGAGTTTCCAGCCCGTCAAATAAAATATAGAGGTGTCTGCTGGGAAGAGCTTTTCCAGACAATGCTCTCTAATATCCCAGTGCCTCTTCATATAGTGTTAACCCCACCATGGAAAAGAGGGAAAAAAAAAAATTTTTTTAAGACTTTGGACATGATCCAAAACCCACATTCCCAAAGCAGCTGAGAATCACTACAGGGACAATTCAGTACACAGTTTTTCATTTGACAGCTTCAGACCCAAACCCCCAGGCACTGGCATGTTGAACTGCACAATTAAGTCCTGCCACGCTGCTTCAGCCATGGCATCTGGAGTTGCT
>NW_009953920.1:1690423-1699211 GCF_000747805.2 Chaetura pelagica
AGCCACTGCTGCTGGAACAGGTATTACTTTTGCTGCCAAACCAGCTGGGGAAATGGTATTGGCAAATATCTGGTGTTCGGATGTGTGTAAGGGCTTTTGAACATTTTTTTTCCCCCCTCACTTGCTGGCAGCAGCCTATGCCAGTACAGACACTTTGAAATGCCAGAGAAAGTTGAAGGAGAATCAGGAAAAAAAGTAACAGCTAAAAAGAAAAAAAAAATAAAAGTAACTCTCCAACAAGTCAGGCATAAATACAGGTTTTAGGAAGCACAGGGGGAGGAGGACCTGTGTGGATAATGAGCAATACGAGGGCACCTCTGTGAGAAGGCCTCACAGAGCTCATTTGTTGCTGAAATAGGTACAAATCTGGCAGGCAGCAACCGCCAAGGGGAGTAAGAAAGGAGAAGGGGAAAGGAGACCGGAGCTTGGCTAAAGGATGAAGAGAGAGAGGGAAGCTGGCCTCCCACCAAGATTTTTGTGAATGGGTGGGTGTGTAGTATCCATTTCCTCTCAGTTCCAGAGGGGAAAAAACAAGAGGGTAGGGAAATGCTTTGAGTGATATGTTATTTGGTCATGCCTCAAAAATGTGCAACTACTGTCACATAATTTGATATTTTCCTAGTATTATGGGTATTTTCTAGCAGCCTGGCTTCTTTCTTAAAGGTATGTTTCATCATATGCTGAATGTACACGACTTTTATACAGTTAGTCTTAAAAAATTAAGCCCTTTAAGTGAAAAAGTCTGAATTTATGAGCATAAAAGACTTAAATGTACCTTAACTGCATTAAATACTTATGCCAATTTCTGCCAAGCTAACATTTTCTTCTAGCATAAAGGGACAGCAAAGCATGTTGCAAGAGCTCTAAAAGGCAATTTCACAGGTGTTAAAAAATTAGTTTCTCCAAGGTATGTTTGAAGCCTAAATATTGTGCTGCACTGCTGGCAAGACAAAGACAAAAAGAATATCTGATGATGAAAACAATCCACTAAACACATGAATAAAATTAGAGCTCTAATATGGTGAGGTTTAGGGTGTTGCTGTTTTTTGCCCTAGCTGTATGATCAACTCCTGTCCTTGTCTTTCATTGTTTGGATCTAGGTTTTCATTACAAATGTTTCTTAATTATAAAGCACATGAATTGCATGGTGGAGATATTCTAAGCTGAAATAATCATGTAACATTGAACAGATTTGAAAGTTAGCTGCTAAATAAAGCAAGCAAAACTGTTCACAAGACGTCACAGAACTCAAAAGGAGGGACTGAATCTAAGAGAAAGGAGTATACGGTAATTAGAGCCAAGACTGAAAGAGACTAAAATTAGGCTCCTCATCAGAGACTGAAGTGCACAAGTTAGAGACTTCCTAAAGTTCTAGTTCCCTGAATCCATATGCTCTAAGCAAGGGGGAGGCCGGGGCTGTCTGACATCAAGAGGGATACATTTTCACCTCCACTTTTCAAATATATTTATTACTCAGACACTAATCAACCCAAAACTGGACCATTACATTTAAGGGTGAACACCAGAAATGAAATATACCTCCTCCCCGGCCCTCTGAAACGACAGAGTTTCAGGTTTCTCCTAACCCGCAGGGAAGTTGCAGGATTGCCCTGCGGGAATATCAGGAGCTGTTTGTTTAGTCCATGTGCTAACAAGCTTCATCAAAGAGCTTCTAAATGAATAGTGCTCAGTAATCACAGGTAAAAGGGGACTTCTGCTCACCAGGCACAATCCCCAAAGCCAACCTATTTGAGACTGTTTCTGTGCCACAATGAGTGAGCAGGGACCAGCAAAAGCAGAAATGCTGTTTGTAACTCCTTCCCTGCTCCACTGTGGGATTTAAGACCTCAAGGCCTGCCTGCACAAAAGAGCAGCCTCCAGCCTTGCAAACGAGCGTGTGCTTGAGAAGTGTTTTGAAGATGTAAAGAAGAGGCTGTCACTTAATATAGTGTAAGTATTAAATAACGATAACCATTTAACATTCCTGCAGAGCCTTTTGAGTCAACAACTTGTCACCTTGGACTTGGCTGACAGAAGAGCAGAACAGCCACGCAGAGCAAACAAAGTTCTTCTTGCATCTCTTCAAGCTCTTTCTTAGGGTTAGCATTTATTACAAACTATTACAAACTATTTCTTTTTCTTCCAGTATCTTGCCTTCAGAACAGTTTATGTATTTTGCTGCTGCCCTGCCATCTTATAAGAATTCAATTTTTATTTGAGTATAGACATAGAAAGGAAAAGAAGAAATTCCTTCTGGCAAACTTTTTTTTTTTTTTTTTTTGCATTCAGTCCCTGATGGCAGCTGATGTTTCTAACACAGCCTATTTTGTTTTGGGTTGTGGTGGGGTTCTTTTTGTATCTATACATTATTATTGTTACAGATGGATCTGGTAAGCTGTATACATTTAACTATATAGTGTATAGAATACACATTGTCCCATTAGTCACCAATTAAAAGGTTCATATTTTCAGTTCATCACAAGTTCATTCAACCAAGAGGATGTCATCTTCCATACTTAGATCTATCATGGTATATTCTAAAAGGTGACATAATTTAGTCTGAGAAGAGTCCATGCTACTGAAGTTAAATGGATGTTTTTATGCAGAAAAACACCTATAAGGTAGCTGGGACTACAGATACACCTACCACCTTAGAAATGTCCTTACAGACTGGTACCTCAGCATGTCTACCAAGCTGTTTCTTATCAAACAAAACCTCTGCTTCCATCTTCAAGTTCAGTGACAGTTTAACAGCTTTTTCTTCTTTCTTTTTTTTGACTTAAATAAATACATTCTTTATTCCTGTATCTTTTCCATATAATTTGTTGACCTATTGGGACCGGCATGCAATTTGTGGCCTTTTGCCACATCCCTATTGCATCCTCTTAGTTTTCCCACTTCTTTATCTGTGTTAACACCTCTAGTTGATGTTACCACTCTGTGGCCATCTTGACTACGACACATCAATTTTGTGTATTGCTGATTTATCTAATTTCTTCTGATCTTCCTACAGCAGGATGGCCAACTGCTGAGCCTTCTACTCAGAAAGAAGGCTCTTTCTCCTTTGCATCAAGATGTGGCTCAGTCTTCTACAAAGCTCATTTCCTCTTTGCCTGTTCATGATTATGAACCTGCAGTTTTTTCATATGAACTGCATCTTGCTACTGCTTATATCAGGCCACTCTCTTTCCTATTGTCTTGTTGCTTATTTTTCCACCGGGTATAGACAAAGGTCTAGTGACATCAACAAGTCCTTGGAATCCTTAATGTAGAAGACTGGTTTTAACTTTGTTTTTTCACACCCGCTTCTTCATTCTGTCCATTATTTCTCCCAACACTGTAGCACTGCAATCCTTGCTGGAAGCAAAGGCCAGATTCTCCACGCCAACCCATGGGTCAGCAATCTTCTCTGCTCTGTAGTTTATTTGGCATTACTTCTGCCTATTGTGCCTTTGCTGCCAAATGGGTTTTTTTCCAAACACCCTTCCTCGTAATTCCTGTTGTTTCAAAGGCCTCCTGGAGAATATATACTGTGTTCAAATTCCCAGCTGCAAATAAATTTTACCTGAATTCTGCATCATGAAAATGGCTCATTTCCTAGGCACTGACTAGCGGGCATGCTACAGGCAACAACTCACATCTTTATGCCTGAAGTTCACTGTGGCTGGTCAGAAGAATTGGGTTTCTTTCACAGTTGATAGTTCCGTCAAGAAATGCAAGTACACAACTGTACTACAGAAACAGAAAGACTATTGAAACTCAAACTTCTGAGAGATACCACTTGCTATAAAGGCTTCCTAAGGGGAAAAGCTTTAAATTAATTTCTTACTTTTTTGAGCCAGATGAGTTAAACATGCAGGTTTGGAGGGCCTGTGGAATATGTCATTTGAGATCAGATTACAGCAGGAACAAGAAGCTTCAACAGCACTGTATGATTAATACTCACAAAGACCAGTGAGAATTTACCATTCTATCTGCAGACTGGACCAGGCCAGATTTGAATTCAAGTTCTAGAAGGAAAAAAAACCAATCACAAGGTACTAAGGGTAACAAGACTCAGATCAGTTGGGGCAAGCAGGGGCAATCCTCCTGGAAGGAAGTCGCAAAATGCCAACAGTGTGACCTCGCAAGAGGCAGCAGGAATCATGGTTGTATGTATAGTGCAAGCAAAGGCAGTCACACAAGACATCCAGCCTTTAGACAGAAACAAGGTTTTAAACATTTTTTTAGTAAAAGCTGCAGAAAAAGGACTAAAAAGAGTATGTGCCCACAATAATGCAGAAGAATTGCTCCGTCGGAAGAGTTTAAAGGATACTTAGTGAAATAAAGCCCTGAACACTGATCCCTTTTTACTTACAGGTAAATTGGAAACAAAGAGTTCCACAAGAGAACAGCCTTCTAAAATGTGAGCCACAGAGAGGAACAGCAGCTACATAGTGGTGTCCCAGATGGGATGGATGACAGACAATACATATATGCAGTAATGAAGACTTATTGCATAACGTTGGGGGTTTTAATTATTCTGGAAGAGAGGCACAAGTACAGCAAAAATTTAGGAAAACTGGGAGATATGAACAGAAGTGCAGGATGTAAAGGGTATATCAGCAGTTAATTTTACTACTTATAATTAAATCAAACAACAAAGGTTGACCACTAAAATGCTGGCAATTTACTTATTATCAAAAGTTATACTATATTAATTATCACCTTTAAAGGATTCTACAGTCTTAAACTTAATAATGAAGATTACTTAACAGTACGTTTGCTAAATAAAACAATGAAAGAGTAATATTTCTCACCCTTGCCAGGCCACAGCTGAGTGTCCCTGGGTGAACTGTCATTCTTGAGAATCGATCTCTCTGGCAGTCATCCCCGCCAGGAGAGAAGGCCCAGCAATCTCCAAGAAAAAGGTATGGAAATCCTCCCAACCAGAAATGGAACCAGGCTTTTATAGAATAAAGTGGATTGACTGCTGTCAATTAACCATTAGCCACACCTCCCACATCTCTCATTGGAGAATTAAAGGGAAACAGTGGGAAAAACCATGAGGGCCTTGTTCTCACCAAGCAAACTCTCTTGTTCATCTGTTCATTATTACTTGGTCTCCATTTCGGGGCTGGTTGTGGTTGGGCTCAGCTCCGTGTTCTTCAACACCAGAGAGCAGCAGGTGTTATGAACATCAACCTGGCCCTCTATTTATACCTTTCAAGGTTGCTACCAGCACAGTTTCCTAGGCCTTTTCCCTTCTCATGGAAATTTTTCACTTCAGGCCCAGGGCCTGCAAAAATGAGAAAAAGCAGCTGAATCATAAAAGGGAACTGAGGCAGGCATACGGAGAGATGGAGCACCCTGCTACAAGTGGGTGTCTGAGAGCGTGGTGACAAGACTGCCGTCTGGAATGCTGACACATTTTCATCCCTAGAATGGCTATTCTGTTTCTTGAATGCTGTTTACATTCAATTCTTCATGTGTCTTCGACTAGGCACATGAAAGAGTGAGAAGAATGAGAGCTAAGTTGACCTGTCCAAAACGTTCATGCTCAGCCTAAGGTGGTTTTTTCTATGCTGCCAGAAAAGTTAAAGACCCAAGTACCTGTAAAACCAATTCACTCCATCTTAATGAAGGCATCTATGTGCCACAGGCTGCTCTGAGCATTTCCAACTCTGACTAAAGGAAAACCCAAACCTTACACCAGTCACCAACCTCCCCTCATTATGTTCATCTTAATTCTTAGCGTCTGTCTCTCAACCTTTCTTTTCTCACAAGGAGAAATCACAGGATAAAAGGAAGCTCCAGAACACAGGCTATGTAATGAAAGCTCTGCAATGCAAGACACATACATACGTGTACAGAGCAACAGAAAGAAGGGCAGCAGACATATTCCCATACCAGGAAGCTTGTTCTGACTTCTATGTAGAAATTACTAACCACAGGCAAAGCCACAGAAAGCAAATGGGGCATCTTCAGTTTCTATCACAAAAACGAGGAGGGAGATACTCTGCACTGAAAGGAAAGACAAAATAAAATGATGCATCAAATAAAACCTGTGGGCACTACAGAGACCCAGGCTGAAAGGAACTGACAACAAATGTACACACACGATCAGCTGCATGTGCAGTTTCCCCCTACATGGTGGGGTCTGAATATAAGAGACTGCTGTTTAAACATGATGAGCAGAATGAGGTATGTGAGCTCTCTGCCCTGAAGTTCGCTGGCTTATCCACTGTTACAAGAAAGACTCGCTGTAACCAGGTGTTCTGAGTCAGGGTTCCCATGAATCACTATCTAAGCACGTTGTAGAGAAACTGTATGAAAAGAGAAGGAAAAGAGTCTGACAGAAATAAAGTATGAAGTGAACAGAAGCCAAGAAAAAACAAATAAGAAATGAAGCAATTCAGGTCAGGAATAGTTGAAAACTGAAACGGACATTCCTCACTTCTGCTATCAGAAAGATGTTTTCAGTTCTGCTGAGAGGCTTTGTATCCTCTTCCCCTGCTTTCAGCTGGTCTGTAACACAACTCAGTTGAGCAATGTGGCGTAACTGCTGGGAAGCTCAAGCATGTTAATACCAGGTCATATCAGCATGGTTCTACTGTATTTTCTGGGTTGTTTTTTCTTGAATACTTAAGAATTTATATACACACACAGAGCAGTATTCACTGAATTATTATTCATTAGTAGAATTACTATTTTGTTCTTTAGCTTCTTGGACACCTGATCCTGCTTCCAAAACTATGGATCTAGAGAGCTCATCAGAATAGACTTGGAAGACACAGTGAGGTTTAAACCACACAGATACACTGAAAGTCACTGACTGCCCTATTCATCACTTGCAGATCAACACCGACTTCTGTGGAAGACTTCAGCGGGTCATCAACCCACTGGCTGAATGAGGCCATAAGATTTTTACAGTACAACAAACTTTCTTTCCCTTTCAACTAGAATTTTTTCTATTTCAGGTTAATAATAACTAATGCTTTCTTCAATATTACAAAAAACATAAAACTTAAGTGTCTATGTTGACATGTATTAATGGATTTAAAAATAAATATATTAATGTGTATCTAGGAAAACAAAAGATGGATAAGGATGTATCAAAGACTTCCTGGTTACTTTTAACTGACATGGTAGGTTAATTCAATGTAATGAAACGTATCAACTAGTGAATGACAACAAAATCACCTGCTTAGTGAAGGTGAAAGAACTGTACTGAATGCATTCCAGTATTTTTTTTCTATGCATATGACTGCTACCATGATTTTTTTTTTTCATCCTGAATTTGAATTACATTAGATTTAACTATGAGAACATCTGAAAAATGTAAGCCTTACTTGACAGGATGGAAGTCCAGAGCTTTTTAATGTCTCTTACTTATTTGTGGCGCCTAAACAGTTAAGCAGAGCAGCTGGGCACAGAATAAACTTGAAGTTTATCTGCCATCTTCAGCAGAAATCTTAAGACTACATAAATTAAGTGCCCCACGGTACAGTGAAGCAGCCCATTCCTTCTCCAGCTTGCCCCATTATGTCGGGAGCTCAAGTCAGAGTTCTCAACTGAGACAGATCAGACACCACAGCTCACATAACAGACAAACTGCACAGAAATGCCACTTTAATTTCCCCCAGATACACAGACTACATGGGTTTTTCCTATAGCTTTTTTTTTCCCCTCGTTGCCATAGGTTGAGATGGCCAAAACCAGGTTAGGCTGGTTTCTCCTTATAGAGGAGAAACACAGCATGTCAAGTTTCACTCTTCCCATTCCGCCCCAAAACAGAGCAAGTCGCCTCATTTCCTGTTGAGACTATTTGGTTGTAATCAAGACATTCACCAGCCCAGCCTCAGTGGTGCTCCTGTGACAAACAGCATGTACTTTTCCATGAGGTCAACAAAAATGGTGAATTCAAACAAAACCCTGATATTTATGAGCTTACTTTGGCACCTGGTTTTCATGTACACATTATGCGAGTATCAATAGGGATGCAAAAGATGATGACAGAATCATCCAGGCAACTATGTAACAGCATCCTTGAACATCAAGCAGCTAATGTACCAGTTTTGAGAATAAAGCTTCCTTACTGACAACTCACTCATGCTAATTTAAGTCCCACGCTTGGTTACAGTAAATGACAAACATCTCAGGATCTTCCAGAAGAAAGCTTTCCTTTGATACATCTTCAGGCTTGTCATGCTTTTTTGAATTATTGTAAAATAAAGACATGGGACAGGAGGCTTTTGAGATTCAAAAAACATGAAGAAAAATAATGGAACTCATTACTGAGCACAGTTTTGACTTGTTTGAGGTCTGCTTTTGCTAGTGAATGGAACAAATGATGTTATGGGGCAAAAGCTGCCAAGTTTCATTAGAGTACTTCTGTGAAAGTGTATGATCTCAGAGGCTATACATGTTAATTTACAGTAGAGTTTAGATTAAAGTGATGAATGTGTATCTAGTGTACATTTAAGTGCAATTTTAAAAGAAAACCAAAATGGAGCCTTCCTGTTCAACATGCCACTGCAGATTCTTCTGCGTAGAGGAGTACCTCAAGCAGTTGTTACAGCCTCTACTGGCAGAACCATAGTGTATTTAATTACATGTCCACTGTAACTGTAAAGTTCATTTCCTAACCCTGGATTCAGCTATCAGCATACGAGTAGCTTGAAGAGTGTTTCATATCTGCTTGATGGGTAAAAGCTGTCAGTAGGTTCTGTCAAACATGAAACAGAGTAAAAGATGAATTTCCCAGTAAATTCAGTTGCATCTTTTTTCTCATGAGCTCAAGAAGACA
>NW_009953920.1:1699261-1723434 GCF_000747805.2 Chaetura pelagica
CTGAAATTACTTTAATATTTTTATACTCTTTTTATACAGAAGGTCACACACTGATCCAGGTGCACGAAGTAAACAAGATGAGCATGGGTGCTACACGCTTGTGTAGAAGTGCAGCAAGTCCAATCTTAAGTGAGGATGTATTTCTATATTGTTGTTTATCACCCCATTTGTAACATGCGCCCAAACCACACTGAATCTTACACACCTAAAAACTGCAATTCCATAACGAATTTAATGGAGTACAGGAGCAGGCTTCCTGCTTACATTTCAGGTATTTCCTTTGACAAGTAGTGTCACACCAGCTGGGCCTGCATGTGTGGAATTACATGTTACTCATAAATGGTAAAACACTGCAGGGAGTCTCCAAGTCAAAACCTCCCCAACTGGTACCAGTGGACAGGTGATGTTCTGGGGGAGAGCACCAAGCATGCTGCAGGCTCAGCCTGAGCTTTGCAGGAACAGCTCCCCAGGCTGCAGAGGCATCTTTGGTCTCCAAGCACAGATCCAGGCAGCAGCTGTGTCCTACTCAAGCAGTGTGCTTTAGAAAGCAGCACAACTTCATGGCAAGTAGCTGCATGCATTTTGAAGGAAAGATCACGTTGGTTTGTTGTTTGTTTTTTTTTTAAATCAAGTCTGCTTAAACCAAAACTGAACACTGTACTTGCGGAAACAGGACCCACCAGCATCTGCTGACAGCTGTGCTGATACAAGCAACGCTCGTCCTCAGCATGTGACAAAGGAAACCGGGGGACAGATTCTGCTTTCTGTTACGTGACTGCAGGTTCACCAACTTCAGCTCCTGCATCTGGACGTAGCAGCCCAAGAACCAGAGCCAGAGATGCAGGCAGACAACAGCCTAAGGAGCAGGAACGTTGCTTCACTGAAAGGATGATCTGAAAATTTCTACCATTCTCCACAAACTGTAGCAATATCCTTGAGCATTTAGGTGAGAGCAGGACTTTGAACCATCTAATTAGCTGAAAAATGAGGTACGCAGCAGCAAACTAATGCCTAGAAAATAGGTACATATTTTTAAATGTCAGGGGAGAGGATAAGAGCATGGGTCATAGATAAGCAGAAAGGCATCAGAATGATACTCGAGTGGTATTTTCTTTTACACTGAAGCCCTCAAGTTAAAAAAAAAAAAAAAAGACCAGTAAAATAAGAAGTTGTGTTTACTGGGTCTCTAGACTTGCCATCTAATACAGCTATTCATCAAAATACTGCATGCTTTTTCCATGACATGTGTGTCTTGTTCAATCAATGGAAAGCTGCTAAAAATCTCCTAAATATCCTATTCTAAACAACGCTTAGCAGCTACAACCAGAACCTGATTTTGATTTATTGAATAATTTGACCGGAGAACACCTTAAGTCACAACAACATTAAGTGCAATAACTTTTCATTCCTTTGCTGAACACCACATGAAATTAAACAAAATAAAAATTGACAGCACCAAGTTATCCTGAATCTATTCCAGATGGATTAAGTTCACTGTATGCATTAAATGGAGATTTTAGCTTGGGCTTGACATTACATTTCACTGGCTCCCAAATACAAATCAAAAATAACCTGGGATGTGTTACCAATTCCATTTTAAATCTAAATATTTCTGATACTAATTATGGAGCAAAGGGAAAATGCTGAAGACATTTCAACTTTGACAGCCTTGCCATTCTGATTAAAAAATATCAGCTTTACATCTGCAAGAGATTTATAAAGTGGACTCTTTACAAATTGTTATGGAGCAATTTGTGCACAGTTAGTTCTTTGTTTAATCGAGAAATCTGCCCAAACCCTGATTGTGTGCTTATTTCCCTAAGGCTGGGAGTGAAGGTTATTTCATTATGCCTTTTGGGAGCAGCAATCTATCTAATACGTTTCTGAATTATTCCAGACTGAGCCAAAGCTGAACATGAGAACAAAGCCCTGCTTCCACAGCAGAAAGACCAGCCTAACTCCCAGCTGGGAAGATTTAGGCAGAGATGTATAAGTACAAACACTGAAGAAATTTGCAAGTAATTGCATGCATTTGCTCTCAGTTGTGGTATGCAGTAAACTAATATTCATTAAAACATATCAGCACAGTACTGCTCATTACACCCTTCCCAGTCTCTTCTTGCAAGGTTGTAATGAAGGTTTGTTTTGGGTTTTTTTCCTTTATTCTTTCAGAGCAAGTGTGCTAATGAAAGAGGGCAAGAATATCAGGATTGTTGATTGATGCCTGCTGCTTATGGAGCTTATAATGTACACAAACCCTATCTCTGTAATTAAATAAAATAATTGCTGCCAATGGGCAGACAGGAAATACAGTGCTCCCACCTTAGTTATCAAGAACAAAAATCTCCTGGAGAGTATGAATCGTTCCTAACCATCACCTTTGGAAAATAACTGTGAGATACTCAGCTTTACTCAAGTATTTCATCAGCGCCTACACACTCTGCAGGTACACATTTTGCAAAGATATTCAGTTTAATTACCACTGTGGTCTGAAGTGCTGGTTGAGTCAGCACCAGTAAATCCTTAGTGGGCTGGAGCACTAGGTACTTTGGAGGTCACTTCATTCGGTGATCAGGAATGCAGCTCTAAAGTTCAACACATTTAATTGTCAAGGTGGGATCTGCAATACAGGTGGGTTTTGTGAAAGACTGGGATCTTCTTTCATGGTATTTACTTCCCAAGTTTTTCCAGTGCTCATGCTTGAGCTGAATTTAAGTCACCTTGGAAGCCATTACTTTCCAAAGGTTTCCTAATGAAGAGGACACCTGGAAAAGTCACAGCACTATCTGATTTTGGAGGATGCAAGGGATATCCAGATTTATTCCATCCAGTAATAGTCAAAACCTGCCTATTTCAAATACAGTTTGTTTAATGCTGCTAGGTGACAGAAGCATGCTGAGCTAATACATCACTTCCAAAACCCTAGCAATTTAAAAGCAAAGAAAGGAGTGGCTGTGGACATGAATTTGACTCTGCCCTTGTATCCTCATCAGGTAGGAGAGCAAGTTCTCCACGTACCTCAACCTATGTCATTGTGGCCTAAAATGATGAGATTTTGCAGTTGTATTACATCACATTATCAAACTGTTTAAAGAGAGCACATTCTCCATTTCATAATTTAGCATTTGTGATGTCCAAAACAGATTTTCCTGTACAATCCTGTACAGAGAATTCAGAAGGAAATGTTCGTATCATAGATTTTTGGTAAAAAATTCATGTAGAGCAACTGACTCGTACTTATCATTAATAAGTACTTAGCATAATACACCAGTTCTGTCACTCTTCCATGCAAGATTTTTTGTAGTTCTTAGTATTTTGACATTTAGAGCTACAAAAGCAGCATTTGGAGATTTCAAACCAATAATCAGAATTTAGCCTGTCTCCTACTCTAAAATGACATTTTGAGCTAGTAATTACTTGGGGTTTAGTTAATATAGTTAAAAGTTGACAAGAATAATGTGCTTATTTACTGTGTGGGTAGGGTAAGATTTATAAGAGCCTTAACTATTAATTTTCACATTTATATGCTGGGATTGTATAAACTATGAGAGACGTTAACTCCACTATTGTCACTTAGCAACTGCAACTGGCTATTAAAATAAGTGTTTTCTTTTGGGAACTTCCCCATGAGGTTCCTACACTACCTTCTCCATCCAAGTTCCTTTTTTTCTTCCGTGGAGGTACCCAAAGTTCAGCCTTATTGCATGAAAGCATAGTAAGTACAACAATTACGCAGATGCTCAACTTAAAGAGACTCTTTAGAACAATCTGCAGTTTGTGGAATGCAGGGATGTAAGTGCTGCAATTTAACAATATGAGTATTTGGTAAAAAAAAAAACCAACAACAACAAAACAAGAAACCCCAAAACACCAAATCTTTCAGTAAGTGGGGAAAAAAATAGGCCCATCATGTAAAAATTTAGGTGTGAGTAGAGCTGGCCAGGCTGGTAATTGCTCCTTTGAGACCTGCTGCATTCACTACACACCAGACAACACCTGCACTTTCATACTCAAGCAAAATTAACCACATGCATTACAGCACAGCCTATTTTCACCTTGGTTACTGGCAAATACACACAAAGACATCCAAATTCAAGAAGTTAGAGCCAAGATTTCAGAAATCAGAACTCTAAGTTAGGCTTAAAGACGGGGATCTTCAAATATATTAACTTTATTTGGAATTCAGAGTCCAAATCCTATTAATCTGAGATCTGATTAAGTTAGAGAAAATACTTCATTTTCAAATTAGCAAGCACCCAAAGGCTTCCAGAAAAACTTACTGATGCTCAACACTTCCGAAAAAAACCAGCTATTTATTTACATTGCTCCATCAAGCTGTAGTTTGACTCTGCATGGTTCCTGAAGCAATGTTGACAGTTTAAACAGTAATTAACTGTCAAATTACTGACCCAATCTCAGTTCTAAAGCAGTTTCATGCAATAAAATTGTGTCCAGTAAAAACACTTTGAAAGAGCACCTACAAAATGGAGGGCTAAAAAGAAATTACCCAAATCAAAAACCAGGCTAGGAACAGATTTGAGCCCACTTTGAGAGGTATGGGCTTAGCACATTCAGCAAAGATTTTTATTTGTGGCTTTACTGCAAACTCCCTTGGAGATCTCCAACAAATACCAAACTCTCTGCCCATCAGTTGCTACAAATGGGAAATGGGTCTGTGCATATTGCTTGAAGAGAAAAACAGCACTTCATACAGAACAACTCAATCAACTCCTGGAGTTTTGTTTCATTTTTTTAAAAAATGTAAGACAATGATAAAATTTTTCTCCACTACTAGCTGCTCTACATTGACTTTATTTATGAGGAATCATGTTTAACAAGTCCTTTAGTACCTCAAGAACTGATTTCTTGAGCAAATAGGAAGATTGACTTTCCTTTTTTTTTTTTCACAAAAAATTACACTTTGTAAAATACAGGGTATGTACCAAGAAACAACAAAACAGACAATAGACCAAAATACCAAAAAGGAATCACTTCTAATCAAGCTATATTTAGAAGTACTTCATCTGTGTTCTTGTTTTTAGAAAGTTATAAGGTATAATCCTGACCATACTTAGAAGCCTTCAGCTGGTTTGGTTGGGATGGGGAGAGATTTCAGCCCTAAGTCCAAAAATCAGTTTGCATGCTTTAAAGGATGATACACTCAGCTTTGCTGAATGAGCCAAGCTCCCTGTAGAGCCAAGGTGAAGACCTCACTGCTTCATACTGTACCATCCCAATGAAGGAAAACCCATTTGCCACCTGACAGCCAAGATCTCTATGTTCTTCCAAAGTTGCAACCAGCGATTTGGAGGAACTGAGCTAACACATACTGAGGGCCCAAACCCTTTCAGAGCTCCTTGAATGACATTTTGATTCTGCTCTGCAATCCAGGATTCAGATCTTTGCTCTATCTTACAGGCTAAACTCATACTGCCTTTTCCAAGATGGAAATCTTTGCAGCACATAAGAGCTCAGGACAGGATCTAACATGATAGAGGGCACAGCAATAACATAAGTTTTGGAAATATTCTCTTCTTCTAGCATGAGAAGACAGAAAAATAAATCCTTTTGGCTTTGGGAGACAGTGGCCAAGAAGAAAGCATAGAGAGGTTAGGAAAATGGATGGACCTGTGCATATTCAAGCATGGATGAAACTAAGCCTGGAAGGGAATGCACACACATTTTCACAGAAAACAAGGAGAATGTTTGGATTACCTTGATGGAAAGAGAAGACCAAAGAAAGAGTTGTATATAAGGAAACCCTAAAAGGCTCTAAAGGGAGATATTTTGGAAATTCATCCAGCTTTTTTTTCCTAGTCAAGCTCTCTGTTAATATGATTCAAATTTATACTAAGTGTTTTAACACAAGAATTGGCAAGTGACGTTCACTGAAACAATCTGAGGAGAATTTCTACAGCTCTCACAGATCTCACTGCATTTAATAGACTTGAATATGTTTCTTCTTGCAGGGCTGGCACCTACAATTGCTCTGGCAATTGTACTTCTAAAAGAAATGTACACGTGCTAGCAACAGCATTCAGCAGCTGTATGGCATGTATATATGTAAATAATACACACAGTTCTGTTGTATTGGGATTTTTTCATTTTCAGATTGGTATGTATTTTCTAAATGCAAATAAAGACTATGTGATGTATCAATCAGACTTACTTGGAACAACTCCTCATCCATTCACACATATTTTAGCCTCAGATCAGTTTCAAAAACAATTTTGTTCCTTCCTAATAAAAAAGGTAGATTCTACTGCTACTGATAAAAAATATAGGATTTACTGCCATTGAAAAATTTTACACCAATGAGAAGTATAAAGCCCCAAAGCTGCAAGTATATTTTTAAAACATGTAATACAAATATGTACACATTTATATATTTATACACATATAGAGAGGTGTGAGTAGCACCTGCTGTAGTAGATTTATATAGGGACTTAAAATACTCTATTTTTAGCAGATTTTAACTTTTTGGAAACTTCTTTTTGGGGAGTTATGTTTTGCACGCTTGTTCTCCTATTGAGCAAAATTAAGTACCAAATTTTCAGTTTACATCACAGCAGGAAAAAAAAGCCACCAGGTTTTCATTTTCATATATTGTTTCCCTCTCACAATGAAAGAATGGTTGAACTTTACTGTGGTAACTCCCAGGATAGCTGACCCCCACTGATTACTAGGTATGTGTCTTATGTAGAAAACACAAATACTAATATTAGTAAATGTTACCATGGTATATGTACAGTGTGAGAACTGGTTGTTTTACTTCCCTGTCTCCAAGACACATTATTTCTTGGAGCCTGGCTGACAACAGGCCCAGGAGTCAGCCCCGGGGCCCAGAATGCAACTCTATCCTTTTCTTGCCTCGCTGCAGACTGTGCAGCTGAATCTTTGGACCACATCACATTCCCATCGAGCTGTCTGAAATCAGTGCCCCCCAGCCCCCCCTCCCAGGGCTGTTCCACATAGCCCATTTGCTTTTAGGATGAAAAAGGAGAGGAGCCAGGACTGTTTACAGAAGGGGTCACAATTTGCCCTCATTTAGTTGGCCACATTTTTCCACCTGAAACAAACTTTTAACCACATGCCGCTGTACTATGAACCCTTGTTAAACCATGGTGTTTATTTTTGGTTTGAAATGACGCTTCCCAACAGCACTTTACACTGAAATTACACAAACTTTACATTTATTTACCTTAAGTTCAATTAAATACTTAGCACTGGCAATTTTCATGTGTTTCTCACCAGGCAGAAAAAAACCCCTCACATTCCCTGAATGTTATGAATCTGAAATGCAACAGCAACCTTAAGAGAAGTTCTACAGAAGTCTGAATTGCTTACAACTAGCTCTAACATGAAATTAAAGGGAACATAAATTTAACATGTTATTCAAAGTATTTTTATCTTAGAAACAGTAAGCATAGATTATTCTATTTATATATATATTCGATATATGCATCAAGACTATGGCTGGAGCACTTGATTGCCTGTGTTTATATAAATCAAACAGGTGTGTCTGTGTGTTTAAAGTAAGGCTGCCAAGAATTTGCCTGTATTTCTTCAGAAGACAGCTCTTTTTGAAGAGATCTACAGCACCTCACCATCATGACATGTTTTATTACTTTATTTTAGTTCACCTTTTTTTTCCTTAGTTTTTGCTTCTCCCATCCTCCCACCCTCTCAGAATTAGCTATTAGGGAAAAAATTCGTATGGCCAGAATTTAATGATCTTTGCAAATACAGTAAAAATTAAATATGTGCATTACTCTTAAATTATGTGCAGTCTGGAAATGTAAGTGTATGAAGGTCACTGGCATATTTATGGTAATAATGGCACCATACAGTTTTATACAGTCAGCATTAGCTATAGGGTTTACAACCCAGAAGGCTTGTGAAGGTGCTCTTTTACTTGCTTTTTCTTTACAAAGTAAAATCACTACATAAGTAATGACCAGGTACTCTGTAGGCAATAATGCACAATTCATTATTTTACCCGAAAAGGATTCAACTTACAGCTACTGCTGAGTTTTCTAGGTAGAAATACGTACGTGTTGTTTTTTTTTAAATAAATCACTACCATCTCTCATAACAAATTGAATTAGAGCCATCAAGATGCTTAATATGGGTTCAGAAGAGCTAAACTTAAGGACTTCTGCTGCGAGATAGAGGTAAGTCCCTTAAGTTATTTATTAGCCTCAGAGCAGTAAGTTTACTTCTACCTGTTAGGGTCACTGATATT
Organism: Chaetura pelagica; assembly: GCF_000747805.2. NCBI lineage: Eukaryota > Metazoa > Chordata > Aves > Apodiformes > Apodidae > Chaetura > Chaetura pelagica. Next base: position 1,707,507 of record NW_009953920.1, read on the forward strand.
GTTTTCAATTATCCAATACAAACCTTTGTCTTACTTTTACCTCAACCACCACCTTGAAGTTAATAGTATCAGAATGACTTAGTAATACTTTGTTCAATTAGGGATATAATGAATGATGCTGAAGTGAAAACCAAACTAAACAAAAAAACCCAACAACCTAACAGTTCAGAGCAATGTTCCTTCCTTTGCAATAAGGCTGCCTTTCTTTCCACCTCCAATACAGGAGTTACACAGAAACAGAGCCAATAACAGAATGCATCAAGGAGCTGGAAGGCTCTTGCTTCTCATTCCATCACCAAACCCAGGTGGTTTTCCTGCAAGCCTTATTGCTGCACTCTGCCTGCTGCTATTTCACCGAGCGCAGGCTTTGCCCCTTGAAGAAAACGGTCAATGTTTTTCATAAAGAAACCCTTATAAATCCAGATGAGTCTTTTAAATCAATTAATGCTGACTAACTTATAATGTTGCCATATCCCGAACCCTCCTCCCTGAGCAGAACGGCATGAATGCAAAAGCTGCTAGTGGATAAACCGGCAATGGGATGATTTCTAATTCTGAAGCCAAACATCACCACTCCCCTCCTTTAAAAAGGAGAAAGGGGGGCAGGCACATGAGAAGAAAAGGAAAAGAAGGACTGCCAAAATCAGCAGGCTAAGTAGACTAACCGGAAGCGTACAATTTACCGTTAATGGTTCAGTGTCTGCAAAGGACTGCTCAAGCTGTGCTCAACAAAAACTCAGTAATAGCCAAAGAGGGAAGCAAAAAAAGGCAAGATGTTTGGTTTTACTTCTGTCAAATACTGTTAAATATGAGCCACTTAAAAAAACAGAATGAAAGAATGCAAAAATGCTTTGTACAGGTGGTACCAAGGTCCCTGGCTGGGCCTTCAGACAAAACCATTCCCATGTAAACCTTAAAGAGGATTAATCCTCAAGGACCACTGTAATGAGACCTTAAAAGGCTGAACAGCAGCAGCCTATCACAGAGGCAAGCAGTAGCCTGCTCCCAGAAGTCTTCTCTAGCAGAGTTACATCAAAGCAAACTGGGACCAGATAGCAGGATTCTGCAAGAATCCCTTATCTCGGTGCTAGCGGATGCTTCTCCTCTGATTGTCTTGAACTGCCACCTGTCCCAGGCATCTTTGAAGGCAACGTTAAGCCTGTGATGGATCTGACCTCCTTGAGCTGAGATTCTTTCATGTCTTTCTTCATTTTCTGCTCTGTTACATTCTTTCCCTGCAACGCACACTACATGAAACAAAGGGAGTTCTCACTCCTTGACTTACTGTCCCCAGCTATTTGAAAGCAAAAAAACAATGTTAAGGATTATACTCCACCCGCAATATGGAGCTGTCCTCAGGAGACAAGCCTCTTATTTTTGAGAGTTATAACTACATGGCTTTTACACGAAGGGACTTTACAATGAGGTTCAACGGTGCTGGGAGCCAAGATACGAAAGCTGCATATCAGAGATAGCTTAAAAACCAAAAAAGGTTCATAATACAGAAGTATATGAAAAATCACATTAGAAAAATAAGCAAGAAAATAACCAGGAAGGAACAAGCCTCAGAGGAAACACCACATTACTGTACTGGATGCATGCATCCCATATTGCACACAAATATCCTGTAATACCAGTGTCCCACAAACTGTACCAGTGCTGATTTCATCCTAGATTAAAACAAAACGAGTTGGCTAGTTTGAGTAAAATAGCAGCTCTACTACCTGAGACTCATGCATACACTGACAAAGTGTACGCTGAACTTGCGCACAGGCTCTACCATTTATGTAATCCATCAAGAGTTTCAGTTCATAAATAGCAATACTCTGATAACCATATTCCCATCATCTCCAGGACACATAATTCCAGTAGGTACCAGACAATGTTACAGAGAGCTCAAGATAGGTTCAAGCGGCTGCAATCAGATTTTATTCTGATGGCTACAAGCCATAATACACAAGTCACCAATGGTCCTACCAAGGCTGGGCTGAGAAGGAATGCTGCTACAGTTTCCACTTCTGGTTTCCCACTCTTGCACTCAATTCTGGACCAGTTTTTAAGTTATTTTTGCCTTAAGTGCATGGCACTGCCAGAAGAACAAAAAGTAAAGTACAGCTGGGCTGAAGAGGATGTTGTTGCCTGCCAGCAGCACCTCTTAGTTGCCTGCACTGAAATACAAAAGGGTGCCATTTGTTGCAGTTAAGTGGGGCTTACGGAAGTATTGCACAGCAGGATGGAAGCAGGAAAGAGCTGTTTTGAAGCTTCCTGGAAAATCACAGGTGGAGTATTAAGCTGGCCATGTAAACAGCAAGATTCTGCATCAAACAGCTGAGCTGCACACTTGATCTCCCATCATGACACCCAGATAAGCAAAGACTGCAGCAAACAAGGAACAGATACGTAGGGTCTCAATGTTCATTAAAAAAGGTATTACACAGGATTTTCTGGAGCCAAGAGCTACTGACACGTGTTGCCAAATTAACCTGGTGTAGAGGTGTGCTCAGAAGGAATTTAAAGTTGAAGATTATCTCTGCCCATCCATATCACGATTCCCACAACAGGGTACTGTGCTTCAGGACCACCGAGCAATGTCGGGCTAAGACCAACCTCCCCATAATAAAATAAAACAGTCACTTCTCAACAGCTAGCACAGCACACTGTTTCAGATTACTGTCTTTCTCAAAGAGCTGTGTCAATCAATATCTTGTGCAGCCTTAACAAGCAGTATCCATGTTTACATCATTTCTTAAAGGCAGCCCAGAGGCCACTCCCTTAAGATAAGACATGTCAACCTTGCACTTTGCCAGCCTTCAAGCGCCACCTCAGCAGCAACTGGCCTACACCCCTTGGGTCCAGCAGGACCCTGAATGCCCAGGCAAGCCTCAGGTGTCAGCACAACATGGACAACACTCCCACAAGCTGTCTACACAAAAATCCCAGAAAGGGAAGGCTGGACAGGATGCAGAGATGTCATATGTTTTAACCTCCCTATACAGATTGCGTTTTCAGAGCATTATACACACAGAAGTAACATCTATGGGAGGAACTACTAACAGTAGCCTATGTGCTCAACCTGCCCTTCTGGTTTATAACGTGGAGAGAATGGAAGGCTAATGCCTTCCTAAATGTAAGATGTGTTAATCTGTACACAATAATTAACTATCTTCTTTGAAGATACTTGCTATTTCCCCACAAGAACCCAGAAATACTTTTACAGGCCAGCACTTTGGGTTTAATTCAGGTTTTGTAACTCTCTTCCATGGGAGCAGACAAAGCCAGATCAGGCTATTTATAAGGGGTATCTTCCAGCTGGCTTTGTGTGCCTATATGCTTGTTTAAGTTTTTTGCCCTGAAGTCGACAAATTAAGAAAATCTGAAAGCCTGTAGACTGAAAATAAGCACAGACCATGGTCACTGCCAATTTCAGGCAAAGTAGGGGCATATATGAACAGGCCATACATCAGATTTTGCAAATAAAACATCCCAAGTACTCCGCAGCTCAATGATTAGTCAGTGATACACAACTAGTGCTCCTCTTCTCCCCTTTAAAAGAAAAAGATTCCACCCCTATTACATTCCATCCAAATTCCACCCATAGCAGCAATTAATGTTTTCAATGCCTGGCACCAACTTTATTGTTAAAAGCACTGTAGATCTCTGGTGTTAATGCCAACTCAAATCATCCAGCATGAAACATGCCTTTGGTGCCAACAGCTTCCTATCACCGTACCATGCTGGTCCATCCCGGTAAAGCGAGCAACGAGTGTTTATTCATAACACAGGCCTTGATCCAACAAGCCTTACTCTCCCAAATAATCCGATTTCATTTCAACAACATCTAACAGAAGGCAAGGCTAAAGATGAAGGCTTTCAACAGCGATATCTGTAGACAGGTTGGTGAAAAAACATACAAATCAAATGCAGTACCTTTTTACACCAAGGAGCATGACATGCTAGAATGAAATTTATTTCAGCACATTGTACCTCGTTAGTTATTTGCTTCAACACTTGGTATGGTGTTACATTCAGCTGTTACCATAATCTGCCATTTATTTGAAAGTATGTCATTTGCCATTACTTTTGGCTTGTTACCATAAACTACCTCAACAGGGAGCTGCAGATAAAGCAATAACAATGTCCATCTCTTAATTTGCGGAATGGTAACACGGATCCCTGGGAATTAAGATTTTAAATTACAACTAGCATGAGGAGCAGGTAAAATGAAAGGACAGAATAAAAGGCAACTGGAGATTGTTACAAAATTCACTGAAGCCAGCAGCTGTTGATTCATTGAATTCACTGGGTTTTGGATGAGCACTGTTCAGCAGTTTGAGAAAAATGGTGGCTGGGGGCAGCAGTGAAATGCGAAAAGGAAAACTGAATGAACAGTGGCGGAACCTCTCTGTTACCTTGTTATGTGTGAAGCAGGAAACAAGCATAATTTAGATTAGAAAACAATTCTGTTATCTGGGGAGCTATCTGTGCTGAACTCAAAAAAACACAGCAAGACAAAGTCTGAAAGACAATACGAAATATTCTTTAAGGAATTACTTATATTTTTAAAAGGAAACACAAAGATGATGTACTATCCTGTCCATACAAACAGTGCCATGCATGTACTGCCTTTCCTGCTGCTGCGTACTGACCGCCACCACCACATGGCAACACAGCAGCTGTACTCTTTTAACACAGCTAACAACACAGTGATACTTCTCAGTACAGTACTGGCTCCCTGCACCAGTGCTGCCTCCACTGTAAGTTAAATGATCACAAATAAAAAAAAGGTAGCCAGCAGAACTCTGACTGAAGCGGAAGCAATCCTGACAGGATCTCGAAGCTCAGATGTGACCCACTGAGCAAGCTCAAGAGCCCCAGTTGTAAGTAGTTTGAGCAGTGTTTTAATAAGAGGTTAGAGAGCACTGTGTAAACTACCCAAGCGCCAGGCTAAGAGGAAGCTAATTGGGTTGCTAGGTGTGAATAAAAGGAAACAGAGACTATGGTTAAGAGGCTCTCCTCCTAAGTACTGAGCTCAATCAACAGGAATAAAGCTGTATCCGCCAGTGATCCTGAAAATGGTTCAGCAACCGAAGCATTAACTCAGTCTTAAAAGTAAAGGCCTATTCGACACTGGACTCCAACAGGAGACCAAAACTGGTGCTGAGAGACTTCCATCAAACAATCTCTAAACTGCACCTTGTCAACAGGAACCATGCTGCCTTTCAAAACCTCCCTTGACAAGTCCCTGCAGCAGGGAGAGCAGATCCATGGGGCCCCTGTATTGCCATCACCCCCAATGCCCGGCCAGAGGCATCCTCTGGGACACAACACTCTCCTTCAGTGCCCACAGATTTGGGCCCCAAGGGCAGCAGCAACGAAGGACAGTGCACAAGAATCCAGGATGCAACAAAATTAACACAAAAGAAACATGAAAGAGAAATGCCCTGTAGATACTAGCTACTCTCCAACCTGATTATTGCCATAGATTCCTTCACAAGAGCTGGACAATGACAGCAGAGAAAGGGATAAGAACTGAATTAAATGTTTTTTTTCTACATTCGGACAGTGATTTAAATGCCTGGTTACAACACTGATGAGGATGCAGCTGCCTAAACACAGACATATAGTGCCATCTTAGACCCATAAGGTCTCCAACATGTTCATACACATTTAACAGATATGACACAGAACATATCAAAACACCAGTCCTTCCAGGGTGGCAGACAGCTCAGCTGAGGACGTCCCAGGCATGAAAATGGCACTTGAAACCTCTGCTTAGGGAACAGAATCCCCTCGATTGTATTAACCAGATGCAGGGCCAGTAACACAATAGAACCAACTCCCTGGCAGTGTAAAGCACTGCACAGTGGTTAAGTACACAGCTTGTACTCACCAGCTCAGGTGCTTCGGTTCTTGGTGAAAACCATGACTACTGAACCAGCAGCTGGTTCACAACTTCTCCGTGCTTTGCCACAAAGGCTCAAGTTTTTGCAGCCACAAAACTCCTTTCAGACACAGGGAACACATCTGGCACTAAAAGCTACATGATGCCGAGTTCTGACTAACCTTTTTTTAAAGCTCTAGGCAGCCAAGTCAAAGAGGCTGCTTTTCAAACCATGTCCTCTTGGCCAAGAAATGCTCACAGGGCAAAGCATGCATAAAAAGCTAACTGACAGACAGCAACCTCAGACATTATGGGATGCTTCAAAATCTTCAGCAAACAATGCTACTAGTTCTCTACATACCTGTCATACTTAGCTAATCCTTCGCACTAAACAGTCTCAACAACAGCAAAAAGACCATACTGCTAACTGATGAAAAGAGAATACTAATGATCTTGCTTATTGGAATGGCAGTAATGAGCCCAACAGTTGTGTCTGGCTGTGGAGTTTGGGGTGGGGGGTTGGTTGCTTTTTTCAGAGAACACAGCAATAGGAAGTACCATATCTCCTGCATGCTAGCAGATCTCTAGGAAGGAAAACTCTTATCAAAACTTTTCAACTCAGATTTTTATGGCTTCTAATTCTGACCCACCACAAAACTTCCAGCTGCTGATGCTAGAGAAGTGACCATGAAGCGACACAACATTTGAAACCCACTACAGATCTTCTCACAAGGCTCTTAAAGACAGCAGTGTCCACATATCAAGGGACATAGCAACTCTGAATGAGCTTTTCATTCTCTCCTCACTTAGGGACAGCTTATCTGCCTTGAGGCTAAAGAGATGGATTACAGTATTTCTTGGGAGTTTTTATTCCAGAGGTCTTCAGTGGCTCTCAGCAATGTATTCTGTCTACTTCCATGGAGGCAGTATACAACAAATACATACTGTAAAACATCTAAAAAGCTTTAGCTGACAAATCAAATCAGTGAAAGAGGTAAATGGATTTGCAATTGTCCTCTGTCATTACCTTCTTCATTCCCTAACAAAACAATACCAAATAGAACCACCTCACCCCACAGCTTACATGCACCTGATAAACTAAAAAAAAAAAAAAAAGAGATTTACAAAAATGCATCTGCTTCTCAGAAAGCTCCATACTCAGTAGTGCCTGGCAGATAAATTCTCCTAGATACCACAGAGGAATTTTTTAAACTTTTTTTTATTTAAACATGATCCTCAGGACACTTAGAATTTTGAAGCCCAGCAGAATTATAGGGTCATGAGAGATCTCATAAATATCCTAATTCTGCCCTCTTTCAGATCATAGCCATATCTTCATCTCTTTCCATATCACTGCCTGTAGTTTCCAGCTGAAATTGATACCACTGGTAGTGACGAGAAAAGAAAGTCAATATTTGAAGATATTTATTAACTTAAACTTAAAAGCAAAACAAAGAAAAAACCTCTAAAAAGATCACCTTTCAGCTTCTCAACTACATTACATTTTAAGACCTTTCAGGCATTGGCCTGAGTCTGTCTCATGCTGAGAAGAGAAAAAATCCAGGGGAAGGAGGAACATCTCTATGTGCCACTTCAAGCTGTAAATCTGTACATGCAATTATTACTTCCAAATGAGAGGACCATGAAGGGGCAGCAACTCCAGGGTTCTCCAGAGAAGCTGTTTATTCCACAGAAGGTTTTCTGATAAATGGGCAGGAGTATTTGTAGTGAGTAGAACTGCAGAACTTCCCAAACATGATCAGTGGGGCTCGGGAGCTATCTTGAAAAAGAGACTTCCACTTACAAACTGCTGTTAGAGGTCAGCAACACCTTCCAAAATTTCAAGCTGAAATTGCCTCTGATCCTGAGTTTGAATTTGAGAGCAGTAATGTTTTTTTGTTGGAGGCTATTAAAAGATGCTAACAAATGTCTGATTTTTACCCCCAAAAACATTTTTGCAAACACACTTATTTTCTTAAAGACCAACATTTCAGTTGCTCAGCTGACACTAATAATCAAGACATTCACTTTTGTACTAGAGGCTTTTTTCCCCTGGGAGGTTTATTAAAAGCTTTAGATTTTACTTTTTTCGATTACCCCACTTTGACAACATTTGGAAACCACTCCATAAATCACTATCGGCAGAGAGCTTTGTTAATAGAATGCTTAAGCCCCTCCCTTGCAAAAAGCTGCAAAAAGAGCTAAAGAAGTTGAACCCAGATTTTTCAGAGGCATTTAAGAGGCCAAACTCACTTTGAAATTGAAGACCCCCAAATGTCTTCAAGGACTCCAGCCCTAAATCTCTACAAGGATTCCTCACTGACACTCCCCTATTGCTCTCCAACAAGGCAGGTGAGAAACCCTCTATAAAAAGCTGTCCTGGGTTTCTGGCACCCAGTGATTCTGGGAAGGCTGAAATGAGCTAAGAAAAGTATTCACTTTTGGACTATCCAAAAGTATCTCAGTTGTCCCTCTGGAGTCCCAAATTGTGCCAGTGAGAGTACAAGGGAGGCCACCAGCTCCCACATCTACAAAGCAAATGTGGAGACACCCTTCCATGAGCTCATCTGCTGGTGACCTGGACTGTTCTCACCTTCCAATATGCTGCACATCACTGGCCATCATTGTACAAGCCACAATGCCATGAGAAGTCATTGTTTTCCAATTATTGCTTTTTAAGACAGTGTTTGCAGAAAGATAAACTGATTTTTTTCTTTTTTTTTTTTCTCCTCCTTTTTCCTTCTCTCTGGGAAGATGAAGGAAGAGAATTCTTGTCAACAGAAATTAAAAAGCAGTAAACAAACTGATCCTAGCAAACCAGCACTGTATATTCCTTGCTATAGTCTTTTGCTCACATTGCAAATTGATTTTGAGATGACACTAAAGCTGGGTAATCTAAACTGGGAAGTTATGAGTGGCCCAATACTTAGAAAGCACAAGTCCAGGCACAGTCAGTGGGAACCGAGGGCAATCAATACCTCTGGAGGGTTAATCCTATGAAATGTGCAATAAGCCATTCACAATTCCCCAGATAGCTACAGAAGCTTCAAAACCAGCAAATTCCTACTAAGGAAAAAGAGGGAGTTCCTCCTTTCAGCTATACTCAGTGCAACCTCTTTGAGATTAAGAGAATTCTGACAGAGCCATTCCTGTACATACGAATTTTTAGACCAGAGCCAAATGAACTGTCACTGCTTTTTACTTAAAATAATTCTTCAGGCTTTACTAATTAGGATCTAACAATTCTTTCAGAGCTGTGAAACCCAGGGAAGAATACCAGCAGTATGTTTTAAATCAAAGTGTTTACATCAGGAATGATTCATGAGGAATGACTTGTGAGACAGGCAGTCTTAGCACTGCCATAAATCTGCGTGGGAATTAAAATTGGGGAAGAGAATAACAAAGGGAAGTTGCTATCCCCACCTTCTGTGACTCAGCCCCACCTCTAGAGACATAATTTACATTAACAAGGGGCTCCAAATACCACTGCAATCAGTGTTTGAGAAACACAAGGTTTTAAGTCCATTTAAGAACCGCAGTGATTAAGCTCAGTAACCCTGCTCTCCTCAATAAAGGTGTAACACATGAAAGGAAACTAGCGTTTTGTCGTCTGCACTAAAGCTTTTAAAAAGAAAAAAGTTTTGTTTAAGAGAAAAACAACAACCCCCCATACGCTTTGAGAGCTGAGTTTAAACACTGTTTAAGAACTCCATAAGAAAAAAAGACAGAAAACAAAAATTTCTGCTTCAGTCCCATGTGCTTTTCCTTTTATCTCTTGGAGGTCAGAGGGCTGTGGGCTGAGCACAAGGCCCTGCAGTGCAGAAGGGCCACCAGCTCCATGGCATGTTTCATCCCAGATGTTTGAAAAACTGGTCCACTTGAAACACAACCGTATCTCCACCAACTCACTGCAGGAGAGCAAACTTCCCCTCAATGAGGTACTTATTCCGTGTATATGGTAACTATTATTTCCAAAGTTTATAACATCAGTAATTTTAATTAGGAAAAAAAATATAACAACAAAAAATCCCACAACACCCATACCCAGAGACATGCATATTTACATGTAGAAATGCAAAGCATTCAAGTTGTTCCTAATAACTGCAGCTCCTGGAGGGAACATGCATTCCACGCACAATTGACTTAAATACTCCTTCTTTTCTTGCTATAAAAATATACAGATGTCCTTCTTAAAAAAAAATAAATCCCTTTTCCTGTGTTACAGGAAGCCTGCCCACACTTTTAAATGTGAAGTAGGTATAAATAGAAGCATAAATTAGGCATTTTGAAGTGTCTGTATTTCCCAACCACAGAGAAACTAAGAAATTACTATGAGTGTTTACATACTGTACTATGTTCAATTAAAACAGTACTTTCTACCCATATGCCCAGCAAAACTGGCAAAAAACTAAGCAAGGGAATGACAGCCTTGCTAGTTCTTCACCTGTTGTTACAGTGGTACTGGGGTTTACATGAATGAGCCTTCCTCACATGGACCACTTGAAGTGTCAGCCTGAATACAGTCACCACTTTGATTAAAGCATGTCTTACATATATAAATGATACAACTACTATGAAAATTTCAATAAGCCTGCCTGCTTTCCTATAAATCTAACTAGACAGTTGTCTCTTTAGTTGTCCTTCTGTATCACATCTATTAAAGGTAAATAAAAGCATGATGGTTCTTTATATGACACTAATACCTTGCAGGATTTTATAAATCAGTGAGTACAAACATACAACTCACTACAGAGGCAGTAAAGCAAGTCTGCCCATCTGACATTTTCTGACTTCTGCTTCAAGATCATGTTGCTCATTTAGGATTACTTCATCTCCTGTTTCTCTGCTTTTACATGCTGGATAACTTCTGCTGTTCTCTCAACTTCAGAGATCAATGTTTTTCTAGTAGCCCACATATCCTAAGTAGCCAGTGTTACTGGTCACAATAAAGACATAGTAACTTCATTAAATCTTGAGAACTCTCATCAAAGGGCAAATTCAATAAAATAAAACTAAATAAACTAAACGCAAACCACTCAGATTCATTCTGACCGACCAGCCATTTTTCTTCACTCTGAATCTTCAGCAGTATCAGTAACACTTTAAACTAGATTTAAGGGGTGAGCTGGCAGCTGGTCAAGATGGCAATCATCACTACTAAATTCAGCATAAGGTTTGCTGTTTGAGGGATTGTTTTTGTTGCACACTTCATCCCTCCCTAGATGTACAATCTTCCGATTCCTCAGTCAGATTTTATTATTTTTTTTAAGTGAGATTTGGGGGTTACATTAACAAGCCATTAAGCTACGCATGGTGTCTCCAGCCTGCAGGCTAGTACTTCTACACGCTGATGCTCATGAGCGGTCGCTTGCTCTGGCAGACAAGTCTGCTGCTGGTGTGCTGCAGCACATCCTCCTCAGCAGAAAGATGAGTAACTCCCTCAGAGAGTTTGAGCAGGGCTGTGCTACAAGAAAGGGAGGTGGGTGTACAGAAACCAACTGCTTACACTGGCAGAAAACTCAAAAGCTTAACTGCAAACTTTTCTGCTAGATACTGATCTAACTATACAACAACACGTTCGTTTTCTGGTAATACCTCCATTCTTATTAACAATCAGGATCTTTTTTTTTTTTTTTTAAAGGAGATGGGTGAGACTTAAGGTTGTGCAAAACATACTTTGATCTGCACCCTGATGAGTGAACATTCCCCTTTGCTGCTAGCCCAACTAATGAAGGGATAAAATTAGCTTTTATCCCTGGCACTTTCTTTAGCAAAAAACCGTGCACTAATCAGCTGTCCTCACTAATCAGTCGTCTGGCTAATGACCTTTTGCCTTAAAACACTAAAATTTCTGAATGATGTGGAAAAAACTCAGTGCAGACTGGCCCGTCTTTGTGGGTCTTAAGCCTATCATCTGGAATTGGAGACTGGAAGGTTAAATGGCAAATCTGTATCCTGACTGGGTGATAAATCTATAATCAAAAGGCACAAGCCTTGACACCTCAAGATGTACTTCATTACTACACAACTAAATGATTTTTTTTTCTCTTTCCTTTTTTGTAAACTAGAAGCAGATGAAAAAAAATTGCTTAACTCTCTCATATTTTGCCTGTGGAGAAATCCATTCCACATCTGTGTTCAAGTGTCAGTTAATTTCTTACTTTTTTATTAATGCCTGAGCAGGAATTCAGAAGTTGAAACCATTTGCCTTTTTCACCTCTCTACAACTTCAGGGAACTGTTAGCAGGGGAAGAAAATTGCAAAACCACTCCATTAGCCCACATACACAAACACACGAGTCCCTAAAAAACCTCCAAAATAAACAAGAGCTCAAAAACACAGCACCAAACCTTCTGATCCTCCCCCGCTCCAAATTTTCATTGTACAAGGCACAGTCGTTCCTCCTCTTAGCACTGTACTTTAACATTGTTTTAAAAGAGGGGTTTTAAGGCCTGTTCCATTTTCTTTCTGTGCTTTCTTTAATGAGGCTTTTTTCCTTCGTGTATTAAGGAGGTGGAGCAAATGAACCCTGGATGGCTGAGGAGGATTAGCAACAGATGAGATGTCCTGTGGAAGTTGCTTTGCAGAGGCCTGTGGTAATTTCAAGCTGCGATGCAACTGCCCCCTGGTTTTTAACTTCAGGAAAAGATTGTATTACCTCAACCCTCCTCCCCAGACCAAGTAGCTGTCCCTGGAGACGATGCAAGGTGACAAATAAAACTGCATTACATTTGACAGCCTTTCAACTTGGCATCCCCCAAACAAGCCAGCAGTCAGTACTCACGGTAATGAGGGTCCATGTAACCATTTCGGGGGTCCATGGTAAAGAGCGTCCCACGATAAGGTACAGAAGGTTCGGGAAGGTGCGATATAGATCCTTGGATCTCCTTCTTGATTAATGAGGCCCTTTCCTCGCTCGACGTGGAAGGCTCTTCACTGATCTTGCCGAGGCCTTGCCCACCCTGTGGCTGCATTGTGATCGCGTTCCTTCTCTCTCTGTGATAGGTCTGCCCAGGACTTTCATCCTCTGCAAAGGAGAAAAAAAAAAAACACAGGGAGAAGAAAGGGAGAAGGGAAGGAGAAAGAGAGAGAGACACTTTTAGACCATTTATAGCAATTACAATGAAGAAAAGTTCTCCTCCTCCTCCCGATGTAAGTTTGTGACAGGAGGTGCCTGGGTGGCGATGAGGGATGGTTTGGGGGAGCCCGGCCCTTCCAAGCAGGCAGCTGCTGAGTGGTAGATCATCACCACCAGCAGGGCTATCCATCTTGGGAGAACAGACACAGGCTTGCTGCTTTCTTGCCTCTGGGACCTGGATATTGGGAGATTGGGCTGCCTGACAGCGAGGCAAAAAAACAACCTGTCACCAAGGGAAGATGAACCATGCTGGCTGGGCCTAAATCAAACCCAGCCACCCACTGCTGCTCCCCGGTCCAGATCTGCTCCGTGGAGGTTTGTTTGTGCGAGGGGCTGGAGCCTCGCAGGAAGGTCCTTGGCCATCAGAAGGTGGGCAACAATGACACGGGTAAAATTGCTCAAGATACCACAGCCGCAGCACGAGGCAGGAGCAAGGGAGGCCACCTGCTCTAACAGTGCCACCACAAGGACGCGTGGGGAGGGTGGTGGAGCATGCTCCCCCCTCCTTTTTCCCCCATGTGCACACATACAAACCCACACATTTGTAGCGGCAAGGGGAAAAAGAATAGAAAAAATAATGAAAAAAGTTGGAAGGACCAAAGCCACGCCCTAGTCTGGAGTAAACCTTAAGGCCTGTAGGACCACTTTTGCTGGGTAAGGGGCTTCCTGATGGTGGCTTCACCAGCCTCCCTTGCAAGGCAGCCCTAGGACCAGGTTTGGAACCAATCCTCTCTTCCCACCTGAATTTTAACCCCCAGGGACCACATACACCTTCTGAAAACCACGACAAGCAGTTCTGATCTTCAAGAGCCAGATGCACGTTCCTTGCTGGACTTCACACGTGCCATGCGGTGGAGGGGTTTTGTTAGCTACACAAGCCTCTATTGTAAATACTCTCCTAAAGTTGCAATACGGCTTTAAAATATGCAGACTTTTCCCTAAACAAGCGTGACTGCTTGCTGTAATCCTGACCCATACCCATGCTCCAGGTACAGCCTTTTTCAATCAACTACCCTACACATGCAGGCATACACCAATATGTCTTGAAGAAGTAGTGACAAATATGCTTAGCTTCAAAAGCTGCTCAGCAGTTCTGTAACTGCATGAGGAAACTCATATTATTAAACCCCAGGCACAAAAAAGGTAACTAGAAAGGAAATTAAAACACCCCTAGGAAATAAAACTAAGGTACACTTAACTCTACAACCCACATGTAAGGAAGAATCATGGACAACAGTGCCAAGATTGCACTTCAGTTGTCAGAGACTGGAGGTCAGGGCTAAAATTTCACTTGTACCTTGCCCTTTCACACAGCGAAAGCACCAGTAAGCAATTCACCAGGAGATTACTTTCACCAAGCCTGACACCAGCATAACTCAACCTATTGGCCTCCACGTGAATTAGATTGGAAACAGGCTCCATGGGTATAGATGCCTAGACCTGAATATTGGCCAATTATATGCATTAACTAGCTACACCCTTGCTTTGCATGCAGTGCTCAGTACGCGTCTCCCTGCCCCCTCTCCTCCCAAGTAGCAACCAGAAGAAAACCCAGCAGCATAACCTATTGAAAGCTTAATTATTTTTCTGTCTCCACATATAACAGCAACCAGGGTGTGCTGACTTATCAGTATCTCCTAGGGACCGAATTCTTTTCGGAGCCAGCAGTAATTTGCCATACAGAGTATTTCCAGGACTGGGTCTGAGAAGAAAGAGTTAATGGAAATGGACAACAACAGTGCAGAGTTTAAACCCTTTGCCCTTTTCTACATTTTATTAATATGCACAGGCACCAGTCCCTGCTCTGGATTAGCAGGGTTTAGGGTTTCAACTTTTTACACCCAAGCTGGCTTTAGTTAGAGAACTGCAAAAAGGAGTCTAAAACTTTAAAACTTATATGAGGTTTTTAGAAAGCTGCTCGTATAACTAAAAAATAAAAAACAAATCACCCCAAAGTCATATTTTCCATCATGTTGCTCTCTAGTCGGCATCTTTTATGTTAAATTTCAACCAAGAAGGAACTTCCACTGATGAGATGTAAACTCTTGTAAAAACAGAGGATTACACTGTATTTGAAATCCTGACAGACCCTTAAGCAGAGCAAGCTAACCTGTGCTACCACAGTACGGAAAGAAGCAAGCTGGAGTGATTTGTGGGGCTATATAATCAATCTGAGGATCAGATAGGATTTCAGTCCTTTTACTTTTCCATATAAAGATAATATTTGTTAAAACTGCCATCCTGGGATACAACAGGGAGCTGACGTCTGTCTGCAGGCACCACTTTCATTCCTTCCTTTTCAAAACATGCATGTGTCATGAATCAAGGTACTAGTGACTGCTATGGAACAAGTCGATTTCCAAATTGCTGAATGAAATTCAAAACCTCCTTTCAGTAACTTTGAAACTAAAGGCAAAATGTGTTTTGTTTTAATGAGCCTTTTTTTTTTCTTTTGGTTCCTCAAGGAAAGAACTAAAGACAACAAAAATGCAGCTTTTCTCCTCCTGCATTAAACTGTCTCTCTCCTCACTGTGAAACTACTGCTGTTTGCTGTGAGAAGTCAAACATTTCCGTTCGTTGTCTGCCATGTAAAAACTCCCCCAGAAGTACTTTTGGTGTTGTTTTTTGTTCCTGTTTTTCCATGTAAACATGACGGTTTTTTGCAATAATTAGGCATATTCAACAGCCAAACATCCCGCTCAGCGCCTCCTCCACGCTCCACACCCCAGAGCTGCTTTTGATAGGCAGCTGATGAGAAACTTGGCAGCCCTGGTGCTGCGTGACACGAAGAGGTGAGAGGTTTGGTTTTGCAGGAGCTCCTCGGGCGCCGAGCGGGAAACTCTTCTTGCTGCAAAGCTGCCGGCTCTCCCAACGGCAGGCGAGCCGCTCCCGAGCGGCCAAACGCAGAA
>NW_009953920.1:1723469-1759889 GCF_000747805.2 Chaetura pelagica
AGGGGAAAGTGCAGGCAAGCTGTGCCGGGCCAAATTATTGACAGAGAGAGAGCGCCCGCCATGGCAACAAGTGGGACTCTGTAGCAAAGATGTAAGCAAATGGCCCGCTGCTCCGGCAGCATTTGCCAAAGGGGTTTACAGCCAAAGACACAGCAACTGCTCCTGCTGCTCTGCTCACGTTTTGGAAGTGGCCGGCTTTAGCAGCGGAAGAAACATCTGATTTTTCAAAGTCGTGCAGAGACAAATAGCAAAGTGAAAAGGACTGATCCTTCCTCATCTCCACCTGCTCCCGTCTGTTGGGAACCCACTGACTCATAGCTCATCCCACCTTCTGCAGATGTGAGAGAGAGGACTCGAATAAGGAAAAAAGTAATCAGGCCCCAAGGGCAATCTGCATAAGCTCCTCTTCCTTCATGTATACCCTACCCTGTCTTAAAAAGCCAGTAGCCATGTTACAAGTGTCCAGCCTGGAATAACTGCGTTAATCCAAGGGCCAGCCATCCACCAAGAAATACCTAATTTAGTCATTTAGTCCTGCTATTCTAATGAGCAGTAGTTTTCCTTTATTAGAAGGGCTGAACACCAAGGAGCACCTCATTTCACCAGGAAGCTTTTTCAAAAAACTCACACTGGACAGCACACCTGAATAAACACACTTTTAATTGTTTTACTAATTTAACCAGAAAATTAAAAATCAGGACAAACCAAAACCTAATGCAAAAATCCATTAAACTTTCTGTACCTGTTGAACTGTTTTTGCTTTTTCTAAATTGTAGACCAAGACAAAGTAGAAGCTTTTTTACTCTGAACCTCTTAAAGTCAGCAACTAAAATCCTAAGTTGAAGTCTATTCATACACCACACTAAAAATCAGTCTCAACACACTTCGGAGAGACCCCCCCGCTTAAACAAGACAACACCAGCACAGTTAAATCTGTTTCCATATCAAGTTTCAGGGTGGTTGGAATCAGATGATCTTTAAGGTCCCTTCCAACTCACACCATTCTATGATTCTACAATATTTCTGCACACAACTTGCCGAAAGCATCCCTGTCTCACGAGAGACCTGCCGATGCACTTCGGCTGGGTGAGAGACGAGGACAAGGTACTTACAACTCAGTCCAAGAGACCCTGGCTGATGCTCCCTCCAAGCTCTTCTCTTGACCAAAATTCTCTGCCTACCGGGATATGGGCATTCCTCCCTCTCCTTTCCTGTCTCTTTCTTCCCCCCTCTCCCCATCTCCCTCCCTCACTCTCAGAGGCAGTGCTTCTCCCATTAGAGGAATTAAAAGTGGTTGGTGCCATGCTAAATTTAACAAGCTCATTAGTATTCTTCCTGTGTGCTTCCTAGTGAACTCTCCCTATTCAAGCAGCTCTCTCTAGCTGAGGGGTCAGGCGGCTAATCATTAAATCAAACTAATGTCACCCTATCACAATCAGCCTAAGAGAAGGAGGGTTTATTATTTCAGTTTATGCTAAATAAACGGTTTTACAAATGGTCTCCAAGCAAGGTCAACAGCAGCTTCAATTACAAGACAAACTTAACAAGAGTTGCTATAAACCAAGTGCTCCATATTGACCTAAGCACAAGCTCGCCTCTGCATATTGCCACTAGCAGGATTGTACAGGAATGCATATTGTAAAATAAAGGAAAGGGTAATCTTTTCTTTGCCAGAATTTGTGACTGCACAGAGACTGCTCATTCACCTCTCCCCAACCAGCTTGCTGCTCAGCTCAATTCACCCCACACAAAGGCTGAAGACCAGACCTCAATGGACCGAGTGAAACATGTTCAAAACTAGGCTCTCTATTGTGACTGAATTTCTTAACATCTTTTCAAAAAGCGGAGAATGCCTTGAGGCTAAAGGAAGAAACAGGCTAATGGTGAATTGGGAATACTGAGCAAATTTCAGAGCCCTTTCCTCCTAGCTTTTGAGGTTGAAAGCAAGCTCTTTCCTTTCAAGTTTCAAAGTCCTTTTTCCTCCCGCAGTGTCACAGAAGGATTTGAAAAGAAGGTAATTGTGCTCACAGTCCCCCTGATCAGAGCTTACGTCCTATTTCTGGTATTTCGGAATACTTCTTGCAATAATGGTGCATATAGCTCAATCCCTTAACCATCCTGCACTCTGCAATTGCTCATTAAATGAACAATTGCTGGTATAAAATGTCTTTTATGTTCAAGGTCTGGATATAAGATAAGCATTCTAGTACTCTAAATTTGGTTTACTAAGGAAACTCTCCATCATTAAATTACAAAACCGAAGTCAGAATATCAGTCTTTCCTAGAAAAGTAGCATTTTAGGTTGCTGTGAGCCAGAAAAAAAGGGAGGGAGGAGAGGGGAGGAAGGAATGTAAAGCAGACTGACTACTTAAGATTCTTAATAGAATAGATACCTAAGTAAGAAAGTGATTTCCCTCACGTTTAGGAAGTCTAAGTTTTCAAGACTTGATATTTTCTTCCTTGAAATGATGCAATACAGCAATTACCAGCACACATGTATCTGTGCCTTCTTGCATACATATGCTGATCACTATTCTTTGGCCACCTTAAGAGCAAAACAGGAGGAAATACCTCTGTAGGATTGTGCCTGCCTTTAAAAGCAGTGCGTGTTGCGACCTAAGTTTGTTTTGGGTGGGTACACTAGTTTAAATTGGGTACTCTTGGTCCCAAGTTTGTTATTTTCCTGCATTTGGAGAAACTGCACATAAAGTACACACTCTGGAAACACTAACACAAATTTAAAACACAATGGCCTTAACTAGTTTTAAAAACAGACTCAAATCATACTAGAGACAACAAAATCTGTTAGATAACAAGTATAGTACTCACTTTATTTGCAATGCTTAGGCATACCTTACACCAAACTTCTGTGCTTATAAATAGCATATATTATCTGAGCTCACCACTGAAAATGAATGGACTTATATTCCTGTTTGTAATGGATTTTCAGCTTAGTGATTCTCCCATTACCATATGCATACTATTTTCTAGAAACTGATGTGCAAGCTTTGGAATATGAGTGTACAGCTATTTTCTCTGTTGTTTGTTTGTTTGTTTGTCTTGAGAAAACTCTTATATTCTTTTGTTTATCATCTTTAACTTCCACTGGAAAAAAAAAGGATTTAACAAAGCAGCAGAAAGCAGACCCAAACCCAACAACACCTGCATAATACTCCATCTTCCCATTATTTTCCACAAACGACACATACATTCATTTCTGCTGCACCCGCAGTACAAGTCAATTCAGTCTTTTTTTTTCGAGTACAGAGAAAGCCAGAACACAGTGCATCAATACAGTTTCTACAACTTTCAAACAGCTCCTCTTGGTCAATGGAAAAGCTCCCATCAACCTGGAGGAGACAAGACTGGGCCTGTACGGAGCACACACAGCTCCAACTCCAAGTCAGCTGTGCACGCTCTCAGCAGAACATGGCTGGCAGCCTTTTCCAGCTGTGCACACAACTGTTCCTCAGGACTGCTGGGGAACCTGCTAATGGCACAAAGCAGCTTAAATCTCAAGTAAACATTTTCAGACATCTGGACTGAAGAGACTTGTTAGTAACAATGTCTTTATCTCAATTTCTTGATTATCCAGATGAAGTTAAACTTCTTTGTGCCTCCTGACTGCTCCCAACTAAAACCAAGGGGCTGAAGTTAAACAAACATATATGAAATCAAGTAAAATAAAGACAACTTGAAACTTTCATATAAGCAAACACCTACTGGATTTAACAGGGAGTCCACAACTACAAGCCCCATCATCCGACCTACAAAGATGTCAAAAAACATCATTTAAGCTAAAAAAAAAAAAAAGTCCTACATAAGGAATGCAAGAGGTAGCTGCAGACACAGCTACCTACAAAGGCACAAGGTGCTTTGGAAATATCCTGGTCAGTCCCAGGACTCTCATCATCAAAAGGTGTACAAGGAGGGCAAGAGGCAGAGCTGGGCTGCCTTGCACCTCATCCTACATCTCACTTGATCACGCAGAACACAGAGAAAAGGAGGAGAAACATTCGGGTATATGCTTGAAGTTACTGACCTGACACTTGAGCCATTCCACTGACTTCAATTACTTTAGGCGAAGCCGTAAAAGTTACTTGCTGCCAACCAGATTCTCATGGCATCCTGCTGGTCATGTTTGCCCAGAGCTGCCCAGAAGAATGGCCACTCAGTTGATATGTGGAGCCTGAGCCCCTGCAATGCCCAGCCCCAGCCCGCGAGTCTCAGGAAAGCTAACGGAGGCACTAATTCTCAGCAACTCGCAGGGTCAGACTCCAAAGAAGTGGGAACCTCACTTCTGAACAACCCCTCTCCTGGCCCACTTCCACACAGGCTTTAAAATAACAAAAACAAACAATGTAAATCAAAGCAGCTGAAAACCATTTTCTCCCTTCCCAAGTTCAGGGCTACGCATTTCTCCCATGGCAGACAGTGGATTATTGCAGTGATACTTAACACCGCTGGTGCGCGCAGCCCCCAGCGCGCTGCTTTAGGTGTTAGTGACGACACTGGCTGCAGCAGGAGAAACACTAAACCCTGCACCCAGGTACCAAGCAGGTGGTGAGCTTTTAAGTTTACCTTCATGGCGCCTACAAGGCCCAAATCCTGCTTGCTTTACTCACACCGTAATCTCAGGGATTCAATGAAATGACTCATGCCAGTAGAGCAAGAAGGATTCGCGTCCAGCGTCAGAAATGGTCTGAGCACAGGGCACAAATGATCTGTGCCTGGAAAATGTACTTGAGATGTTTGTTAGCATGGAAACGCTGTATCATTAGCTTGATGAGAAGGGGACTCTTAATAGTAAAAGTCCTTTGTAGTTCCAGTGGACAAGAAAAGAAAGAAAGCCTTAATGCAGAAGTAGAAGATATTTGAAGGTAGAATTAATTGGCAAAATTAACATGTACTATGTGATTTCTCCTTTAAACTTGCAGAACGAAAGGCAGGCAAAAAACATTTCACTTCTTGGTATAGTAAATTTTACATTTTGATTTTGCTACTTGATGACTGGGAAACTCACACAAGAAAAAAAAAATCTCTTGCAAAAACAATCTTACTTTTTACGCCTTTTAAGAAGTGTTCCACCTTACAAAATTCAGCAAAGACTGCAACTTATTGTGCAACAGCCCGAGCAAACTAAAATATTTGCACCAAGTCTGTTGATCAGGGCTAAAACTCAAGCTTTGCACTTTCAGATTATCTCCAGGATTACAGTTCCTCTCCAACATCTAGCTTCTTCTAAGAGCCAGACATCTCCAATATAACTTGGAGAAAGATTACTACTGACATCAGGATCTGACTATTGGCAACCATTTCTCAGAAGGGAAAAAACTCCACAGCCCCTTGCAAGACACTCAAAAGGATCCTGATTTGAAAACATTATGAAGCTCCTTCCATTAGCCAGTTATTAGACTGTTAGTCACTGCTTACTTTGAGCAGGCTAATTAGTTACATCAAAGGCCCTACAATAAATTCCCAAGAGGGTTTTCCAGGGGGGGAAAAGTGTATTTCTCAACCATCTAATAGCGCGTTTACACTTATCTGGGGGTAACTGCCTCATTTCACTCAGACACTGGGGGACATTCTGTGGTGCTGTCACTTTCTAACAAGCCAGCAGCAACACCAGGCCTTAAAGCTGTTTTACAAAGCTGTTTGTAGCCTGATATAAATTTTATTAGCCGTGCTTAGAAGCTGCAAAAGAGTGAAAGAGAAGTTATAAACCCTTTGGTGCATCATCTCCCTCTGTAACATCTACAGCACAGACACCTTGGCCTTGACAGAATGTAAAAAAAAGTTACTTTAATTAGCGTTGCATATAGAGTTGACATTTCTTCCTTTTTCCTTTGGTGGGTTCAAACTGCTAAATGCAATCATTAACCAATCACTAAGAGGTTTGCAACAACCCAGAGCCATGGCAACCCTTCAGTTTAGATGGCAGATACCACCGATTTCATTGCAAAATTTATTTATTGCTGCATCCTTTTGCATAGCTGCAGTAAGAGTCAGTGTTTCCATTATATCCATGTATTTCTGGGCCTCTGAAGCATACCAGCTGCTTAAAAATGTTATAGGTTATTCTGCCCTGATTTACAGTGGCTGCAATCTCTGTTGTGAACAATTATTTCACTAAGATCTCAGGGCAAACTTTGAATGCCTTTTTTGTGTGTATGTGCAGATGTACATCTGTTTCTTTATACACGTATGTATACAGACATGGTCACATGCACTCACAAATTCAGCTCCACTTTACAAAATTCAGCTGACTGCAGACCAGGTTCTGCATGACACATGGATGTCTGCCCATAAGCATCCACACAGGCATGCTGAACACCTGAATACAGAAATGAGGCTTTTCACATTCCTCATCAGAAGTCTAAGTAATTCAACAGAAGAATGCTGCAAAACACATGTAAGACTTACAGTAAAAGATGTTTACAAGCAAAGAAGAAACCTCCCCAGAAAACTCTTGAGTTCAACGCACCAAACTGCTTTGAATGATCTTCTGGACATCAATGCATTACTTTAAAAATACAGAGTTACTAATCCACAGTTGTCATCAAATATTCCTGCTTCTCCCCCAAAAATTAAGTATTCTGAGAACTCCAAACCTGACACCATCTGTTTACCCATCCATTAGATGCAGTAAGTTCAGAGACTTGTCTTGCCTGCCCAGAGACACCTCCTTACAAAAGAAAAAAAAAAAAACAACACAACTTTCTTTAGGCCGTAAGAAGTGCTTGATCTTTTAAAAAACAGGCTGCTTCTTCCCCCCTCAGCCCCATTTTCTCCCCTAAGGAGATGCACACTGCTGTAACACCTCACATAGTTACCAGCTTCACACGCCAGTTCTTAAAAATACTACTGCCACTCACAATCTAGCATGAGACTGGGTCTAAGGATGGGTGCATGCAAGTGGGCAAAGAGAGATGGAGAGTGGAGAGCCTGGAAGGAAAGAAGGGGCAAATCATACCATGATCTCCACTACTCTCACTTAAGAGTTAGAATACTCTTAAAAGCTTTGGAGAGAAGAATTGTGAGCTATGCAATTAGAGAATTAAGATAACTAACTACAGCTCACTAGCCTCTGGAATCCCCTCCCTAGAATGATGAGCTCCTCCTTGCCAGTGTCTCTCTCCTACCTCCTTCTTTTCCACTGCACACTTCTGACCAGGCTTCCCAGACTCTGGCTAGATCAACCAGCCTTGCCTGCTACAGTCAGGGAGAGGCAAGAAATCCAGAGAAAACCCATCTTTTTTCTGGATTCTCAACATGACCCCACAACAGGAGGAAATACACACCAACCAAGATAATTTTGTGGATTAAAACAAGTAATAGTTAATGTTTCTGTTGAGTCTAGGGATGAACAAAACTGGCTTCAAGACTTCACTTTTTTAACTACTTCTGCATTTGTCTTTCTAACCTTAATGCTGTGTAATAGATTTTAAAAGAGACTGGAATACTGCCACAAGCTTTTAACAATCCAACCACATGCAGGTACTTTACCATTACACAATGGACACCTGAGATCAGAAAGATAGCCAAGTTAGAAAAACACTCTTATGCTCAAAAATAAAATGTCAGAACAATTTTGTTATAACAGCACTCTCTCTTCCTACTTCACTAGCCACAGATGCTCAGAAAGAGCATTCTTAACTTGTTAATCATATTTTGGTGGCTTCATCCATGCACAATCTGGCAAAAGCAGATTCCAGTGCTTCCTTCTCGTTTTTTCCTTATTATTTTTGGCTACCTAGATGCTCAGACAACATTTATTTCATTGAAAAATAAACTAAATTTCATCCCCCAAAAAGAGTTAAATAAACATGATTTGTATGGGAAGCAGGTTGGGGAAGGAAAAGGAACCTACCTGAAAAGTTCACTTGGCTATATACAAACAAGCAAAATTTAAAAAAAATATATAAACCACTGCACACTGCCCAGGAGTATAATCACTTCTGTGTACTGAGAAAAATGCAAAACTGTAGCCAGTAAAAAAAGATCCATTCCAATCCAGAAAGTATTCCAACAACAACAAAAAAAATACAATTACCATATTTTACTGGTAGAAGCCTATTTAAAAAAAGTAACCAACAAACAAACAAACAAAAAAAGCCCCACAAAGTAAGACTGCTTCTTCAATGTACCACCTAAGAATTCTAACTATTCCTAACTGCTCCACAGATTTTTTTTCCCCATCATGGCAAAACTGAAACTAAAAAAAAATGTTTCCTCCATTTCTATTAATAAGTTCTGTGTGATAAAAAGGTGTGGCATTGGTACATCAAACAAGTGAGGCCAAAAAGAAACAAAACTCACAACAGAAGTTTCCTTTTGATAAACAACAACAAAAAAATAATACTAAGAACCAGAGCATATTTTAAAGGAAAACATAACTACTGCAAGCATTTCACAATGCAATTGTCATGAAGGACTGAACCTCCAAGTTCTTGGAAAAGTAAAATTGTTTTGGGAGAATTCACAGGGGACTCTGGATTTGAAGATCTTTCTGCTCCTCAAATCTCACTCTGGTATTCCATAAGCCACTGGGTTTCTCACGACTCTGTCTTCACTCACCAAGTGGGTAAAATACTGATAACTGATTTCATATGAGAAAATGTATTCTTGTGTAGTGAATAAGCACAGTAATGATGAAAGGATTCAAGGTACATTTGATTTATATACAGAAACATCCAGTTAGCTCTAAAGGCAGAATATGTTGAACAGCCAGCCCACAAATCACTCTGTATATTAAGCATTGCAATTCTGCAAAACACAGTGTGCCTCTTTTCTGTTACGTAAAATGGTTGCCCACAACTTGCACAACTTGTCCACAAATACGTAACTATTGACTAATAACCATTTAATATGCCCCTCAGCAGGGAAGGAAAAAAAAATAAAGAAAACAAACAAACAAACCTTTGAAATATTATGCCCTGAATTCATGAGGCCTACCCCACTTAACCCTCCTACTATTGTATAATTAGCAGAGAAATCTCACCCAAAACCCATGGTTTCTGGTTCTTCATATCTAAACTATCTTAAGTTCCAAATTATGGCTTTTAATACACTTCCTGAAAAAAAATTAGTAAGAGCAGTGAACTTTATTTACCTATGCCCTCTACAGACTGCTAAATATTCTAAGAAGCTTCTTCCCAAATAGTAGCCATGTTTTCTTTCCCAGAGCTAGACAGAAGGTCCATCTTGCAGGTAATTTTTTTTCCTTTGTAGAGAAATCACAGTCATTTGGAACTATAATACAGATCTCACTCAAAACATACTGACAAATTAAGAATAGTACCTTCGTGCTTTGGACCAGTTTTACCACAAGTCTTGCAAGGGTGAAAAATAATGGAGAATAACCTGTAGCCTAAACACTTCAAGGTACTTCTACAGTTATTTGTCACTATGTTGCCAACTGTGCCACAACCATCTGTTGTATTTATATATCCCCCTTGCAGAGGATGAGATTTAGCACATTTCTCCTATAAAATTCAATTAGCCTTTTTAAATGTACCAGAATTGTAACATTCAAACCAGCTAGCTGGGAAGAAGAAATTCCCATTTGAAAAAGCTGGTTTTTCATGGCAAAAAGACTGGCAGTTCACAGCCTTCTCACAGCAGAATATGTGTTGGGCTTGCTTGCTGCAATTCCTTTTGAAAGACAAGAAAAAAATCCTTTCCAGAGCAGTAAGGTTACCACTGTCAGCTGCACTGAACTATGTAGTTCCCTCTCTTTTGGGTCTTATCTTCAAAAATCATGGAAACAAAGATGTAAACTTGGACATTAAAGACTGTTAACATCAAAGCACATAGGCACTACTTTTGATATTAACCAAAGCCTTGCACCAGCAATCTAACTGGCACAAATCAGGGGTGTCTATGTAATTTCAGAAACAGATGAACTGAGATCTCTGCCATGGCCTGCATTTGCTCACTGAATTTTCAAAGCACACTGACACTATCTTTTTACAACTACCTGTCAAACAAGCAAGCATCAGGAATCCAAATTCTCTTCCTGGCATCTTAATTCATCTGTCCACATTTCTGAACAGACAAGGCTTTCTATTAGTTTCTTTTCCTTTAATACATTTTTTAAACGTAAAGATCTCCCTCCAGAGAAATTCCCTCACACTAGGGCAAACCATGGTCTGTATCACATCACCACCCTTTGGTTTGCATAAAAAATATTGTATATTATGTCAGAGACTTCATTTAGAGACGTCTGGCCTTTTTTCAGCCTTGTCCCACCACAAACCTACCACAACACACCAGCACAGCTACAAAATGCTTTCAAGTGAGCCTGAGGCAATTTAATATGCCATGCCAAAAGGTGAAAATTGCCATTTTCCTAGAAAGTTAAGGGAAATCAAGTTCTGAAAGATATTTTCTGAGAGGAAGCTTGTCCAAGCCTCAAGTTAAGTGGAAAATATACAAGGGCACAAAGAAATTGTGTAAACAGATGTCAATAATATGTTTGTGTAATGTATCCCATATATCTCTTCTTATGTTTGAATCTGCATCCTCAACAGAGCTTCAGATTCTTTACTCAAAAGGAGTATTTATTTTCCCCTTTCACCAGTTCCCACAAAATCAGCATTAACACACACTCCCCCTTGCTCTTCAATGCCATCTTCAACACTTGGATTCAGATTTGTCTGGGCCTGAATTTGAAGGCATAACCTTACAAAAGGCTAGTTAATACACTTAAACTAACAAGACTCCTGCAGAAAAGGCAGTACAAAACATCCGGGTACATTGCACTTTGATTTTTCCCTTCCGTTACACTTTAACTTACCAGCTTAGCTCATACTGAAGTCTGTGCAAAACCCTCAGAACATGTTACCTCATAAAATGTCATATGATTTTGGCCAATACAATATAGTAGGGCTTCAACTAGCACCTCATGCTACTAATTTCTGAAGGAAACAAGGCTAAAATGTAACTACCAAGGGAAGGTAGAAAGGAGTTTGGTATCTACTCTCTATAGCTTTCAAACCCTCTGATCAGATTAAATCATTTTTGTAAGAGGCAGGAGTTTCTATACTAGATCTCTACCCCCCCAAAAAAGGAGGCAAATGGAAGAAATGTTTTTACCAGCCCCTCTAATGCCAAGGTCGCAAAATTATTTCTCTTTGTTATCCAAGAAAGTATTTGAGAAACATGGTGCAACAAGTGTCCCACCAGAAGAAAAAAAATCTTTGATCAGAACTAGTACTTATTAGACACGAGAGAAGCAAGACCAAAAGCCATGCCCTGGAGGAAATTCACAGGAAGGTTCATTTCTACTCCAAGAAGCTTTGTATTTTGAACAGAGATGCTGATTAGGGATGTGATTCTTGAGCAAGTTTCCAGGATAACTCTTACAGCACAAGAATGCAAAGGATTCACATGTGGTCCTGTGCACTACAGCAGTGTTAAAATTATTAAGATGTCCACAGTGCCTGCAAGTAGTTCAATATTTCTCTGAGGAGCAGGGAGCTGTCTTCCACAGTCCCCTCAACCACTCAGGAACAAAATGCAGAGGAATGCTTTAATATACCTAACGGGTTTGTCAACCACACCCAAAACTATGTGCAGGTATGAAGGTAGAGACTGATTATAGAGTCTGTTTTGCCAGGCTGACTATAAAGTTAGGAACTTAGGAAATCTATACATGAAGTCATACTGAAGGTTAGCAATTAAAAGTGTGGCCCAAGAATTATTATAGTCATCTTCAAAGAATAAGAGCATGGTTGTAGAAATGTCTGACTTGTTTATCAGAAGTTGAGTTCACTGGCAAAAGGGCCTTCTCTGCAACAAGACCAGACCACTGTTCACTTTAGTGGAAGCTACAAGCAGGAAACAATGGCAGGAACATGCCCAAACAAAGCTAGGAACAAATTGCACCTTAAACCAGTAAAAAACCTATGGCCCAGCAAGTTGTCTCATTACTGAAGAGTCAAGTAATTAACATTTAATGGAATGTGAGAAGGCTTCTAAATCATTAGGCAACAGAAGAGAGTGCCAACAATATGGCTGAACGGGGGGCAGACAGAGAAAAATCAACCAGCACTGCTTACTCACCTATGTCTCTTATTCACCTGAGAAACACCAGTCAGGAAAGTCCTTCACATGATTGCAACTCCCTTCTCTGTAGCAAGAGGTCATTAATTCATTCCCCCTCAACGCAAATTTATACATTTATACTTGTAAGGACATGAAAGTAGGCATACTTTTTGCCACAAGTGTAAAACAAAACTATCACTGTTTGTGAAGCATGACACATTTATGCACACAGAGTTATTAGAACATAATACATCAAGAAAAGGATAATTTTAACATAACATCAAGGCTGCAAATGGCAGACATGGCAAAATTAAGGCTGCACGTGCACCACTGGTTATGGCCCCTCATGTGGAACTATCCTCTGCTTCAAGGTGTGAACAAAGCAACATCCCACTTTTGTTCTGCAGGATCCCAGCTCCAACTAGTGCACAAGGCTGACAAGGGTGTTTTCAATGAGCAGCTTGTCACTACCTAGTTCTCCTCTCAGAGCTCAAGGTATGTACTGCACTTCATTGAAGCCCAGCTCTCCAGATAGAATTATTAATTTCCTCCTGGGCTTTCTCTGGCACTCATCACAATAATATCTGAGTGCTTCATAAATATTAACAAAATGTATTTTATAACAGTTCCACGAGGTGAAGAGACTATATGATCCACTACCAACAGAGACTACCCATTCAATGTCCCTAGTTATAGATGTCCAGTCTAAAGAGCCTGAGGACCCAAGTTTTGGGGGTATTTAACATCAAATCTACTGAATGCAGTTTGTGATTTTGAGTTACCTATCACTAGCATACAAGAGCACTCATCTTTTTGAAAATTACAAGTCGCATACCAAGAAAACAAGAAACACACTATATATTGGTGGCACTGACCTGCCCCAAGAAATCAGAGTTCTAGGTATGCTGTAATTAATGACACCACTAAAGTTCCTACATGTTTTTATACTTTTGCATCTAACACATCTTAAAAGGTGGGAGCTGTGACTAAAGATTTCTTCACTTCTGGGGCATCCATAAAAAGTGTCACCCCTGAGCAGGTATTTTATTATCTAAAAGGTGACTTCAGGCTGTATCATCTCCTTTTACCATAGCAGAGAGATACTCTATGTTCTACTTGGTTATGTATTGTTATGAGAATATAGAAACTTGTATCACTGAGACCTCCATCTCATTGTTGATGCACCTAAAGTTAGCCAAGGGGATGACACACTATTGTAAGAGGAGAAAGAGAGGGGGAGAGAGAAATACTACAGTCACATGTCCTGTTTCTAGGCCACCACACTAGGAAGGGATGTATGCATGTGATCGTGAAGTTAAAGACTGCATTATAATCTACAGGCACAGAGAATTCCATGTTGACATTCCTGACTGTGACATAAATACTAGTCCTTGAATTTAATTATTTGCATATAGCTTCATATAATAGAAGCAGCAACAAATTAAAAACACAGACCTAAGGTCCACTTGCATGCTTTGCAGGAGGCAGAAAGATAATACCTGAGGAGTAATTATCCCTGCAACTTTCATAGTTGCAATTAAGTCTATAGCAGCTGAGGAATGCCAGTTCATACAATTAGAGCAATACAGTAGGATCCATCTCACCTAACTCTAGTGTAATCTAGTTGTCTAGGCTCCTTCTATCATCAGCTGACAAAAGACACCACCAGATGGTAATTCAGCCTATCTAAAAATGGAAGGACTCATCCTTTGGACATACATCACTGACTATAGATCACCCAGAAGATTAACACTAGTTAGACATATACCTTTCACAAAGGCACAGTGAATCCAGTTCCTAACTTTTAGAAATACGGGAAATGCAAAGTGGTTTTTTCAATAGCTTTCTGTCGAAGTAATAATAATATGTTCATCCAGTCTTCAATTTACTTCTGCAACTGCTTGATCTAATTTAATCTTTATATAACAAAAGCAATCAAACTGAAGCTAACAAATTTCACTGGATTTTTAATAGCAACAATATTTTGCAGGAAATTTCAAGATCAGTGAAAAAATACCACTTTGAAGTGATTAATCTAATCTTTACTGGGAAACCTTACATTCCAGTGACAGATGCAGGTGCTTGGGACAGAACAAGATCACCTTCTTTCTCACTGGCTAGATAAGGAAGCCAGCAACAATGCATTGGCAACCAAACAGTATCGCTCCTACAAGTGCCAAATCAATACAGCCATATTTTTCTGAAGTCTGAGGAGAACACGTAACACTTTCAGCCTCATAACCAGTGAGACCAAAATAGGCATTTTGTAAGACTGGTAGATGGCCCCATTCCCAAAAACATTCTCAGAGCCAGATGTCTCATCGTAGATGCATCTCACTACAGACATCTAGGTGCCCAAAAAGCAAAGCTACTGAATACTCACAAGACCATTTATATCAGTGAATCAATCATTCAGAAACTTTCAGTCATCTCAAATTTGCCATCTGAAAGCCAAGGCCTAAAACAATACAGACTATAGCATCACTAATTGCAGTCATAATTTACACTGCCTTTAGTAACTGAATTTCAAAACCCTGTGTGTCCTAGTGCAACTGTAATCAGTCTGCGCCTGCCTAGAAGACTGGAAATGCAAGAGACCAGAAACTCCATGAGTGTTGTGCAGCCAGTTACTGCTCTGACTCCTTCTCCATCTGTCTGTTTTGACTGTTCAGATTATAAACTCCCCACAGCAGGATCTGCCTATTATCAGACATATACCCACAACTGAGCAAAATGATGCCTCTCAGAATGGGTCACCATTCAAGGGCACCACAAAAATATTTTTCAGGGTACACAAGCTGAGGTTCTGAGATGTACTGGACAGCCTATATTTAAGCATCCATTACCCAAATGTGCATACAGCTACCTTTGCAAAAAAGTGGCATGTTATCCATTAAGTGTAAACACTGTGAGGTCTCAGCCATAGTTGAGTCTCAAAACAGAAGTGCAAGAAAATCTCATTTTGTTGTCATGTTTAACTGGCATCACTAATTCTCTAACAAAGTCATCTCTTGAATGCAACATCCCCAGTATTTGCCCCTCCCAACTTTCATTCAAATTCAATTTGAATTTACCAGGATGTGTAGTGATAGGACAAGGGGTAATGGTTTTAAACTGGAAGAGTGTAGATTTTGGTTAAATGTTAGGAAGAAATTCTTTACTATTAGGGTGGTGAGGCAATGAAACAGGTTGCCCAGCGATGCTGTGGATGGCCCCTCCCTGGAGGTGTTCAAGGCCAGGCTGAATGTGGCTTTGTTCAACCTCGTCTAGTGGGAGGTGTCCCTGCCCTTGCAGGGGGTTGGAACTAGATGATCTTTAAGGTCCACTCCAACACAAACCATTCTATGATTCTAAGTGCCTTCCCTCACTGCTGCAGGGGTAGTTTGTCTGGACAACAAAAGGTTGTAAGCTTTGAAGTGTTTGTGTCCATCACTGTTACCTGCAATAATGACTGGGGGACATCACCTGAGTCAGGGACTGTCTGGTACCACTGGTCTCCTGATCACAGTGAGAAGCACATGTTCCCTATCTTTCTGAGAGCACCTTTTATTAAATCCAGGATCCAGTGAAGATTGATGAACTGCAGAGTACAATTAATAGTCTCTGTCCCCAGATGAGTTATTAAAGCTGTGGAGTAATTAAATCACATCCCGTGATTTCTTACACAGTCAGAACAACCTCCGTTTTAGAGTAGCACAGGTAGAAACAAGAAGCAAGAAAAAGACTCCAGATTTCTTTACTTGCAGAGGTTTATTTAATATGGTTTTGAAACAGCTCACTGCTGGGAGACAAAAATCATGGAGGAACTCTTTAAGTGTTGTAAGTGTGGGTGTTTGTAAATAAGGCAAAGGTTAAGCTTAGTAATTGCTGAAAAAATCTCAAGCATTTGTGCATAGCTGGTGTATGTTTAGATTTCATCTTTTGAATTTTAACCTGCACTGCCAAAATGTTTTATTTTAAACTTGGGGAAGGCTTTATTTACCAATGAGGGATAGTAAGTTTTAAAACACTATTGCCATCTCTTAAGAGCTACAAATCCAGAGAGAAAATCAACCACAGAACAAAATTGGGACAAGGGAATTGTTAAAAAAACCCAACCACTTCTCCCTTCAGCTCTACAAAGAGATCACAGAACAGTTCTTTACTCAAAACAGATTTTAGATGCTTCCTTCCGTGCACAGTACATATGGCTTGCATCTATTTTTTCTTTAAAACAGAGTCACATTTCTTCCTGTTAGTAAACATATCAAGGCTTCTTTGAGAACTAACAACAACAAAACTTTTCCTGCTTTTAATGTAGGTTGAACATGGGTATTTGAAATAGGAATTCATTTTTCTGGCCATATGCATACAAAGAATGGCTTTGTAAGAGCTAACGGAACAAGTAAAAATGCAGCCTTACATCAATCTGAAAATTCATTAATTTTTACACACCAGCATTTCAAGAACTTGGTGTCTAGCACAAAAGTACTTTGATAAAGACTGAATTTAACTTAAAAAGAATGTTTGTGTTACCTTTTCCCCTCCAAATTTACTTTCCCACCTTTCTCCTTATTCTACTTTTTTCTTTCATTCACCACTCCTTTCTTTTTTTGCCTTTTATTATCAAAAAAATGTTGCTGAGTAAAATACCAACACCAGTATGTGAGCAAATTATTCCTTCCCACTGCCCAATCAGCCCTTCCTCTGCCATCCTGAAGGCAATACAGTAAGACAAGTTGGTAGCGATTTTAAGCAAAGCTAACTAATGAAACCTCACAGGTTTTCATGCTTCACACCTCCAAAATAACCCAGCACTGCCCATGTGCTCCAACAACTGGGTCAGAAGGCTATCATTTCCTCCCAACCTCCTCAGCTTGGTTTCAAAAGCAGTCTATATGGCTTCCTCATGAGGGGGAGAGATGGAGCAGGTACTGACCTCTTTACTCCTGTGACCAATGACAGGACCCGGGGAAATGGCAGGAAGATGAATCAGGGGAGGCTTAGGCTGGATATCAGGAAAAGATTTTTCACCCAGAGGGTGACTGAACTCTGGAACAAGCTCCCCTAGGAAGTGGTCACAGCACCCAGCCTGCCTGAGTTCAAGAAGTGTTTAGCTGATGCTCTCAGGCACGTGGTGTGATTCTTGGGGTGCCCTACACAGAGACAGGAGTTGGACTTGATGATCCTGATGATCCATTCCAACTCAGCATATTCTATGATTCTGTATAATAGTGAACCTGACTGCACATGTGAGCCACTATGCAACAGCCCACATTACTAGTAGTGATATTTGTCTATTTTGTGCACAGGGGATGAAGGAGAAACAAAAAAAACAAAGGAAGAAATCTGTACAGAAAAATGTGTAAAAACTGATTCAGCAGTTACATCTTGCTAATATTAAGGATAAACCCATCTGGCAGAAATCCAATAGTGAACAAGAGCGTAACAGAGATGTAGAGAGATAACATGATCTGGGGACAGCTTATGCAAATATAGGCAAAAAAAATGCTGTCTGCTGAATGAACAGAGCACACTGGGGGTAGGGTGACACACAGCAAGGAGGAAATCCCAGCTAATCACATGGCCTGCCCAGCTCTGTATGTGCCACTGGCCTTTACCAGCAGTGCAAAGCCTGCAGTGGAAGACAAGAAGGGTGCTGGGGAAGACAAGAGAATTTGAACATCAGCTCCTTGGTAGACTTAACAAATAAACTTCAAAAACTATGCACACAAGCAAAAAATACACCACAGTGATGGCATCCGGCATTATCTTGGTGACAACTACATACAGAGCAAGCAGCTTGGAAACAGCCAAAACCACAACTACAAGCCAGTAATTCTGAACAAAAAGGTCTGATGTATCCACCCAACTCTGACAGCCTAGTTATTTGATAATAATTGGGCTCTGCTGACAGCATGGTAAGAAGAGGCTGTAACGTGGGGCTACGGACAGCAGTCATTTATCCAGTCTTAATGTAGACCTTCGTTATCGCAGCTTGGCATCAATACTGTACTGTCCTCTGAAAGCCTCTCACTCTGGTATTCCAGAGTTGTTACTATACCAATCACAATTACTTTCTCTGAAGCATCCAATTTTCCCAGCAAAAGGCACATACTAAATAATGAGAAGCCTGAAGCTCTCATTAACAACCTTTTCCATCTGTCCATCCAGCCAAAATAAGAGCACGCAGCACGTTCTTCCAACCCTTGCCCACACCTCCTCTTCCCATGGCCAAGCTTCTCAGACATAACTGCACACAAAGGCATCACAATAGCATCCTTGTTTTCATGGGCACCACAAATACAAATAAAAAAGGCTACTGTCTTACCAGCCTTGCACACAACTGTATACCTCAAACATTATCCCCATTGATATTCCAGCCTTTAAGTCAGTGGTCTTGTCCGTATCATATTTCTTTTAAAAGAGATGACGACCAGCATATCTGTGATGTTAACAAAAGTAACTGAGCTGTGTCCTTGCACCATTTTGAAAGGCCTTGGTCAAACTACTTATGCTTTTCTTGAACTCATTTACGGAACTATTTGGCCAGATACTTCAAGGTCTTCGGCAAAAGGCAGAGTGCAAGCTGACTGGTGGCAATGTGCAATGTCTCACTGCAAGAAACCAGATCAGAGAAGAACTGCCCAAAACAGACATAGAAAGATGGTTAAAGCAGCCCATCAAAATAAAGGCACGACCATCCAGTAACAAAAAACAGATCTGTGCAGCTCCGAGGCTGCTGGCCTTCATTAGCTCTCAGGATCCAAACCACACCATTGCTTATAAGCTCTTCTTACAAATGCTAACTTGGATGGCAAGAGAGGAGGGAGGCAGGGTTCAGAGGACTTCTTTAAAGCCCCTGACAGCTATCCCTTATTAGCAGAGATGAACATTTCTGAGAATCAAAAAGACAAAGTTTGAGGCTAAAGGAAGAGCAAGCTTGGTCTCACAGTATCCATAAGGACATCACTTTGAAGTGCTGCTTCTTTGAAGTATGAGAAGTGGCTGCAAACATATAAAATTCTTGTGAATGAAACTGAGCAACAAGAAAAAAGTTAAAATACTCCTGGCACTCCTGAAGCACACCAATAAGCAAGAAACCCTAGCTAGGCTAGAGTAAATATACTCCCACTGATGATACTGAAGTACCTGGTTGAACATGAAAACAAGACCTAGAGAGTAAGAGATTTAACTGGTACTACCCTATAAACTCCCTCTTTTTACTTCCTCTTCTTTATGCCCTTTCACTTCCCAGCATGAAAAGCAGAAAAGCAAAACAGCAAACTAGAGAATATTATTTTAGTCTGTCACATCAACTGCCAGGACAATAAACCACCTGGTTATCGATAGAGAAAGTTCACAGATTATTAAAGCTTAATTTAATAGTGAGGGATAAAGGACCATCCTTTCTATAGCAAAATCTCAGCACTGGGGATCCCTCACCAACAGCACCATATCCTCTAAGACCTCCAGTGAGGTCTTTCCCAGTAAGGCAGTGACAGTCTGTAGCAAGGATGCCTTTGAAGAACATCAGCAGCACCAGCCAGTCCTCAGAACCCAGGGTTTGAAGCAGTGCACAGCAAGGCAGAGAGGTTACACTATCAGTGGCAGAGCTGGAATCCCACCACAGCAATTGTATTTTGTCAGAACCCCAATCAAAACACTCAGCACCATCTTCAAATTATTGGAGCCCATGTGGTAAAAAAAAAAAAAAAATTAAAAAAATCTTCCTCTGCTGTGACAGTAAAAATAGTTATTAAACTAAGTCACACACCTTTTGGCAAGCCAAAGAGCAAAAGAAATGCAATGCTTTTAAGATCAGTCTGTGTGACCTTGTGTTTCCCTGACACATACTAGCTTGACATTCTGGGTCAATATTGGTTCAGAACAGTCTACATTTTAAGCCAACTGCTCTTGCATCAATTTTTATCAAGTCAGATGGAATTGTTGCATCCAAAATCCAAACGTTTTGTTTTATACCTTTCCTGTACAAATTGTTAAAGGCTTTGCACTGTTAAGCATCTGGCAAAAGTTGATTATGCACCATTAAATCTCTTCTTGCACAGGAACACAAGCGGGTTCAGGGCAGCTATTAACATATGCCAAGGTAAAACAACATCATTCAGTCAGATCTCCATTTGAAAGAGCATCTCAAACACTGAAAAACTAGAAGAAAACATATCTTTATCTGCTCAATATTATATCTCTTTGTTTAACATCTGTGCTGTTAGTCTTCCACTTACAGAACTTTCCCACCTTCTTGGGTGAAGACAAAATGTGCAGCTGAAACTTTAAAAAGAGGAAGTTTGCAGCAATTCTTGTGCTTGACACAGTAAGCACAATCTCTAGGTGACAGCCAAAGAATGTGTATTTGATTTACACAGGCCAAAGAGTTGCCTCAAAGTATTAAAAAAAACAACACATAAGCACTCACATCCCCAGATATCATTCATGTCAAAGGAAAATACAGCAGGGTGCCTTAAACTTCTTATGAGGTTGTTCAGTACTTAACCATTGGATTGTCTTAGAATCTTAACTTTGTTAATATTTACATAAAATTTCATGACAGCAAGGACAAAAATTATCTGTCCAAAAGAATAATTATGTGCACCTTCTAGCTGTGCCCAATGCATTTTAGCAGCTTCAAGCAAGAAGCAGCCAGTATGTGACCAGTCAGCAGAGCAGCAGCAAGGACACAGATGGTCAGCAACAGTACTTCAGTTTTACCTGGAAATAATCTGGTATTGGCTAACAAAATATTTATGGACCTGTCCATTTAAATACAGATGACTAGTCACACTCAAGTTCCCACATACACACAGGTACCACTTTCTCCACACCATTAGTGGTTTGCAGAAGACAGTGAATAATTGCACATCTTTCACAGATTTCAGCATGGAGAAATTACTACCACCTGTATTATAAAGTTATGAGTACAGATAGGCAGCATATGCAATGCAAACTATAAATATCAGTCTGTCTATGCAAGTTAATGAAATGTTATGAAATATTAAGTTAAAGGATTTCAATGGATTTCACAGAAGTCATGACTTCAGCTTCCCTGCCTCCCAAAGGCATGCTAACAAGCACAAGGAGCCAAGTATCAAATCCTCACTAGTAACTCATAGTGCTACACATATGTCATTATTCTCCACTTTACATCAAAAACCAAAGCCTGTTCTTCCCCACACTCACCTCATCTAGGCTGCAGAGGGTAGCTGCAGGAAGAACTTGAAATTTAAAAATAGAGGCAATTGGTTTATCCTTTATTTCTTGAATTTAAGATCAGTCTAAGCAAGATGAAAGTGAAAGAGCTGTTCTGCCTCTGAAAGTACTGCAAATACTACAGCATGACCTCTTAAAAATACAGCAATTTCAGCTTGGAGAAACTGTCTCCATGTTTTGTTTTGTATGTCAGAGTAAGGGCTGGCCTTTTGATGCAGAGTTGTTCCTAGGAATGTGAGAACACAAAAATCACAGAAGACTTTCTCTTGCAGCTTTGTGCCACAGAAATAAACCACATTTACTCATGTACATCTTTAATTATACTGTGTTTATCATCATGTTCAAGGAAACCGGTAGCAACAGTTTATGAACCATGACACATTTGTTCTGTGTCACTGCTGTTTATAAACTACATGGACCTAGTCATCCCTACCAGTCTTACACAGAAGGCACCATAAGCCCTGTCCAGTATTGTACAATTCCACACACATCAGTCATTTTGGCTTCCACATAAGCTCTTTGTTGTGCCCTCTGCCATTTCTGTACCTGCTGACAACACCTGCTGAAGTGACACATCAGTAAGATGAACTGTTTGACAGGTTATGCTCCTACTGAGACCATTTCCAACAGCTCCCCTGCTGACTCAGCCAGAACCAGTCTCCAGGATGGCAACAGAACGAGAGAAAAGCTGCTCCACACCTGCATGTGATCTTAAAGGAAACACTTAAGTTATTCTGGGAATATTTCTGTTAGCTTTTCCCAACTCTTGCGGGCAGGACACTTTTGGGAAAGGAATTAACAATTTCCCAGTCACCTTCATCTGGGAAATAGCAACAGGTTAGTACATCAGAATAAATTACAACAAGAATGGAGCAACAGGCAGAGATTAGGTTCACTGTACCTTTAAACACTTTCTGCATACATGCCAAACTTCATAACATCTTTACCACATATCAGAGCACAGCCCCTTCACTGCAAGATCTCAGAGCTGCTGACCAGCACTTACAGGACTAATCAAAGCCTTGGCAGAACTTAAGAAATCCACTTATCTTAATATCAGTATTTGGCATGGAACTAAATGTTTATTTAAAGAGAAACAGTTCTATTTGGGCACACACACCATCAATAAATGAACACAAGACACCAACACATATTGTTTGCTTACTGCACACCTTGCAACAATAAAATCTGTATCACATTCATTTCTAAGCCAAGTTTGAAGCCACACAACGCCTACAGCTTGTAAACATCACCATCATGTGCCTATGAAGAACTACAGTGCCAGTATCTGCGACCACTTAGGCAATGTGATTCACAGATTTTTCTGTGTTCTGTGTATGTTGGCATATCTTGAGGGCATGCTCAGTCTAGTGCAGTGTCTGTTTTTCATTAAATGGGAAGACTTTTTTAAAAAAATAAACATAGCTTTTCATCAGAGCCCTGGGGCATCCATTCATCACCTTATCTTGTCCCAACCAAATCTGAACAGAGACATATAACAAATAAGTTCTCGTTTTGCCAATTGCAAAAAGGATTTAGAGATGTGGAATGAACAAAAGGAAACACTTTGATTTTATTCTTTTTTAATGTACAAGCAATGTTGCCCATTTAATTTTCTCCATCTGGCACAGCGACTGGAATCACTTCATTAATTCAATGCTCAAAATACTAACTTCTAACTAAAATATCACTATATAGGTAACAGAAAGAGGGAATCTTTGATAGATCCCTAACCTATCTGAAGAAAACTAGAATTGCCATTTCCGTAAATAGGACAGAGCTGAAGAAGAACAGCTCCAGAATCATGTAGGAACATAGAACACAGTATATTCTGCTCTGATTATATCAGGCAATGAACGAAGCAACAGAGACAAGTACTGCTGAAACCAAGTAAGGTTATGCTCCCAAAACAGAAACCCAGGATAAGCAACGAGCCTGAGGGATTTGAGGAAAATCATGCAGGACAACTCCACAAGAAAGAGAAGAGAAGGGCAGCAGAGTGGATCGGGAAGGAGGAAAAGCAGACACTGGCCTCTGAAGTGCAGTCCAATCTTAAATGAGGTAAACTGAAGAAATGAAAAGGGAAATGAGAGGAAATTGAAAAACACAATGAACATAAGAACACAAGAAAAAATAAGAGCAAGCAAGAGGTGGAAACAACAGGAACTTCACAAGAGGTTATAAGATGATAAGACAAAAGTTCAACTTGAGAAAAACTAAGGAAGGAAGGGAATAAAACTGAAGAAGAGCGATAGGCAGGAGAAGAAATAGAAAAGGCCAGTCTTGCCACAGCATACACACAGAGAAATGGCTAGTGAGAAGAACCAGAAGTACCAGACCAGAAGTGCAGTGTAAAAAAGAAATCCAAACAACAACACTAAAAAAACAAAAAAACAAAAAAACAAAAAAAACAAAAACAAAAACAAAAAAAAACAACAGTGAGAGCAGCACATTATCTTCAGCACAGGGTCCATGTTATGCTGCACTGTAAGTCGGGGTTCCAAATTCTGGCAAATTCAGCAACTCCTCACACTGTTTTTCCCTGTCCTCCCACTTCTACAGCCTTATCTTCCCTCCCTACAGCAGGGCATTGTCCCAACCTAGTCACAGCTCCTCTCATCCTCTGCTGGGCAACTCCACTGGGAACTCTGGCACCAAAAAGCCAACACCAGTTGATTTATGTTGTTTTTGCAAATTCTGCTGTACTTCCATGTTTACCACTAGACCACTCATCACTTGCAGACCTAGGATAATGAGAACCCTAGTGACTCTCAAAATACTTGCAAACTGAGGTTTCCTGTCATGAGAGCCATCAGTTGGGGCCTGCCTGAAGACTGCCATAAAAAAATCCGGGGGAGAGGTTATTTTTGTTTCAGGTTTGTTTGGCTTCCTTAGGAAAAAAAAAAACCAAACCCAAAACAACTTCTACAGGCCATTTCTTATTCATGAGGTTACTTCAGCAGAATGTCTGCGTTTCAGCTCAAGCTGTGATCTCACCATCTCCTCCAATTTAAAACACTCATGCAGACTATTTTTGTAACTCTCGCCATCCTAACCAAAACATGTGACATCACTCTTTCTATAGGTGTAAAAATGCTGTCTCTTTTCCACACCAGTACCAAATGACTTCATTAATCAGACAGAAACTCAGTGAGTCTGAGAAGCAAAAAGAGTAGGGCTAGAAGTTAGGGTTCAGTATGCTAAACCACCAGTGCATTGGTTTGCCATTAAATTGTCTCCTCACTGGTCTCTCTTGAATGTCTTATGCTGGCTGTGGATGACCTCAGTTCTGTTACTCTGTTTTGCTTGTGATTTGCCACCGATGTTCTCTTTCCCAAACAATGCTCATATGCTCATCTTCCTATTTTTTGGTAAGGCTGTCTTCCATCACCCACTTGCTCCTTCTCCCAGGTATTTCATCTCTCTCTTATTTCCAGGTTCTTTCAGCAGTTTGACCTTCTACCATTTTCATGACGTTTTCCCTTCAGTTTTTTCCATTCAGCTGTCATTTTCCTCATCCCACAGAGGAGTCTTGTTTATTCATCAGCCACCTTCTGCCATTCTCTATTTCATTTTCCAACATCCCACAAGCCAGTCCTCCCAGTCCAGGATTGAGCCGTGCCTCTGGCAGGGACTGCAAAGCGCAGGCAAAGGAAGACAAACCAAAGTAAGTGGCAAATACAGCCCTGACCTGAGTCCCCCAAGCCAGAACTGAGCTGATGACACCACCAGCTGGTGGGAGTCAACACTCTCTTCCGAAAAAGAGGAGCAGCTGCCTGGCTGCAAAGGTAGCCAAGCTTGGGAGCCCTTGCTACCTTTGCTGTCTCAGGAGAGTAAAGGACCTACCTCCCGCACCACCCTTACCACATGGTAGGTCCCTCCCTTGTTTCTCTTCCTTCACCTCACCAGAAGGAACATCTATGTTAGCCCTGCTCTAAACAAGGCAGTTTGATCTACGCTGCTGCCTCTTGCCAAAACCTCCGGCTATAGTACCTGCTGCCTGCTACCAGAGAGGCAACACAGCAGGCAAAAGGCCTGGGAGGGGAGAGCAGCAGGAGCTCAGGGCGACCTTTCATGGGGACTTACCATCCGGTGCTTTCTGCTCCTCCACCTCCAGGCAGGGGGGAGCAAGAGCCTGAAGAGACCCTCCCTCTTGGAGGAAGCCTAGCGGAAACTGCTGCCAGTTATTTTATTGTCCTGACTTCTCCTTTTGCAAGGGTGGGTAAGGAAAAGAAAAATACCTCAGATTTTTCTGGTGAAGCGAAGCAGTGTGATACCCAGCTTCAGAGCAAAAGCAGAGTCCTCCAGGAAGCAGGACATGGGACCACACGCACACCAGGGTACCATCTTAAACATGTACATCAAACAATCCTGTATGTCAAACTCTTCCTAAACAAAAGAAGATGAAGCGTGGGGACTGTTGGATGTTTAATCTTCTCTTTACAGTTGAAAGTAACACGTACTGAAATAATAAAGACTTGAGGCACATTTCAAGTTGATCATCCTCAGACTGCAACTGGTTTGGTCCCCAGCATTGCTCCATACAAAATAAGGCTGTCTCATTTAAATCATAAGAGACAGCTTAATATTTAACAGTGATTTTTTTAAAGAAGATCTGGGTAGTGTTAAGTGTTCCTTTTATGGCTCAGAAGCAATTAAGGAACAACATTTACAGGCTCTGTAAAGCTGTGCTCAGTGACTGAAGGCTGGGTGGAGCTGATTACAACCAGAGCATCTCACAGTTGCTTTTAAAAAATTAAAGGATCCTACCTCATGCTCAAGTAGTCCCAGAGAAGGTCTCAGAAAGGACTTTCAAAGAGCACACTACACAAAGCGCTAAATATTAAAAACTTGTTTCCACCCCTGCTCAAAACCAATGTAAACCCAGAGGAGCCATTCAGTGAAGCAACACCAAGACAAAACTGATCCAAGCATCTGAAGAGGCACAGT
This sequence comes from Chaetura pelagica, assembly GCF_000747805.2. NCBI lineage: Eukaryota > Metazoa > Chordata > Aves > Apodiformes > Apodidae > Chaetura > Chaetura pelagica. The sequence continues at coordinate 1,749,675 of NW_009953920.1, forward strand.
CCTGGGAAAGGAGAAAGGAATCTCCCCCTCACCTGAGCTGTCTAATGATCAATGAGCATCATTATGTTGCTGCTGCTGACTTGTGTGACTCTTACCTCATGAAGTTCCATGAACAAAAATCACCTTCAGTGTAACAAAGCCTGCCCAGGGCAAGCTACCACGTGCTTAGATGCTAAGCCAATCTGCTAAGGCAGATTGCTAAGCTCCCTACTAGCATCCAAGCAGACCTTTCATGTGTCCCAGCACAATGGCTCTTACCCTACCGTCAGAGAAAAGCACTGCCTGTTTAATTTCAGCTCTCACAGGTTACTGTGTGCTGATTCATATTCCGCTCTGGAGACCAACTCCTTGTTATAAAAATAAGAAAATATAAGTAAAAATACATTGCAACTGACAGATGGAGCAGTAGCTGCACTGTAATAAGACAGATGGAAGAAGTTCAGTCCACATTTCCCAGCAAAATTCTCAGCGAAAGGGAGCAAGAAGTGCCACCTCCTCCTCACAGAGCTGTGGAGCACAGATTCTTCAAAAAATCTTAGGACTCACATGGAAAAACTAAAATCTGATGCCTACATAGCAATGGGATGTACATTCTGTACAAAAGTGATTCTTTTGGTGGACAAATAGTCCACATGTACAACAGTCTAGACTTGTTTTTCCTTATGCTCTGGTGATTCCTGCAGAACTGGAAGAGATTGGCAGAAAATCATAAAGTATTTATACAACCTTCCTGCTAAATACAAAACTGAAACACCTGGCATTGTTTTGGTTTTAACTTGTCAGTGTAATATAGTGCTATCTTGAGATCAACTAAACATAGCTGGCATAGTTCTCCAAAATGGAATACTTCAAGTCCATGATCCCCACAGTATGCATGTTTTGGGTTGTGATACACACAAAGCATAAAGATGCAATCTGCCTTTTGATTTCAAACATCCAGTTTGGTTTGTATTTGCACAGTAACACCTGTCTGCAGCAAATAGTTTGAGGCAGTTGGGAAGAGAAGAGCACATTCAGGATAAAGGCTAACAAAAAGTCTGAGAAGGTGTCAAAGTGTTCATTATCAAGTCTCCTGGGGTTTTGGTGGGCTTTCCCTCCTGTGTTAGAATGGAGATAAAAATAAACACACAATGAGTATTTCCAGTGCAGTGGCCTTTGCCAAGTTTGAAGACAAGGATCATCAGTCTGTGTGCACCAACACAGCTCTGTCTGGGCTGCAGAAACTCACTGATTTCTGTAGAAGAAGAGTTGCAGACAACACAAAGTATAACCTCACAGCAAATGCCTGCCAATGTATACATACTGGATAATCTCCATTGCTTCTCTCATCCTCACATTTCAGATCTGTGCTCTGGACTTCACTGAAAACTGACCCTACACTCTTAATCCCACATCGCCATTCTGTGACAGACTGATTCCTGACCTCTTATTACCATGTTATTTTAAAAAAGGAAAATTATACACAAGAGAGGCAGCTGAAGTAAAGCTTTACGTCACGGAAGATCATTTTCTGTAGTGTGAAGTCTAAGGTTTTGTGGAAATCTCAGTTTAACCCAACCTAACGTTACAACATTATGGCTTTTATCAAGGCAAACAAAATCGACGTAGTAAAAAAAAATAATCCAGAAAGATCAAGAAACCAATAAGAAAAATCAGACAAAAACCTAACATTCATACTTGAAATATTACTTCCGTAATGAAAGTATTAATCTTGGATCAAACTCTGACTCTGATGCCAGAGGAAATCAGCTTCAACTCATTACAATGAGACATTAGTAAGAATAAAATTTACTTTCTATGCCTCTGCATTCAAAAGATACAAACTTTGAAAGAGATTTAGGAAGTAACTAAATTGATTTTTTTAAACCCTCAACCTGTAAACAGCCTATGTATACACAAAGATCCACACACTTAAATAATCCAAGTCCAAGTAGCAGCTTTGTGTGCTTCAGGACGTACTTGAATTTTAGTTGTTGCATGGCAAACCAACACCCAAATTATTTCAGTGCAATCTACTGGTTGAGAACTACTGTAACTTAAGGAAATACAAGTCCAGATGTCCAATAATAACACTAGCTTGCTCAGCAAAGAAACTTACCTAGGGATAGCCAAAACTGTTGTTTAGAAAGAGAGGACAATGAGCAAAGTGACCAACCCTGGCCATTAACTACATTCAGTCACCTAAGTACTACATTTCTCTGCTGGCAGTCTGCTAGAAAGGTAACCAACCTATGCCATGGAAAGCATAGATCAACTCTTCAAATATTAACTAAAATATATCCTTAGAACTAGGAAGGTGGAGAGGGGAGGGGAAGAGAGTCTGGATGTGTGTGTGTAAGGAATGTGGGCTCAATATACAACAGCCCTAAATATTTTATCTTCCAACCAGTTGCAACAAAAGAATCCTGATTAACATTCCATTGCAAAAGATGCACCACTAAAGGCCTAAAGGCCTTAAAAAATCTACATTTAAATGGACTACCAAAAAAAAAGTGTTATACAAAAGCATCCTCCAGACATTCCCTTTTAAGAGCAGTAGGTTAAAGGTTTGATTTATACAGACATTAAAGAGGTTATACATTGCTTTTGTCACATCACGGTTTAACTGCATAGTTTCACCTCAGCTTCACATTTATGAACTGGATGAAGACAATACCATTTCTGAAGTGGAAATCCAGAATTTTTTTTATATTTTTTTGCCTGTTAAAAATTCCCTTTCATAAATATAAATGCTAACATCCAGCCTTTGAGATGTTCTTTTTTTTTTTTTTACCTATTTCTCTGAAAAACTAACATGCTTAGTTTGGGGGGGGGGTTTTGGGTTGTTGTTTTTTTTACAGTAAACAGCACATTAAAGTTCTTGCCTGAATATTTATTAACTTCATCTGTTACTCCTTTTTTACATGATCTGCAAAGAAGAAAAAAATACACTCACAGTTGTGCAAAAGTGCACCATGACTGCAAAATGGACTGGTAGGTCTTTACTGGACCACAGGCTACAAAGGAGAAATCTTTGGCTTTACTACATTTCAGCGTTACATGTTTGCACAAGCCATGCTGTTTGAACTATCCAAGCTCTCTGCTGTGCCTCACCTATAGACTAATAATTCTTACTCCGTGCAAAATGCAGCTAAGCTAAACACAAACTCTGAAGATAAAATTCCACACTTTCTAATCAGTCATCCCATAGCAAAGCACAGCACAGAAGGGGCCCGCATGGCAGCCAGGCTCCGCGGGATGCCAAAGCATTCAAACTGGGGGCCCATCTTCTCATCTAACCCTCAGTGTTTACACAAGGAATTGGTGAGAGATACTGAGCAAAGACACCAAGCCACAGGAGAGCTGCCAACACTTAATAAATGCAAAACACATCACAACCTAAATATGTTAGCCTAACTGTTGAATGACTCCTAATTATTTATAATCAGCAGTCATTAAGGGTCACACTTTTCCCCACTGAGTCCTTCAGTGGAGAGGAGGCAAGCAGAAAAAATGGGTTAGCATCCCTTCTGTTAGCCAAATGCTCCTGTTCTCATAGGGACTCAGCCAAAGACCCATTAGGAAGGTACTGACCTCAATACTCTGTGGATCAGGCCCTAAACTCCACAGAAGCCTCCAGCTTCCAAGGAGGTTACACTCAATCTGACTTTATAGGCAGAGAGAGAAGGAATGGGCAGCCTCATGCTACAGCATCTTTCCCAGAAGACCTTTAAGCTTCCCACAATGTGCAATCAGAGGTTAAAAACTGCATAACCACCAGCTTACCTCCCACAGACTTGCAAAGTGGTGGCCACGTTCTGCAGAAAGCCAGGGAGAGAGGAGCAATGCCTTTATGCCTAAACACAAGCACACGGCAGGGGCACTCAGCACCCATGTGCCCCTGCAGCACACATCTGTGCCTGCACACTGCCTGCTCCACCCTTGGCAGAGAACCTGTCTGCAGAAATGCTGCACAGGGGGGTTCCCCAGGAAGCTAATGGTGTTGATACAAAAAAAAAAGAGCATTTTAAACTCCTTTTTCAGCATTCAGACAAAACAGTACTGCAACCATTTCACGCATCCTACGCCTCATGTTAGACCTTTGTTATCTTCAGTGAAGCCCACTGCATTTCTGCTGGGCAGGAAGCCTACCCAGACCAAATGGCACCTGTATATAAAGGCTACTAATTAAAACAGCTCCAGAAGTTGTCAACTGAATTCCCTTCCCCAAAAAAACAAGCTTCTAACTACAAGTCCAATGATGCCAACTGACCTGCTGTCCCTGTTGGTGCTGAAGATCCAAAAGAAAGTACATTTAACAAACTGTTTGTGAAACATTAGAGAGCCACTGAGCAACATTTTGTAAATCTGGACGGCTACACAGAGTTGTTGAGAAACACCTTTTGTGTTTGCAGCTACTTAACACATGCTCATAATCACAGCACTTCTAAAACTCCAGGAATCTACACCATAGAATGCTCAATGACACAGCAAGTAACTCTTCCATTGTTACAGCAGTAGCAGCACTCAGACACAGCTCTGGCATTTACTCCCTGAGAAGTAAATACTGACTTAACACCAACTCCCAGAGCATATGCAAAAGCCATATAAATGAGCACTTCCACCAGTGCAGACTCACACATTCAGAGTAACACCTGCCACTTTATTCTACCTCACTCAACCTTGTAAATGATAAGAGAGAAATCTCCTCTTACATCTTCGATGCTAAGAAGCCAAGAGACTCTCCTCTAACTTCATCTAACCTCTAACTCTATTCTTAAATGGCCATTTTACATACAGCATCCCAAACCCAGCAGCAGGCATACATATAGATGACTCCAGGGTAGCAGCCAATGTAAGTAGCACCCATCAGCAGCTGAAGACAATTTTATATTATGCAGATCTGGGATTTTTAGGTCAGATCTTTATCTTCAAGCACTTGCTATTTCAAATTAATTTTACAGTAAAAGGCTGGATTAGTGACAGTTTGGAAAGCACAACACAATGAAATTTCCTCCTCCTAGCTTAGAGGGTTTCAGGCAAGGAACAAAAGGGACTTCTCAAGGAAAAGGAATGAACCCTACCAGTCAGGGAGGCAGCAAGGAATTAAGAGAGCATAAGTGATTGCTATACAACCCCATGTGATGACCTGTGTCACCTCAGCTCAGTGATCACTGTCATCACTCAACCCATCTCCCAGGCTTCTCTTCACACTGCCCTCAACAGATCTGCTCCTCTGTACATCTTTCTTATTCTGTCAGGAGAGCACCTCTCTCTGCTCTCCATGGAAGAACCTTCATGGTAAGTCTCTCAATGGATCAGAAATACCCTAACAGACTATTTTTTATTCTTAAATGTGCCATAGGATGTATTGTACTTGTCACTCCAAGCCTCACAGGAGGCCTCAGAGCATTGCAGCCCCAAACAAGCACTGTACAATGCAAATAACTAGCATCATCAGACTTAGTACCCAGCTGCAAGGGCTTATTGCCAAGTTGCCAGCAATTCTTGACAAAAAGTTAGGCCCATAGATAATGAAGCTAGATTGCTACCTACCAGTACAGGCTTTTGAGACCATGACATCATGGTTCTACATTAAGTACCCCAAGCAGAAGGATGCAGTGGTAAACTGGAGAGTGTGTAAGTGCCAACCACCATGTGCTTGTTTGCAGGCTGCAGTGAGGAATTTGCATGTGCGTTGGGAAGAGAAAGGGTCTGTCTCCACAAACAGACTGCTCCCAGTCTACCACCATGACAAAGACAAGGATCAGCCTGCAGTGCTTACAAATTCCCAGCCACCTCATCCACCCCAACAGTGAATTTACAGCACTGGTCTCAAAAGTGTGAAACTCTCAGGCATTTCCTTCTGACATGAACAGCTATCTAACAGAGGTAAGGACAAGACCTCAAATCCTATCTTAACTGTAGCACAGCCAAGAGCTAAACACACATCTGCTGAGATAAAACACCAGTATATAAATAAGCTGTGATGGCTTCTTGAAACCCAACGAGAAGGCAGTCTCCTAAGGGAGTCACTTACACATCCTTAATTATGCTGGTTCCACAGTCAGCTAAACTATCATTTAGGTAATTCCAAAACCGTGGCAATTGCAAAATAATTTATAACTCAACCATAACTGCTTATCGTGAGCAATGCACACTGCATGTTCTTTTCAGATGACAGCAGAGAGAGGTAGCACCCTGATTTGGAAAGGTTCCTAATGACTGTCTTTCGTTAACCTCAGCAGGGAGAAAGAGACAGCCATCATCACCACCACCACCACTCATCCACTCCTGGAATCCCAGAGCTAGAGGGAACACAGGGATACTCATCCTGATAGGACATGTTACAAAATAGTATTCCCCCTAGGATACAGGCAAGCTTATATAAGCAGCAATGAAATTCGGCAGCTTTCCAGAGAATTTGTCCAACTGCCTGGAGTCTCCCACTTCAAGGTAGCTGAGATGCTGAGCACTTGAATAAAGTAATTTGATTCACATTACGTGCATTTTAATAAAGAATGGGAAAGAACAGACACCTATTAGTGTTTGCTAATTTCTGTTTCCTAAAACACTGAAAAGTGAAACATCTTCCTCCTTTCCCCTGCCTTCACAGTCATCTCCAGCACTGAAACAAAAATATGTATTTATGAATAGAAAACTTCTGAGTATTTTTTCTTAAACAAAAAACCAAAAAAAGTACCAAATACCAATGAGAAAAAAAAAAGTAAAACAAAAGTTTAACAAAAGTACTATAAGTGGAACCTCCTTTTCCCTTTCCAGCTCTTCCCATTTCTTCCTCTCATTTTCATTCCTTGAAATAAACTGGGATCACTGAGATCACCTGGTAGGAGTCCCATAAGCCAACTTCGCACTCTTTGCTGACTTAAGAGAAAGTTTAGACTGGATGGACCTATCTAGGAGAAGAAAACAGATGAAGAAGCAATGTTATCATGTTATCTGCAGTATCTGCACATTTTTATGTCTCACTTTTCATGTTGTAAACTGCTTCTGCTTGACCTCAAGAATGAGTGAAAAAAGTCTACAACATGAATGGACAGTGAGGTGGGAAACAGATTTTCAGTGAGATCACTTCATACCTCTTCATGGCTTGCATTTACTTTAGTTAACATCTACCTAACTTCAATGACTCTTTACATTTTGAAGAAGAACTGTTGCTAAATTCTCAACAATCTCCCATTCAATTACACCTTGATAGCCTGAAAGACACTGCTTCCCTCTGCAGCTCCTCCAGCAAAACCACAGAAAAGCAGTATCACTGCTCTCTTTAGTGCTAACCAAAACAAAAGCCCAACAAAATAAAGGTTTTTCCTTAGATTCCTCTAAATTTCTCATTTTTTAGGTACACTGCATATTAAAATAAGGTTAATCCTGCAAGATAAGGGGCTCTCACAACCAGACCGCCAAGGATTTAGTTTCCACAGCAGCCAAGATTGCAGGAAATCCAGGAGCATCTGTACAAGGCAACACTGCACCCAGCCAGACCACGCCTCAGACCTACAGACAGGAGGGATTTCAGTCACACGGCTGCCGAGCACATGCTCAAGGCAACCCCACTTATACAGAAGCCTGGCCTGAAAGTCTGACTTATCTGAGACTGTGAACACCCATCAGGCAGCACTGCATCCATGTCCTGCTTTGTTCTCATGTTGGGATGAGATTCTGCCCTCACTTCCCAAAGAGCCTGCACATCTCGGAGGGTAAACCATGTAAATCCAACACAGTACACAAGGCCAAATGCAAACACAAAAGCAACAGCCTAAACTATGTTCAGATACTGATACTCCTGTTTTTCTCCCTCTGTGTCTATCATTTATGTCTAAAGGTAACATTTTTCCCCACAATGAAGAAGCCTGAAACACAACGTTTTTCTGAGATTTCACCTATTACAAAAATTCATGTTAAATTATTCCATATCAACTACTCTGCACCTACACACAAGCTCTTACACTTCTCCACTGAACAACAATAACTTCTGTCTAATCATGCTAAAATACCGAATTTTGGACAGGTTCTCAGTCTAACTATAAAACAAAAAAATTAAACTGGAATCTGACTAAATGAGAGCACCACAGAGCTCCTTGTTTTCCTTCCTTCCATCCATCCAACCATCTATCTATCTATCTTTGTTCAAGGTTTGTATAGACATTACCTTTTTTAGGAGTAGGCTTATTTTTAGCATCTGTTTTGAGCCTTCAAGGTAAAGGTAACAATAAATCACAATCCCCTGAAAGATTTGAGATGTTTTGGTATCTTTCATACTGAGGCTGCTACTCAGAGAAAAAAAAAATATTTTTTTTTGTGCCAAAGGAATTGTATGTAAGGCTTTAATTCTGATTCAAGTTAGATGGCTTAAATAAAAAAGTCTTCTGTAATTAAAAGAGCAAAACCAAACTACCCACCTCTATCCTCTGAACAATCGAAAGAAAGTGTTCAGAGCTGACAACAGGACTTTTAAATTGTTTCTGCTCTTATATATGCAAAATTAACCTCTATCATGTAGGAAACATAATGGTGTCTTGGACACATATTTTAAGCTAAGGGAGACTGTCAGAAGATGCTGCTGCACATCAAATTGAAAACAAAACCTACCATAAATATTCTTCCTTGACTAATAGTTAGCAAACATGAAACTGACTTAGACTGGGATGAATGTTGGGAATGAAGTTGGGGGAAATCCCTTGAGGGATTCCAGATCCATGTTTTATTGACAAAGGCACTGTGATCCTGTACCCTTCCTGGTATTTGAAAAACACCAACGTCCATTCACTCTTCAGCCAAAAGTCTCTGAAGGTAAGAAATAATCATACACATATTCAGAAAAGGAGGTTTAAAATAACATTCAGGTAACAGAATAGAAGTCTGGCATTTCTCTAAGCAAAACTGCTGATTTCAGTTTTGCTTTCCAGTGAGAAGTGTGACCCATTATGAAAGCACTAAAGACATCTTTGAAAACCAGAAGAGTTTCAAAGCAGTTTGTGACTGAATACTTCAATATAAATTAAAATACAAGGGTTCCCATGCTGCTCTCATAGAAGTCAATGGCAGTTGTAGCACTGGCTTCACAATATAAGTAAAGTTGGTATCTTAAGAAACCCCTGAAACCTGGAGTAGTTCAAACTACAAGGAGTCACTGGAATTATTATTATAACTGCATGGGAACTAAGTTGTAATTCTTAATATTTTTTTTTTCTGATCATACAGAACAACCTTCAAATAGGACATTTGCAAAAGATTAGGTCCTGAGATCAAGATGCAGAAATGAAGGCTGTAATTCAGTGACCAAGGGTGTCAGAAACCCTGACATCACACTGAAAGGAACCAACTAAAAGACAATGGCTTGATCAAGGAGACTGGAAAGCAACACGTAAGATTAAATAAAACCTGGACTGAAGTTACTAAAAATGCTTTTAGTATTTCAGGGACTCATGCCTTAAAGGAAATAAAGCTCAGTCTTACCACTAAAGAACAATACGAAATCATGACTAGGAGCACACCTTACTCTGCACCTCTTACAGGGTTAATTTTGTCTCATCCTTGTCTCACTGTGGATCCTGCAAGTCCTACTCCCTGTTCTGAGCACTAACCCCAGGAAGGGATGGATGTCCCCCAGCCTGCAGGAAGCAGGTAGCAGCCCCACAAACCCGAGGGGCACGGGACACCACCGTGATGCACAGAAGCAGTGGGCTCAGACTGCTGGCAAGCTGAGCCAAACAGTGGGATAGGGAGAGCAGCCTGAGCCTCCCCTTGGACATCCCCACCACTGGTCACCTGGCTGTGAGAAGCCACTGCTTCCCAATGGCATTTTCAATGGGAAGATCCGTGGAGCCTAGAGGAACTCACCAGGCGGTGCAGCTGCCTCCGGAGCCTCCTCCGTAAGGCCTTGCTGTCAGCACCGAAATCAGCCCAGGGTTAAGGGCTTAATTTTTACAGGTGCTGAGCACCCCAGGGAGCCTCGAACAATTCAAAGGGTCCAGCCTCTGCCCTCCTCCTCTCCAGCAAATTTGAAAAAAAAAAAAAAAAAAGGCAGGAAGACAGTTTCTGAGGATCATTTTATCTGAATTAAAGTTGGAGCGGGCTGTAAACTCCCACAGGACATCTAGGTTTACACACTTCAGATGAAACTGTAAATTGAATATTAAACACACATTTTTATAAAATCATATTTCTCCCAGGGAAGGCTGAGGACTGCCTGTTTATTTTTTTAATCTGATG
>NW_009953920.1:1759902-1785139 GCF_000747805.2 Chaetura pelagica
TAGGGAAAGGTGGTTATATCAGCTGCTCTAGTTCTATTTGAACGACTCTGATTTTGTTTTCCTGACATCACTAAGAAAACTATAATGCAAAAAAAAATAATCTATAATCTGTGAAAAGGCTTTCTAAAACCCATCAACCAAGTTGTATCCATAATTGCTTCCCTGGCTTATCAAAAAAAGGCATATTTGCATTATCTGTTATCTTTAGATACCCATCCTGGTCTACAAACAGAGTTATCAATCCCGTTCAGAGGCCAGTCCACAAATTGAAGTTTTCTATAGAGGGAATTAGCCATAAACAACCCTGAGGCAATTTTCTTTGACAGCCAATGGTAAACCATAGGAAGTAACTTTAATAGTGATTTACAGTTCTTCTCTGGTTTCCATCCAACTTTTCCTTCTTGTGCCTCTGTTCCATCCAAAAAGGAATTTTTCAGATGTTCTAATTTCCCATTCAAGATGCAATCAATCCCAACTCTAGGTGTGTCTAATCCAATTTTTACGGTATGTTCATGGGCCAGCACCAGAGAAAAAGAACTCTCTTTTTATTTTCTTTCAATTGCCTCTGCTGCAATCACAAGACTTGTCATCTCCTGGTGTGAAATGCACAACAGTAGAAGAGAGAGGGAAGATTTGAGAGACAGAGAGAGAAATGAGCCAACCTACCAAAAAAAAAAAAAAAAGGGAAAAGAGATATACAAAAATAACATCAACATTTTAAAATTATCCTACATACTGAAAGCATCCATTTCCTAGAATAATTAATTAACTGAAGATTTTTAAAGCCTGTGTGGAGTTTTTGAGTTCCTCATTTAAATTACAATATGCTGTTAGAAGTGGGATACTCAGGAATGGACTTCCAGCTTCACAACAACCACCTTCCTCATCTGGACCACACTGAAGTCAGATTCAAGTCCTGTGCCGCTTGCTCACACACACCGCCCTTATCAAGAGGAGTAAACCCCACTGCATGACTTCCCACACCACCCAGAGGACTATTCCTCCCTTACAAATCAAAGAATTTTCCTCTTAACAGCTCAACAGACATTCTAGCTAACTCAGAACTTCCAAGAGATGCACATTTAAAATATTTATTTTTCCATCTCTAATTATAAAATGTCTCTTTAAGTGACTGACACACACACTGGATCTTACTGTGCATCATGGGCACAGCAAAGAAATAACAAGCAGGGGCATGGCTCCTCTCTGGGTAAACTACAGCAAATGAAGGTAAAGCAGCCAAAAACCCACTGAAAACAGAGACCTGTGTGGATTTAAATCTGTGAAAGCGGCTGCAGAGAAACAGAGGACAATTACACCCCAGAATTTAGCAAATAAGAAATATCCCCTGTATCAACACAGACCAGTATTTTTTTTTTCCTTTTGCATTAAGGAAAAATACATTTAAAGCTCAGCCCATGAAGTCTGTACACTCTCCTGTTCCTTTTCATGCACATACGTATGGGGCCACAGATATATATATAAAAAATCTCTCCCTTGATTGAAAGCTACTCTATATATATAAAAATCTCTCCCTTGATTGAAAGCTACTCTAATGGGTAGGCACTAATGGATTTGAAGTGATAAGGAGAAGGCGGACATGCAAAATGCTCCACAACTTCTGTTCCTAATCAATCACCAGAGATCAGTGACATCATTCAAGCCTTTGATCAGAGCTCCCCTTTCAAGCTTAAAAAGAGGGATACATTGACCCACACCAGTGGAGAGACTGAAGAAACACCTAGGATACAATTCACAGTGAAATATGAGAAGTCACCGGCATCCCTCTTCAGAAAAACTATCCCTTCCCACCTTCCTCAAGGAATACAGCGTGCATTCCAGAGCAATCAAGCACAAACAACAGATTTATCTTTTTCCTCCACAATTAAAAAACAGCCAAGGAAACAACACTTCTCAAAATCCTCTCAGGTTTTATTTCCAAAGTCCGCACACACATTTTACCCCGAGCAGGCGCTTTATTCTTTTTGCTTGCATTGAAAAATCTCCTCAAGTCCATTAGTACCAACAACAACAACAACAACAAAAAAAAAGAGAAAGGAACTTAATTTTTCCGAAATGCCTAAGCAGCTTTATCAGCTAAAGGTTGGCTCCCGTTTTTGAAGCAGAAATAATGTTTAGGGAACCCAGCCTCACGGCAAGCGTTCGCTACACTTAGCACCGGCCTTTGTCCATTCAGAGAGTCCCTATCACTAATCCCACTTCAGCTTAAATTGAGCTCCATTGTTTCTCAGTTCATCTGAGTTTCCATGGCACTTTCTAGGACTTAAGTGTTATTTACTTAGTGCGGTTTGTTAAAAAAAAAAAAAAAGACAACAACAACAAAAAAAAAATCTCCTAAGCCTTAACACGAGCATCAGGTTTCCTTTTAATTTTTGTTCCTTTTTACTTTTGATAAGCTCAAGCTGCAGTCAGCATTTTGCAGTCTCAGAGACTTCTTCCATTTAAAAATCTTCAAGGAAAAAAAAAAAAAAAGTTGAAAATAGACCTGAAAACGTTCACTTCGTTGTTTTGGCTTGGTTTTCCCCCATCTGTATTTTTTTTAAAAAATCTAATTGAGCTTCTGAACAGCAGCAAAAATGTAGTTTATTATCTCCCTCATCAGGTGATCAATGATTTCATTAATAAGACAGATAACAAAACTGTCATATCATCGACACAGTTATGAAAGATGATCCTGGCTTCTTGCTCCATTTTCCAAGGTCTGGGATTCTCTGTGGCAGCTCTGAGTCCATTCAATATTTTCCACAGACAGAGAAAAGTGAAAATCCATTTTGAAACCAATTTCAATTAGGATCCAGAAGCTGTTATCACAGGTGTCGCAGAATGGGCCCGTAAGTGGAAATGTCGCCTATCCATTCTGAAATGAAACCTTATCAGGGGCTACGAAGATGGCTGAGGACAGCCTATCTGTAAATTACTTTTCGTCCTGTGTTAACTCAACCCTAGTTCTGTCATATGGAATTCTTCCCAGCCCCTCGTAATAATCTAATGACTAACTAAGGCGCCGCACCAAAACAGCTTTTTATTCTGCTCGGGCTTCCCCCGCCGAACGGGGCCGCAAATGCAAATAACTGGAGCCGGCGGATTTAGTAACATCATTTAAAGCTCTCATAGTTTATTACGGGGAAGTAACGGGGCTTGCATTCTGAAGCCTGTCTCCACCCATTGCATTCCTGGTGATTTTTCAATTGCAAACTCCAAGGCCCAGTTATTTCATTAATTCAGCACCCAAGTAGTGAGGCTTTTCTCTCACATCTTTCAGCCTCCTTTTAGCAAATTATCCCATGACGGAGGATTTATTCAGTCAAAGACCTCGGACTCTGAGAGGCAACAAAAGAATCAAGAGACTTTCTGGTCCACCTGCCTGGCGAATGATGAGGCAGGGTAAAGCCTCCCCTTAGAGAAACCAATCAAACCATTGTGTGGCACAGTCAGACCTTTTCAACTGTCAAGCCAGGAGAGCAGGAAAAGAGATGAAAGAACTCAGGATGAAGCTACCATTTACAGAACCATGTGGGAATGGTCTCCAAAGATTTAATAATTGGGATGGAACTCAACTTTCTGAAAACTAAAAGAAAGACAAAAAAAAAAAAAAAAGAAAAAAAAAAGGGGGGGAAGAGAAAGGAGAGAAAGAAGGGGGGTTGGGGGGAAGAGAGAGACAGGAGGAGGGGAAAACACTGCCGGTCAGGCCCAGAAGGAACTTTTCTACAAAATCCTCTGTTGTTATGTATGAACCCCTATGCTGGAAAAGAAAAGAAAAGCAAGTACACAACAGGGACAGAGAGAGAGTGCACAGTTTGTATTACTAACCTGAGTTTCAGCAATTTAGCATCTCATCTGAGGAAAAACTGCACCAGTACAAACCTGTTCTGTTAAGCAGAACAAAAAAATTCCCTTAGTTTGGGGTATCTGGGTGCATTTTCGAACTTTTATATGTGTGGGACTTCAGTTTTTGCATTTCCACTTGGCTGCACGTGGAACATGCACAAAAAGTTGCATTAAATGAATGGAAACTGGCATATTTTAAGCAGTGAGCATCTGCAAAGAATGTGCACATACGGCTCCTGTGTAGCAAGACTCCAGTTGATTGCAGGCACAAGATTAGGAACTGCTTTTTGATAATCTGACCCATAAAGCCTTAAAGACCAAATTTTAAAATCATCTGAACAGAAGCCAGTACTTCCCGTGTATTTCTCTTCCCCAAAGTGCCTCCGTGCACTTGAAATACACATCCATCAGTAGGTCCGGATCACATTTACAAGTAAATTAACATTTTTTTCTGAATTGCCAGCCTTAAAGAGCAAAAAATAGAATCTGCAAATTAAATTGTGACCACTTGCAGTATACATCAAAGGCAAAGAGACTTTTAATGGGAAATAAGGTAATAACATAGCAATAAAATCCATCTCATTCCCTCTTAGTTAGGATGGCAAAAGAATGCATCTCCCTGCCCCCCACCACCTCCACCCCAAAATGAGATATGGCTTGGAAAGAATACAAGAGAATGTAGTTTTAATACAATGCCTTCTTCACAGAACCACATACCATACCTTAAGCACAGTTCTGCCACTTAACTGGCATATGTATTAAGTAACAATTCAACTTCCACGTAAGCAGAAGCTGAGGGTTTGTATCTTCCAGAAAAGGGGGAAAAAAAAAAGGGGGGGGCAAAAGTAAATAGAAACATACAGAGCAGGGATATAATCAAATACAACACTGATGCCTGATTATTTCCTTTAAAACTGGAGACAGATATGAAATAGAAAACAAATAGAACAGAAAAAAAAGAATGCCATTTGAAAACCTGTTAAGTAATTTAATTACTTCAGCTGCCTTAATTTACACAGCTGAAGTCGTAAAGCCAAATACTGTGCCTGCCAGAGGGGTTGCCTGGCTTTCAGTCAATTAGAAGGATTTTTAAATTTTCTTTTTATTTACTTTAAGAAGAAGAGCTACTCCACATAGCTCCTTCCCTTGGAGATTCCCAAGTCTGGTCTGGTTTTTCAGGACCCGTGATGTGAGGGTTTTCTGACTTAATTGTTTTAGTGCCCACCCAACCCTCCCCAGCCCCCTGGCACTCATGTGTATGTTGACACCCGTTTCCAGTGGCTGGGTGGAAGGTGCCATTGCTTGAACAGCCGTGCTGCTGCCACACAGCCTCCCTGCTTTGGTGGCACGGGCTGGCACAGCACTGCAAGGTCATTAGGAGGCCATTCTTTTTTAGGGGATCTTCCCCAGAGACCAACACTTAGCAGCAGTGAGCAAGGCTTTTCCTGGAAGGCTAGCAATCCTACTGAAGCCTCAGCTGCCAGCAGCCTTTTTCCTTCTAAAAATCAAACCTCTTGGTTGCTTCCCCAAGACTTGTAGGCTGCAATGAGTGAGTGTTTTGAGGTTTGATTGATACTGGGCTCCTGCAAAGCACAAGCTACAGAGCATGGTACTACAGCCATACTGGAGAGTCCCATTTTAAACCTTTTTACTATTATCACTTCTCACTCTAGTTCAAAATCCAGGTACAATTATAATATGGTTGCTTGGTTTGTTTTTTTGTTTGCTTTTTGTAATTCAGGAAAAAAACCTCCTCACTGCACAGTTCCCTAAAGTTAAAACTCCACTTTGTCCAGGTAGCAAAGCTTCTGCTGCTAACTGATGTTTTCTCCCGATTCCACCTCGTGTTATCCAGCAGGATGTTAAGTCATTACTTACTGATTACAGTGATTGCAGGGATAAGCCACTCAATCATCTCTTTCTGGAACTTGCAAAGGGATACAGGACGATTGACATTTAATATCCCTTATGCTATTAACCACTGCGGGGAGGAGAGAGAAGAGGGGGGGGAGAAAGGAGGGAAATCTCAGGAGAATTAATGAAGCAACACTGTATTGCACTTGCAGATCACTGGATTTAGAGCAGGGGTAGGGCTGGCTCACTGAGGAACAACACTAGAAAATAGTATCAGGCAGAATGAGTTATTACAGCCTACAATAAACCCTAACTTGATGACTGAAAGTTTATTAGTAAGCCTAAAGAACCACGGGTGCATTACTCTGAATGAAGATGTATTTAATCAGCTACTCACATCAGACGACAATATACCAAGACATGCAGTCCCCACTTAATTACAATCTCCAATACTTTTGCTTCAAATACTTCTGAGCATCAGGAGAGCTCATCCTCTCCAAGGATAGGTACCTTACTTCAGTTTATTCCCTTAGGACCTCACCACGATTACTAGAGCAGAAAGGTACACCAAATCTTACAAGTTCAGGTCTTTGCCCTTACTTTTCTGCTCTACCACATGTGGTCATTCCACACTTACTTTTCCTGCTGCTCTATGCCACCACTACAGATAGGAATTACTTGCAGTATTTGTATTGCTGAGAAACAAAACTCTCAAAAAACCAATACAGTGTAGACTGTCACTTCCAATATCAATACTACAGGAGGTCGCTTCCTCCTTGACCTGAAAATAAGAAGTGAAGAGGGCCCTTCCATCCCCCCTGATTTCAGGAGAGGAGGAGAAGGGCATCTCCTGATCACTTTGCAGAATCAAGTCTCATATGATCAATTTGGGACTCAATTTGCAGGCCACTAAAATAGTACAGGCAATGTTTCTTGATACCTACAACCTCTTTTGAACCCTAACCTCTCAACAGGACCCTGAGCACATCAGTCCAATGAGGGGGCCAAGAACGGGTACTATGATTAACACCTACTTTATGGTGAGCAGCAGGACAAGTAACCAACTGAAACTTTAGACAGGAAATTTAATTCTTATGGGGTTGCAGACCACTTGCCTCATTCCGCCCTGAAAAGAACTGCTAGAAGAAAAAAAAACAACAAGGAGACCTAGATGAAGTTGGCTCTTCTTCTGAAAGAATCAAAGTGGATGAATGAACTTCCTCTCATTTATTCATCTATCAAGCTTGGTTTTAAGTTACATCATCATTAAGATAATAATTTCTGCTTTCTATCACTTTAAAGTATGTTCTCAGTAACTATCTGATTCTGATAAAAGTAGTCAAGTCCACAACCTACATACGTTTATAATTAGCTTTTCTTTTTTTTTTTAAGGCAGAGTAATAGGTTAATAAGAAATATCAGATTACACTGGAACGAGCTCATGGGTCAAAAACTAGACAAAACACATCAAACTGAAAATAAGTGCTTGCCTGTCAGGCACTGAAGGAAAGTCCCTATACAATAACTGCATTGTTTTAATGCAACATTAAAAAAAACAGTTTAGAGCCAAAATGTGCAAAAGAGGAAAGAATTGTAGTCACCGACAAAACTCACAAGCCAACCAGTAAATAAAGCAGGGTTAAACACAGTATTATAACCTCCTAATGTTCTCCAAACAATGCCACACAGCACAGGTTTGATTTGTAAAACTATTAATTCAACCATCACAGAAATTCCTTGTGCTTTTTAGAAAATAAGGCAAAAACTGAATTCCATCCACTACTACATCCATACTACTGCAGGCACACTGTTCCTGCTGCCTGCCCGGCCCTCGCTGGTGGAGCTGCGTGGAGGAGCAGCTGAGAACAAGCCTCCATAGCAGTCAGTGATCATCACCCTTCAGCAAGGCAGGTCACCAGGCAGACTCCTGCAACGTTTACTGCCTCCAAGTTTTCTTTTTGATCCTGGGATTACTTGAGATTGCGGGAGGTACTGTATTCTCCAACAGGGGTCTAGCAAGGCAGGTTTCAAGACCTGCAATACCAGGCAAAAGGCTCCCCAAGGGGGAGCACAAAACTAGCTGTAAGCTTACCAATGGATACCTCTCTTCAGAAAGCTATTCCTGGCACAACTTGATGGAAACCTGTGTGTGCATGCACCAGCTTTCAGGACTATGACCAAAATCCATGCACTGACATGGCAGGGAACAGGGTTTTACTGCTTTACCTCCAGGAAAGCGGCAGGGCTGGGCTTGTGAGAAGCCAGGGCCAGACAACACAGCACTGTGGTAGCAAGGGTGTCCAGGACACTGGCCTCACTACTCCAGTGTGATACCAGTGATACCATGAAAACAGTATTTATTTGCTGTTGTTATTATTTTGCCAAAGCAGATCAGTCTGAGGCTATCAAATCACACAAAAGTAAACTTACTTCATATTCCAGCACAAACTTTTTATTTATTTTACAGCCTTTTGTGAGTCAACATCTCCATTAGCAGTTTTCTTTAGCAGTTTTCCCCTTCCTTGGATATTAGCCTAGCAGTAAAGATAGCAGTCCAACAAAGAAGGAGTAAAAGGAACAATTTCCAAAGAAATGTATCCTAATAAACTGGGTGCAGTTTGGTTGAGATACACAAAATGAAACACACAGGAGAAAAATATAAAAGCTTGCAAAATTAACTCAAAACAAAGCAAGAGTAGTCCAAAATTAGAAAGTCCCACTGGTGATCAAAGTGCACCAAAGATTTGTATTAGTTATTATCAATTAAGAATTTTTCTTTTTTTTTTTTTTTTGATCATGTGTATTTTAAAAGATGTTTTAATTTGCTCCAGCACTAAAACCTTCCCCACATGTTTCAGCCTGGAGCACACTTTAATGGCTTAGTTATAAATCCTTGAAATTAGGAGTTTATAATGGAAACACTGGCAGGCCCTTATCTAACACAGTGCAAGCATCTTAGCAATCTCGTCAGTCTGTACTTAGGCCAGTGCAGCAGAAATCTTTTTTGTACTAAATAATGACAGGAACTCAGCAGAAGTGGCTAACATGCAAACTACTGTCCATGTTTGCTTATTCTTTGAATCTACAGTGCAACTGGAACCTTCCAAGGGGCACCCACAAGTCTGGGCCTGATAACTTGCACTGGGTAGTCTGGGTTAACGCACCAGCTGCCCATCCACGTCACCCTTCGCACTTTCTTTCCTTTGCTCCAGGCTTACACCAAACAGTTTGCACATCACATGATTTTAAAGTTTTCCACACTCAGTATTAATTTTAACATAGATTCTGCTACTAGGTGTGTTACTCACTTCTGGGGGATGTTGAAAAAATAGCATTTTCTTATTTCCTGACTGTAAGCTTTGCATAAAAACCCGTAACTAAGAGCTTTCAATCTATTTATAATCCAAGTTCTGGCTCATTCAGAAGACAGCAAAGCTACTGAGAAAACACTAGTTTCTACATCACACCTCAAACAGCTGCCACTCAAATATACGTTATCCTGCAAACTCTGCTAATTAATGTGTTGTTCAGAAGGGGAGAAGCACTAATACTAGACATGCTTACTAGGTGACATTAGTATGAAAGTATGTTTCTCAGCCAAGACAGAAGAGTCTTCTGACAAAATCAGCAAGGGTCATTCTGTCTTTTCGTTATTTTTAAGAGTACCTTACCTTGTTTAACAAGTATTGAAATGCAAATCACAACCATTTAACATTACCACAGTCCTCTGCAAAAAAAGAAGCACTGAATCAACAAAAGCTTCGAGTTTGCAGGAGTGGTATCTTACATCAACTGATGTTGTTCCTGTACTAACACTCATTCCAGCATTAAAGAACAAAAGATGCAAATGCCATGCAAGCTCCAGCTTTCATGCAAACTGGTTTTTGTAACCAAAATTCATTACCATGAGAATCACATCCGCAAGAAGCAAAACTTGAAAACACTGCAACAGTAAAATTCAATGTTTAAGTTCCTAAAGTTTTGGTATTAGTATTTGTTTTGGTATATGCTCCAGGGAACTTCTACAGTAAGAGGGAATTTTTATATCCAGGAAGGAATGGAATTTTTTATCCTTTTGAAGCCCAGCCCTGTATCTCTGAAAAGTCGTTTGCTTGGGTATACATGAAGGTAGATCAGAAACCAAAACCTTGGAGATCCTGGTGACTTACTTAAAACACAAAGACTAACAAGATTAACCCTTACCCACTGAAAAAAAAGCTAACTGTCATTATCTTAACCCAATGTGCCCTCAGGTCCCAGGATGTGTACTTGATTAGCATCTCATTCCATTAATAGGAGACAATTCCAGTAACAAAAATTTCTAGTCATTCTAGTCATTCATTAGACTTAGAATCATTCCAGCTCTTGGGAGTTTGATGCCCCTGACGTGCAGTAATACACCACCTAGATAAAGCAGGTAGTTAAGAACTAATAATGCCGTTGAAGCTGACAGGCAAAATAGAGAGAGAAAATTATCTGACCGCAGGGTAAAACAGCGTCAGAATTAGGCAAAAAAAAACCATATTGAAGGCTTTATTTTTAGCCCTCTAAATCTAAATGTTTAATGACAATGTTAAAGCTAGCCCAAGCAGTCAGAGGTATGTGCCAATATCGAGTTTGAGTACAAACCCCTGACACATCAAAGAAGACGCATATGTGTTTAAGTGTGCATCTGTTGGAAAAGTTGGGCCAATGTGGAAAATCCTATTATCCAAAAAAAAAAAATACAATGGGGAGCTCTTCAGCTCATGTGAACCACTGTCATTCTATTGACAGCAACGGATCTGTCATGACTTACACCAGCTGAGGATCTAATTTCATATGCCTTAGAAAACTGATGCAACTTTTTCCATAGCTGCTCAAGAGTTTCTATACTGTCTTGGGGATCAACTCCAACCAGTAGATCAGCAGGTGCTTAGTTTGCTTTGAATCTGAAGTCCAGTCACACAGAAGGATACTGGGACACGTGCCATCTTAATTTTTACTGACCCACAGAGATTCTCCTTTAGTATGGCTGTAGGATTCATGACTTTTCTGCTTCAGTCTAGTGGGAGATACATGTTTCTTTAAAACCTTTCTTCAAGCTATCAAAATGAGAACCTGACCTGGAACACAAACCCAGATGAGTGAGCATGATGTAAGCAGAAAGGGTGAACAGAAAACATTCTGCCAGAAATACAAGACGACTCCAAAATATGCAGAAAAACATCTTCAAGTTTTACTGATTATTAGACTAATTTTTTATTTGCAAAAAAGCAACAGTTAAACTGCAGCTATTCAAAATCCACAGGTCTAAACACATGTTTTCAAGCAATTTTCTATCCTAAAGCAAAGTGAGTTTTGCATTAGAAGGGACCAATACACCCAGCTCTCTAACACCAAACAATGAAAGGGGCAGGGGTGGGATTACACACTCTATGAACATGTGAAATTGTCAAGTGATGTAATCTCTGGGGAGAATTAAGCAAACTATTCCAGTTTTGCAAATCTACAAGCTGTACCTTTACAGCTTTGAAATGAAATTATGGGAGGATAAACTCTTAGCTTGTTGTTTCGTCCTTGGCCATTAAAGAACTTTGGGAAGGAGGGGGCAACCCTTACTTAGGAGCAAGTTTATTTGTAAAAGAAGAGAAGAAAAAGAACCTTTGCCATTAATTTTGACAGAGCTACTTCTGTCTCTTTTGTAATAACTAATTATCTAACTAGTGCAAGAGGTTTCAATGGCTAAATGCAAAGCGCCCCCAAGTCCTGCCAGGCTAATCAAGACAATTTCCAAAACACCAAAAACAGGAACTTCCTATAATAAATAACTTCACACATTTACATCCCAAATTAGAACATCTGGAAGAAAAAGGCTATGCCTGATGCCAAAACAGGCCTTGTATCCTACCACTTTCCACCACCACCACCCCCCTTGTTCGTTTTGCCTTTCCTTAGAACAAACACTGATCCAGGTGCAAATGCTCAATTCACAAGGAATGCAGTGAACATAAAATTACTGTAGGTTTGGCTGCTAGTAAATCCCTGCTGTTACTCACCATTGGAAGTTGTGCTGGAGGCAACAGCTTTCTCACTGACATCTGTTCGACTGGAGCATTTCACGATGGAATTCTCCCCTTTTTTCTTCTCTGTCGTGGCAGAGCTATGGGCCTGCGCCTCCATGATGACTTCTCATTACTTCAGCTCTCCTTGTGCTAATACCTGAATGAAACAAGAGAGCCATAAACTTTAAATACTATGTGAAAGCTTAGCCCAAAACCTCTCACACCTCTCACCTGAAGAAGAGCCTGCAGCAAAACCGAATTAGCAGTCCACAGGCCATTTCTGGATGCCAATCAAATCAGGATTGCATGCATGAATTCCTGAGGAATTTAAGGAAGCACTAACACCAAAAATAACTACATTTGCCTTTAAAGAGGATCATAAACCACTATTCTGCTTGATGGGTAAGTCCATTTTTTTCAAACCTGCAGGTTTTTAATAGGACACAGGGGGGAAAAAGCCAGCATTTTTCCCCTAAGTCCAGAGCACTTTGGAACAAAGCAAAAGAAATCAAGACAGACATTCATGTTGACTACAGAAGCCAAATATTTAAGTTTCAACATTCATGCTATCCGAACACACTGCAGCAAGAATTATCCTGTCTATCTCTACACCTCGTCCTACTCTTGTAAACATCTCTCGCTTTGTTTGTTCAGAAATCTAACCCAAACAAAAGTGCATTGGAGTAATACCCTGAAAACCACAGGGAAAGGCAAACACTACTGCTAATATGGCAAATAATGAGATCACTTTCCTTTGCATGAAAACACTAAAAATGGAATACTCTATAGAGGTGTGTCTGGTTATTCTGCCTTTCCCAACTGTTCTCAGTGTTGTCTCCAGCCATTCATTAATTTTACACGCTGCAGATCACTCCTCCCTACTCTCAGAGCTTTGACACTCCTGACATAAACCCAAAAAGCCCACAAGGTTCCGAGAGGGTAACTGTGCAGCAGTGTATCCATGTACCCAAGACTGCTGAGATCTTGGAGTGTGAAGAGCATGAGCATGTCCAACCACTGGACTGCAGCTTAACTTGATGCACGCCAGTTTGTCCAAGAAGTTTTACAGGAATCATTCATGTTCAGCAGACACCACACTTAGAACGGAAGTACCTGGGTAGTTTGAAAACAATCCTATGCAAGAGTAACAAATAGTAATAAAAAAATAAGTTTTCAGCTCTGAGCAGCACTGCAGTCATTAGCTAAAGGGGTCTAAAATGGAAATGCTGTTCTACAGCATTTAAATTAATTTAAAAGCTAAAGGCTTTAAAACAAGCCACAAAGTAAACTATAATGAAGTGTAATTACATTAGCAACCTGTAACCCCAATTCTGACAGGCAAAAAAGAAAAAAACAACAAAAACCAAAACAAAAAAAAGGCTACAAAACCAATTCATCACAAACACAGCTGTCTAGTAAACCTTCCCATTCCCACCTCCCTAGTAGGAGTTCTTTTTAATAGCACAATAAAACACTCCAAAGCCTCATTGTTATACAGTGGGGATCAAAGAAGAGCTAAATGAATCATTATTTAGCTAGGCAGCACAGCCAGAGAATTGGGACTAGATATCAGACACCCTCTGCCACTGACCTGCTGGTCTAACCTTTGGCCAGGCATTTTTCTTCCCCTGAGATCCTTTCTTGCAAAAAACAGGAATAACAAAGCTCTGCCTACCATGGCACGGTACTTAAAAGAGTACTTTCGAGATCTACCTGTGCAAATGCTATAAATATTATTGTGATTTACAAAACACCTTCCCACTAGAACGTGAAGAGAATATGAGGAAGACATCGAGTAACACTCAACTTGTAACAGCCCTCACTTGTATCCAGCAATGCACAGATCTCCTTGAGGAGATATCTCATACAAGTTTTGTAAACAACACCTTTCCAAATTTCTCATATGCTTCCTCCCCCTTTATCCTTCCTCACCTCACACATCCACAGTTTTGGTCAGTTATGATATACACTTGGATTTTCAGCCCCTTTCATTGGCAGAAACTGGAGGCATGCTGGCACTGCTACCAAGCTCTTTACCCCATATTAACCAGAACATGCTCATTTTCTCTTTACAGCCCCGGCAACACAAATACCAAAATCTGCTTCTACCCAGCCTCCAGCCACTGTGTGAGTCCTTCAACGTACCCTCTTGTGTTCAGAATATCCTCCTTGTGAGTGTTCTCTAAAATAATCACAGAATCATAAAATGATTAAGGTTGGAGGGAACCTTAAAGATATCAGGTTCCAACCTCCCTGCTATGAGCAGGGACACCTCACACTAGACCAGGCTGCACAAAGCTTCATCCAACCTGGCCTTAAACACTTCTAGCAAGGGGGCTTCCACAACCCACCTGAGCAACCTATTCCAGCACCTTACCACCCTATGGTAAAGAATTCCTTTGTGATGTCTAACCTAAATCTACTCTGTTTCAGTTTTAAACCATCACCTCTTGTCCTATCACTATCTTCTCTGGTGAAAAGCCTCTCTCCAGCTTTTCTGTAGCTCCTTCAAGTACTGGAAGTCCACTATAAGTTCTCCCCGGAGCCTTCCTTCTCCAGGCTGAACAGCCCCAACTCCCTCAGCCTGTCTTCACAGCAGAGATGCTCCAGCCCTTTGATCATCTTGGTGGCCCTTCTCTGGACTCTTTTCAACAGGTCTACATCTTTCTTGTGCTTAAGGGCACTAGAACTGTACACATTACTCCAGGTGGGGTCTCATCAGAGCAGAGTAGAGAGGGAGAATCACTTCCCTGCCCTGCTGGCCACACTTCTCTTGATGCAGCCCAGGATGTGTTTGGCTCTCTGGGCTCCAGCACACACTGGCGGCTCATGTCGAGCTTCTCATCTACTACCACCCCCAGGGCCTTCTCCTCAGAACTGCTCTCTATCCATTCTTCCCCCAGTCTGTATTTGTGCCTGGGGTTGTGCTGACCCAGGTGCAGGACCCTGCACTTGGCCTTGTTGAACTTCATGAGGTTGGCACTGGCCCATCTCTCCAGCCTGTCAAGGTCCCTCTGGATGGCATCCCTTCCCTCTAGGGTGCCAACCACACCACACAGTTGGATATTTTCAGCAAACTTGCTGAGGATGCACTCAATCCCACTGTCCATGTCTCCAACAAAGATGCTGAACACCACTGGTCCCAGTACTGACCCCTGAGGAACACCACTTGTCACCTGCCTCCACTTGGGACACTGAACCATTGACTCCAACTCTCTGGGTGTGGCCATCCAGCCAATAATAATTCTGTGTGCTGTCTCCAAAGGAATTTTAAAAGCTATACATTTTCAGTTGTGGTTATTTTTCTTCTGCTTTGCCTTATAAGGGCCAAGTCTGCTATTCAGATGGCATCTTAATTTACATCAAGAGGCTGACTGTGTGAAGCTTGGAGGAGGAAGCTGATGAATTTTTTGCCCATTTTCTTCTGTCCTCAGTTCACAAGCCTGTTTCTTTTGGATAGAAGTCATGAAAGGAAACAATTATGCTCCCTATTCAACTAGAAAGGAAGAAGCACCATACCCTGCCCCCATTTCACAAGGCCAGTGGGGTAGCATGGAACGCTTGGCCAAAGGTCACAAAAATGATGACAGGTATCTACAGCAGCTCCACCACCTCCCGCCATGCATATGTCTATGCAGATGTGAGCAAGAAGCCCTCACTTATGTACACCTCCTTCCCCTCTCCACCATGGAACTCCATTATAAACTGAGCCTCGGACTGCTCAGAGAAGGAAAATGAAGGTACTGTAAGGAGTTAACACTGCTTTAATCTCCTAAAAAGCATCTTTGGATCATGTGGAATTCCAGAACACATGGCATCCATCCATTCTCTTGGCTGTTTTTCTTTCCCCAGCAGCCTACCTATGAGATTTTTCTGGTGCTTTGGAGCTGTTTTCTTTAATGGAGGGAAGACTAGCAGACGTAATTCCACATTTCCCACCACCCTCTATCACTTTCCTGTTTTACACTACCTAGTGTGGACAACGGTACAGAACAGAGGCCTAAAGTAGCAGTTTTAAGTCATCTTTTGGTGCGAAAGCTGCAGAACTGGCCACGAGCTAATATAAACATCAGCTCTTGGTACCTGTTCTGGTTCATGTCTGCTTAGTTTACACGCAGAAAGCTGTTTTTATTCATGTCAGCATGGAAGAGGGAACACTGCAAGAGTAAACTTTCTTCCTTGGCTACACACCCTGCTCCACAAGACAATGGCCCCAGCGCTGCAAACATTCCCCCCTACGCCTTCCTTCCTTCACTCCCAACCCACAGAACAGCATCTGCAAGAATTCCAGCAGCTCCAGTTACACTTCAGTGCCCTACCTACTTCATGGTGGTACGCATGGCTGGGAAAGGAAGGAAAGCCAGGAGAGATGGCAGGGCTCATAATTAGAGGTATATGTTTTGGTATGTTTTGCTAAGTATGCCCAATGAGGAAGCAGGAAATAAAGATGGTGCCCCAAAAATCTTTTTCTTCCTTGAAGACAAACTTAAGCCCAAACTGAAACACAAACTGGACACATGCCTTCTAGACTCAATTCTCTTTAATTTTGGCTGTGACCATTTTTGTTTTCTCTCAGAAATTGGACTGAAATATTAAAACTGCAGTCTACCAAAAAAAAAACCCCAAAATGTCCAGAACTATGAGATTTCTTTGCACCGGCTGCTAATTCCTATCAAAAAGTATTCTGAAAATCTGCAAGCCTGACATCAACTTCATATTAAAATATGAAGTGGTTTATATGTCAGCGTACACGTCTCTCCCCAGAGTGTGACTCAGTGACTTCCCTGTTCCTGCCCCTGGGCCTGAGACTATGTATATTCTGCAGCAAAGAGCTCTGCTTTCCAAAAAAAGAAGAGTGCTCATTTCTGTCAGCATCTCCATGTGTACATGAATGGCCAGAAAATGCTGTAAGGATATATGGGCGCAAGCCTGAACTTTCATTGGTAAATAGACGGATAAACATTCCTTCCTGAAAGCAAACATTTTTCCCATTCAACCATGCTTGAAGCTTTTGTAATTTCCCTAAAGCCTGAACCCACTGCACAATGCACCCAGATCCCCCTTTTTAAACCTAATCCCTCTCAAAACAGGAACCTGCTTGCAGGTGTGTATCTTCTTTTTAAATAATGAATGTCAACTTTCGCCAACTGCGTATTAATCACAGAATGGTTTGGGTTGGAAGGGACCTTAAAGACCCTCTAGTTCTAACCTCTCTGCATGGGCAGGGACAGTATGAAATTGGAGGAGACGTAGGAAGAAGCTACTGTAATGAACTAGTTAAATGATGAAAACCATCTCTGTTAAGAGAAGCCTCAACAAATGGCAATTTCTTGGAAGTGTATTTCCAACAAAATAATTCTTTCAAGCAATCTGAAGCAATACCACTTCCCACCCTTAAGCATGCTGGTCATAAAATTGTGCCTCACGGGAGTAAAATTAATATACAAGGGAGAAAAAAAAATATCTTTTTGTTCATTTACTCACAGTGCTAACTAACCAAAACCAGTGGAGCAGCCCTCTGCTTGGAAGAGCAGGAAACATGACCCCTTCTGAACATAAACTCCAATTTTCCAATAAATCTTTGCCTCTGTGCTCCTTTTCCTCTCTGAATCACTTTTTAAATCATTGTATTTATATTGCATATGTTATTTTTAAAGACAAGACCATGCAAATCTTTCTTCATAGGAATAGGCTCACTGACTTCAACAAGATGACTTGTTTCCATCCAAGTGCCTGGGTAGGGATCAGCATCTCAACTCTCAATTTGCTTGTTAGGTTGGTTGATGTTTCTTGCAAATTTAAACCTTCGTCTCCCTTTATTTGTTGTATTTTTGAAGGGATATCTTTTAATGTACTGGTTTAAGCAAAACAACAAAAAAAACCAAACCCAACAACATGGCCCTTCTGTGTTTTATTCACTGCTGCTGTAGTAGTATTCAATTCATTAACAAGTGGTTTGCATCCGCTGAGAAGAGCTGTCTGAAATAGCAGTGTCACAGCATTCATCATCATTACATCAGCAGTAGGGAAGTTCATACTGATTGCTATCAGCAACCAGAGTGCCCCAATCAGCGTGCAAGCAAACATAGCATGTTTAATTTTTCAGAAATAACTCTGGGTAGTTAGGGTGTTCATAGGTACTACTTTGATCCACACTACTGGAAGCAGTCTTTGGGGATACAATACATCTTGAACAGCACAACTGTGTGAAAGTGAAAAACACAAGGGGAGGCATGAAGAACAATCAGAAAATTACAGTCTCTCTCAACCATAAAGGACCCTTTATCAATTTTATCAAAACCAGTTACACTGTTCCTTGGGATTATTTAAGCATTTTAAAAAATCTGTCCTGTTCAAATTTACATGAGACAATCTTATGCTATTATATGGGAGCTACTTCACACTGATTTATAAAGGCTTGATTCAGGTACATTAAACTTCCAAGACGCACCTAGATTTCAGTACTGCTTTCCATCAAACCTGCTGGCAAAGCTGCACTGACAAAGTTACCCCTGACAATACTTGCTGAAAAATATGCAACTGCTCAGAGATTTTAAGAAACCTCTTACAGCTGAAAATTAACCTCTTGGTACATCTCACCATTTTTTATAATACCTATAGGAAATAATTTAAATACTACACATTTTAGACACAGCTTTATATGTTTTCAGTACTTAAGCTAAACGAGAATTCTGCAACGGTCATGGGGAAGGAGGGAGGGAAGGAGGGAGGGAGGGAGGGAAGGAGGGGAGGGAAGGAAGGAGGGAAGGAAGGAGGGAAGGAAGGAGGGAAGGAAGGAGGGAAGGAAGGAGGGAAGGAAGGAGGGAAGGAAGGAGGGAAGGAAGGAGGGAAGGAAGGAGGGAAGGAAGGAGGGAAGGAAGGAGGGAAGGAAGGAGGGAAGGAAGGAGGGAAGGAAGGAGGGAAGGAAGGAGGGAAGGAAGGAGGGAAGGAAGGAGGGAAGGAAGGAGGGAAGGAAGGAGGGAAGGAAGGAGGGAAGGAAGGAGGGAAGGAAGGAGGGAAGGAAGGAGGGAAGGAAGGAGGGAAGGAAGGAGGGAAGGAAGGAGGGAAGGAAGGAGGGAAGGAAGGAGGGAAGGAAGGAGGGAAGGAAGGAGGGAAGGAAGGAGGGAAGGAAGGAGGGAAGGAAGGAGGGAAGGAAGGAGGGAAGGAAGGAGGGAAGGAAGGAGGGAAGGAAGGAGGGAAGGAAGGAGGGAAGGAAGGAGGGAAGGAAGGAGGGAAGGAAGGAGGGAAGGAAGGAGGGAAGGAAGGAGGGAAGGAAGGAGGGAAGGAAGGAGGGAAGGAAGGAGGGAAGGAAGGAGGGAAGGAAGGAGGGAAGGAAGGAGGGAAGGAAGGAGGGAAGGAAGGAGGGAAGGAAGGAGGGAAGGAAGGAGGGAAGGAAGGAGGGAAGGAAGGAGGGAAGGAAGGAGGGAAGGAAGGAGGGAAGGAAGGAGGGAAGGAAGGAGGGAAGGGAGGGAGGGAGGGAGGGAGGAAGGAAGGAGGGAAGGAAGGAGGGAAGGAAGGAGGGAAGGAAGGAGGGAAGGAAGGAGGGAAGGAAGGAGGGAAGGAAGGAGGGAAGGAAGGAGGGAAGGAAGGAGGGAAGGAAGGAGGGAAGGAAGGAGGGAAGGAAGGAGGGGACAACAACAACGACCACCAAGAGAATCAGGCTTATTTGTCGCTGAAATTAAAAGGGCACTATATGTATTAACACAAATTCAACACTATCTGCCGTCTTTTCCTGTGTTACATTCCTTTGATTTCTTCCCCCCATGAAGACTTAAAAGAACCCACTAGAACTAAAGCCTGGTTAATGATGATCTGATCCGTTCCTGATAGGTTAAATAGCTTGTGGCAACAGTAATGCAGGATCACAAACACAAAAGCAATCAGCGAGGCAAAGCAGTGCTATTAGCACCTCATGATTAAGATCCTAAGTGAGAAACTATTCGATGGTATACACTGATCCAATGTAATAACTGCTCAACTCCAGAGGAATTACATTTGCTTACATCTTTCTGATGTGGATAAACTGGATAACCAAAAGTTCTGAAAATATTTAAAACATACACATACAGTAGGAGCAATGAGTGGCACTTTCTATAGAGGCAGCACCTCGGTTGCTTTGAAAACACATTATTCACACACTCCTACAAGTAGATTATCTCTACTTTCACTGTGGGATTTAGAAAGCTGTTGAGTATAACCCCAATTAAATGTTTTTACTATAACAGCCTTCCACCAGGAAAGAAATTATTCATAGTTTCTTACTCAGTAAACAGAATTTCATGGATAAAAACACTGAAGGACATGGGTCAAACTGTATATATCCAACCAGTCCATCCCTCACAGGATTTGTTGCATGGGGACATGCAACACAAAGCTGAGGGGTACAGAGCCAGAACTTACAGCACATCTTAGTGGCTTTACATTTCAGATATGATGTATATGTACTGAAGTAAAAATTCATAATCCATTCATTAGCCACGAGTTTTTAGAATAAGTAACTGAACTTCAAAATGAAAAATAAAACACCACCACAAAACAAAATAAAACAAAGAAACAAACAAACAAAAAAAGTAAAATAAAACCAACCACAACCCCAAAACTAAACAAACAAACCTGGTCATTAACTCTGCATATAAGCATTTCTTATTTTAATTACATGGTCTTGGGTTTCTTTATTCCTCATTTTGACTCACTTACCAACTACCTAAATACAGACAATGGAAAGAACGAAGGTTACTTCTTAAAAAAATAGAAAGTGCCACAGATTTTTCAAGTTTCCAAATCTGTGTATGTATTTGGGAAGGGGGATGGCTTTAATACAATAATGCACTTACCCTTCAACTCCTGCCAATTAAACTGCCTAATATTGCTAGAAAATTCACAGTAAGCTGTGTTACTGCTTGTTTTGCAATTCTGTGTGTTTGTGCTTCAAAAGCTGCAGCAGGAAAAAGTCTAATAATTATGTCAAAGTGAGATTAGCTGTAAAAGAATTAGCGCAGAGGGGAAAAAAACCTCCTGTGGACTCTACTGTTTGTAGCAATAGGTTAAAACGAGCGGTGAGACTTCAAACTTACCTACCAAGTCTCAGCTCCAATTTTGTCCCTATCTTTCTTCAGGAATTCAGTAGCATTACATCTAAAACAAACAGAACAGCCCAGGGACTTCTGTAAAACACCTGTTCCATAAACCTGAATCAGTGCATTGATATGCTGAACATTTGAAAGGACAGGACTATACAGGTAGGAGGACAATCAGCAAGACTTGCTGTGTTGGTAATATACTCAGCGACTTCTTCTGCTGATACTGTTACTAAGCACTAGGAACACTTATGTTGAAGACACAGGATGTTTTCTTCTTTTCCCTTCTTGCCAGTTTGTCGACTACCAGCTTGGCAAAGCAAGTTGCAAACTTCTGTGCATTTTGCATCACAATTTATCTAGTTCATCAAAAAAGAAGTCACTACAAATAGGGCAGAAAAATGCAGAAATACTCTAATTTAGAGCACCAGAGCTAAACGTGAATTCCACTGGCATGACCACTTTCTTCACAGTTTTTGCTTTATCTCATCAACCCCAAGAGATGAAAGTTTCCTTAGAATCAAAACTAGATCTATCTATCAATGTCAATTTATACAGGAACTGAGCTCAAGGAAGAATAAATTTAATAGACATCTATTGCAAAGATGTTTCCAACTTATGATATGCAAATGAAAGAAGACGAGACTGTACTCCATATTTTGCAATTAGCATTTTAAAACAGGATTAAAGGAATCAAGTGGAATGTTTCTGAAAGTGCCATGTATTGATCACCAGTCCCATTCTCGGAGGTCTGTTTATCTCCTCAGCATACTCTCAGGTTAAGGGATGCTTTCATCCAGCATTTCACATTCTAACCCAACACAGATGTTTCAACATGTGAAAGACCTAGGAAAGCTCCATATATCCCGGAAGGACTTCCAGTGTGAAAAGTACTTTATAAAACTTTATCTCCAGCTTTTACAGTTTACTTTAGGTTTTACACCTGTCTCATAGTAGTAGTAAAACTGTGTCACAATTCCTTTGTGTTTCTGTAACCAGACAAAATGTAACAGGGCAAGTCTGAACTGCTCCAAGTATGAATTACATCGCAATCCACTATCCCTATTCAAATAGTGTAATCATAGAATTATACAGCTGTGCTATTTTTTGAGAAAAAAAACATCCACAGTGAATTGCAGAGCCAAGCAAAACCACACCAAACCACAAGTCCCGCTAGTTAAGAATAGGTAGTGCTAGGATTTCACTTCAATCTACACAGTTGAGAGCAGCAGACACTGCACTGAAGTGACACTAACTCGATGTGTGTGTTTATGACTATTCAGTTCCAGGTATTCATACATCTTACCTAATGAAGGCTTCATTCTCTCTGCAGCTGGATGAAGTATTCTTTACACGCAGCTGATTTTCTTGACATTAACAGATTTGTATGTGAAGAAAACAAGAGTATCATACAAAGCAATAAACCTAGTTGGGGGAGGTTCTGCTCTAAACCACCAGAAGGTTAGTTGGGTCCTTTAGCCCTGACCTAAGTATAAAAAAAACCCAAAACAAACAGCAGCGTTTTGAGCATCATTTTTTAAATAATAATAATAATAATTTTTTAAAATGTTGTCTCAGTAATCAGTGTGAAAAATAACTTGTCATTAGAGTGGAAACATCAGCTAAGAAAATTATTCAATCAGATCTCTTGGTAGTGGATTCTGTTATTACCAGTTCTGACACCCAGCAACTATTTAAAGACAAACGCATTCTATCCCAATTAGTTCACCCCTTGTTGTAATCTAAATAATCTTACAGGCACGTCTAAGATCAACGTATTGTCTTGTTTCTTGGTTCGTTCTTTAAAAAGAGAGAGAAACCAACTCCTCAGATCAGCAGCCAATTTGAGGCACTTTCAAGGAAGGTACCATTTATATGTACAGCATATACCACAACAAAACCACAGTATGATGCCAGCACAATCTTCAAGAAAGTTTTCCCCTAAATCTGTGCAGAAAGCGGCCTTAAAAGAAAGCAGGGATTAAAGTGAGCTGGAAGGTAGGCAGGGGACTTACCTCAAACCCAGCCAAGCGGAAATCAGAGCAGTAATTCTACAAGTCGGGCAGAGTACACTTTTAGAGCCATAATGGTGTGAAGAAGTGCTGGGCAGCATTGCCTGAAGGCAGCACTAATACACTGATGACTAATGACTGGGCCATGCAGACAATGAATTTGGGGGTTGAAAACTAACAGAAACCGTGCAGTACCTTGACAAATGGGCTTTCAGAATTTCATTCACTGAATAACCTTTAAGCACAAAATTGGCTCAAGTTCTCTCGGGAATAACATGACACGTTGTTGGACAATAAGTATTTTCCTTTTTAATTAAAACTATTACACCAAATACATAAACATGATTACAGTGAATAAAACATAAGAGTTAACTATTTAGCCACTAGAAAAGAAGACCAGACCCAGAATTTGAGGTGCAGGACCGTTCGTTCAGAAGGATCAACAAATCCCAGGGTTAACTACCTGATTCACAGAAATTCACCCTTGGCAGAATGCGTTTTCCCTTCTTTGACACTTAAAGGAGAATGAGAACTTCAAAGGTATGTTTAATGAGCTGCTACAAATACAATTGGTTAATAGAGGCTCAGAAATTATGGACTAAAAGCTGCATTTTCTTAGAATTACAACTGAAAAAGTGTCATTTTTAAAGAGTCCAACGTCAGACCACAGTAAAACAAACCAAGCCTGGTATAAACTTTGTAACAAACACATTTAAACAACAGAAACCCGCTTTAAAGGGGCTTTTTTTTTTTTTTTTTTTTTCTCCTTTTTGCAACTCGACTTCCAATTTGAAAACAGCTATTTTGGCTATTTTTACAGACAGAATGAAATATCTAAAGTGTCTCTAAATTAATAAGTACCACTTGCCATACACAGCATCGCCTTTAGCAGCTCCTAAAAACTTCAGAAAAGGATCTTAAAACAGGAAGCTTAGTGAGCTCATAAAATTGTTGTTGGAGCCAGGAACACATAGCATATTTAATCCGCAAACTGTGAGAGTCTACAATGATTTCAGCGAGATCTGAGGCATGCCCTCAAGGTTTGCTGGGATCTGGGATTAGGGAGTTGATAAGAACCCTCTACTGCCCATGGACATGTTTTTCTTCTGCAGTTAAACACAAATGCGTAGAGACGTTTGACTGCTGCTTGGCGTTACTGCTCAAGTTATATAAAAGCTTTGCAGCTCCTTTTGCTGTCAATATATCAAAGTTTAAAAAAAAAAATCATCAAAGTGTGAAATTTCATTTAAAGTCTTTGCCAGTCTACAGCTCTATTTCACAGACCTATCAAATAAAAGTAAAGATGAAAAATGCACTGAAAGAACTTGAAAAGTTTGCAGCAGCACCCATGCCCTATTTTTGTTTATTCTGCCTGATTTTATTTGATTTTGAAGTATAACAAATCAATTCCCCTATAAAAATGACAAGGTCTAAAGGGAGGGCGTCTGTAAAACCTATGGTTAAAAGACAACTTGAAATCATGACTACAGCTGAGCCTTTTGTGGAATAAAAAGCTTCCTCTGTAGCCATTTTAGCATTTTAATTGCCTCACTGCAAGTTGGCAGAAAATTTCCTGAATCTCCCAAAACAATCAGAATGACTACAGAATGTGAGTGCCAGAAAAACTAAAGCCTTCTTCAAAGTATTCTTTAGCTAGGGATTTACAACAATTGCATAAAGAAGAAAAGTCTGACTTTTAAGATAATCTACTATAGTCTAAAAGCATTAACATTCCATTACTAAGGTTTTCCTGAGGATTTCATGACTCATTGATTCACTTTTCCTTCAAGTCTGCTTTTTCTTTGTGCATTACTGTCTCGATATAGCTGAGTGCATGCAACACTGATCATTAAACTGCTTCCTTCCATAACTCCAAATAAATCCTGCTTCAATAACCATCAGAATTATCAGGCAAAGATGACTAACTTTTCACTAACACCCTGCCACACGAAAATATGCCGTTCCTTCACTGAATGTGCAGGATGAAATTCAAACACACTACAGAGTAAGTGCAGGTAATGCAAGAGCTTTCCCAAAAACAAGGCAGGAAGTACAGCTGCAACTTCTAAGGGTCAGTATCAAATGCACACACTCCTTCCAAAATTAAGAAATCTGCCAGATGAACAACTGATCATGACATCTCCTAACTGGAACATTTCTGTTTCTCTAGCACTTGCTCCACAGTAAACTGCAACTACTTATAACTATCAGTATTTGAAATTTCTTAGCTACAAAATGTTTTGCATTTGAAGATGCACAACACATCCTTTCACCATTTAAGATTACTTGGAGCAGCAAACGCTGTCTTGGCCCCCACGCGCCTTCTCAAGCCAAAAACACCACTCCACTTCAGCAGGGAAACGCAGGTGATGTCTTTGTTCTGCAGCACTTCCCCAGAAAA
>NW_009953920.1:1785164-1786443 GCF_000747805.2 Chaetura pelagica
CTGAAAACCATGTGCAATTATTGGAATGCAGGAGTGCATTCATTTAGACACCTCGAGCCACGGTTTTACTTCCACTGCTGCTTAAAAGAATATATATATATATATATATATACACTGAGGGAGTCCCTTTCTTACTCGTTCAAAATCACATAATCCTGCTTTTAAAGAAATGATCCTCCCCCTTAAAAAAAAGCCTCCTCTCATAGTTACTATTATTTATGTTTTTAGAATTGGGCTATACACCAAACTGAAAGTGTTTACATACTAGCTAGTTAAACCCAAACCCTCATTATATAAACAGACTCTCGGGAGGCTGCCTACAGTTTACACTGCTAAACTCATTCACCATCACTTCTCATATATATTTCCCCAGCTGGTGCGGACACGGCAGTTGTTACATTTTAGGGTTACTTTACTTTTACAACGCCGCATCCGTCTTCCTTCAAAATAATCGTGACAGACGTTAATTAAGAAACTGTCAGATCATTATTAATTTTTAATAAAGGTCCTGAATGAAATAATTATAGGAATCAATCAGTGAGGCACCTTTCCAAATCCCAACGCAACCGCACAAAAACCCAAACTACTTGAAGCCACTTCTTGCAGGGTTTTCAACCCGCAGCCTCGCCGAGCAGCACATCAAAAACAACTCTGGAACACACGGAGAAACTCAAGTGATTTCTTACTATTCCCACCAAACTTGAACGGGTTCCCGAAACCAGACACCTCCATCACGCCAAGAAAGGGGGGCGGCCACCCCCTCTTACAAACGTTCCTCGATTGAACCGGCCACGTTATTTCAAAGGCCGCTGAGAAAAAATTTCACTTCCCAAGTTTTTCTGTAGCACAGAAAAAGAAGGGGGAAAAAAAAAAAAAAGCAACGAAGTCTGCGCGCTGGAGCTTAGGGGAAAAAAAAAAATAAATCACGTTTATTGAGCCTTGAAAATTGAAGCGGGAAGGAGAAAGGGGCGCGACGGCCACCAGAGTTTTGCTTCCCGAAACTCCCTATGGGAGTTTCCCTATGGGAAACGCGACCCTGTGCATCAAGTACCCGCACCTCCCGGGCACAGGGCTCTCCGAGACCCGCACCGCCCGTCATTCCAAACCGAAGCGGCAGCTGGAAAATGTGGAACAGCTGGCGGGGAGCTGAGAGAAAACGTTTTCACGTCCGTGTACCCACGTACCGAGTGGCAGGACGGACACCCCGACCCGCAGGGCCGGCTCGGAACGACGCACCGGGGAGTGAAGAAGGGGGATTTTTGG
Source organism: Chaetura pelagica (assembly GCF_000747805.2). Lineage (NCBI taxonomy): Eukaryota > Metazoa > Chordata > Aves > Apodiformes > Apodidae > Chaetura > Chaetura pelagica. The sequence goes on from NW_009953920.1 coordinate 1,786,428, forward strand.
GGGGTGAGGTGGAAGG
>NW_009953920.1:1788523-1795358 GCF_000747805.2 Chaetura pelagica
GCGTAAAACATCCCCCCCCCCCCCCCGTCCTCCGGGTGGGTTTTCGGTCTGTGCCGCGGCCGCTGAGCTGACTGACAAGACTTCCAAGGAAAAGTTTCACCCACCCCAGCCATGTGACACTGAAAAAATAACGCTTTCGCGGGAAAAAAAAAAACAACCAACCAAACAAAACCAAACAAGCGGTTGGGTGAGGGGAAGGGTGACGGTGGTGGCTCTGCCTGCTCCTGCTGCCCCAGCCACCTGCCTCCCTGCCCTGCCGCCCCGGCCCCTCACCCTGCGGAACAGGGACCCCTTTTCCTTCCCCCCCGACCTGCCTTTGGGCCCCACAGCCCAACTGCGGGAGCCAGATACCCCGAAATGTGCCCGTCTCTCGGGAAGTGATGCGTCCTGACAAGACACCCTTCTAGTCCCAGGTTGCTGCCCTGGTATGAAGGGCCTTAGGAACCGTCAGTGAATGTTACCACGGGCATCTTCCATCCAGTCAGAAGGTGGGCTGGCTCCTGGGGGAAGCGTATAGATGTAAAGTTGTAGCCATCAAATATTTCATGTGCACCTCGGTTCATAACCTGGCTCACCGCAGAGCCAAGTCAAGGTTTGTTACCCACGTAAGATGATTTAGCTCAGACTACCCTTAAGCACTTGAGAAGCCCCACAAAAAAAAACAACAACACAGTGGTTCTCGAAGAAAGGTCTGTTTGCTGGTGGAAATGAAAGACTAACCTTTGATGCTGCACATTTTTATAAAGCCCACCCTTCCCCCCCCCTTAAGTCTCACCGTTGAAAATCTTATTACATGTTATTACAATACAAAGCTGCAGGTACTTGTGGCTTGGGGTGACTCGGTTCATGAGGGTTTTTAGACAGGAAGAGAAGGCAATCTTCTCTGACCCAAAGCCTGCCACATACCCAGACGCCTTCAGACTCACTGCTGGGTGTTCTTAACCTGGAGATGTCTGGGTGCAGGAGGACAGCTTTTGGCTCTGTCAGAGCCATCTCCCAGGCAGCCCCAGGGACACTCCTTGGTGTGCCCGTGTCACCAGCCCAGCACACGCTGCTCTCAGGACAGACACACGACTCGGGTGCTTTCACAGCCAGCGAGAGCTGCACATCATCATCCAACCTGCCCCACGCTCTCCAGGGCTGGTGGATCCCCAGCGCCTGACTCCTGGGCGCCCTGGGGAAGTAAGGGAAGCAGTGGCACCCGCTGGGAAGGAGCACAGCCTGCGGGCCTGGGGTCACAACTCCCTGACAGGTCATCTCACCACGTACCACGGGGCAAATCTGCCCAGCCGATGCTGCTGACGGGCACAGCGCTTCATGGGGAGGAACGTGTGCAACAGCAGGATCTGAGCATAGATAGATAGCAAGGGCTGATATCCTTCCACCTTTTTGCATCTCACAGGACTTCATTTTCCAGTCCCGTTTTCCTGGGAAAATTATAGTGTGATGAAGTGGTATTGTACTGTGGATGTTTTGGTTTGTATGTGTGTGTATATACCAGGGCGCTGGTGGTGCAGAGAATGTTTTGGCAAACCCCTGGTTCCTTTAGAGATCCGTTTAAGAGCTAACTGTGTGATTCCTTCAACCCACAGTTCCCTTCTCTTTCTGTTTATTGCCTATTCCTTTGTATTTTTGCAAAGGAATATTCTCTTTTAATAACAAAAGCCCTTAAAAGCAACAGGGGGAAATTAACCAACATACAAAGTGTTACTTTATAAAAGAAACAAATGAATGTGGAAAATCCTGTTTTGTCTATGCATTTATAAGTCTGTATTGGTGATCTTAAGATACTAATTTTAACAATAGGTAGAAAAGTTGTTCAACCAATGGCATGATTTTAAGTTGAGGGTGGCCCATCAAATCGGTGTTCCCTGTGGGCTTTTGAAAAAAGCAATTCCTGTTTCCTGAGAGTTTGTCCGTCATCTTGTCATAGAATAATTTTTTAATTATTATTCTTATTCACAGCAGCTCTGTTCAAGGCACACACTTCTGATTTAAGATTAAAAAAAACCCCAAACGCTTTGGTACACTCAACTCTCACCAAAATTAAGACAGCCAAGAAATCTGAAATTTTAAAAACTAAAGAGCACAGAGAAGGCTTTAAGCTCTGCTTACAAAAAGAAAAAAACAAACTCCTGACACATTTCTGAGCAGTGAAAGTCTTGAGAGAATGGGAATGCAGAAACAAGAACCAAGGCTTCTGCCTGTGCCTGTCTGAATGGTCAGGCCAAGCAGAAAATGAAAACTGATGGAGAGTGGGTGACATTTGCCATTTGAAACGTATTGTAAATGTTTCAACACGTTGACAATGAAGCGCATAAGAGAAGCTTAGAGCATCCAAGACCCTTCAGCTAAACAAAATCAAAATGGGCAGCTCTGTTAGGGAGGTGCCTTTCTTAACTTCTTTCATGTCTGCTTCAGAGGAATCAAAAGACGCAGTAGGAAGACAAAAACTAGATATTAATAAAACGTAATGATTTTCCCACACATCTGGATTGCCCCTCCAAGAGAAGCTGACTCCTGGGACTTGTCTTTGATGTTTCCCTGCAAACAGGAACTGGCTCTTGCAGAAGACCTGTTGGTCAGTGCCAAAACCCATCTTTCTGACAGAAGATACCATAACCACAGGACATTTCTGCCAAAAATTGTATCACACACAGTACTCCTGCATTTCTTCAGCCTACCTTATGTCCCCACTTCTTCTCAGCCTATGCCTTGAAAATTTACAGCCCTTCAGGCAGGGCACCTCTGTTCCCTTTTTGCTGCCCCCGTTGTGCCAGGAAAGCACAATCAGAAGGAGCAGGCGCTCTGCTGACAAAAGCTGCAACACGAAAGACCTGATAATAAGTCACACCAAAAGTCAGTCTTCTCACCACTCCCAGTTGCACCAACCTCCACTTTCTCTTCAATCCCAGTGAATACTCAGCCTCTGGAGACTGCTGTCTCCAGCCTTCCTGGTATCTGCTATCCTTTGGGCTTCCCACTCCCTCCACACACACAATTTGGAGCAGCAGCAGCAGCACCCACCCCCCCACTCCACTCCCAGCATCCGGACACCCACCTCACTGTTGCTGGTTATCCAGGTAGGTGTCACACCCTTGCAGATAAAGCTATCAAGATCATAATGTTTTTGCCAATAGGCAAATACCTTACTGGAATAAATTCTATTAATCATAGAATCACAGGAGTTGGAAGGGACATCTGAAAATCATCAAGTCCAACCCCCCTGCTGCAGCAGAACCACCCAGAGCAGATCACACAGGAACGCATCCAGATGAGTCTTGAAAGTCTATAGAAGGAGACTCCACAGCCTCTCTGGGCAGCCTGTTCCAGTGCTCTGTCACTCTCACAGTAAAGAAGTTTTTCCTCATGTTGAGGTGGAACTTCCTGTGTTGTAGCTTGGTGCCGTTTTCCCCACATCCTATCACAGGGCACCACTGAAAAGAGACTGGCCCGTTCTTGACACCCACCCTTCAGATATTTATAGACATTAATAAGGTCTCGGCTTCTTTTCTCAGGACTAAACAGAGCACATCTGTGTTTTCCCAGGGGCAACCTCAGGGAGCATGAGTGGAGCAGTAGCACATGGAGCAATCACACCTATTCCTGGTCATCTCTGCCATAGCCATGACAAGAGAACTTGGCCAGTGCATCTTGCTCCCACCCATGCAACCCTCTTGTTGCATGGCTGTCTAGTACAGCAGAAAGGTCTCAAGACATAGCTGGTGGCACAAAAAGAGGGCTAGAGGTGGTACCATGTCAAAATCCTAAGACTCTGCAGAAGGAGCAGCTGGGGGTGCAGGGAAAGGTGCATGGCCTGAGGTGGGATGCAGAACTGGGGTGTGGAGGTGACCAAACTTGGGAGGGATAAAGCAGTCAGGGCAAAAACCTTAACTGAGGTATTAACAGAGAGAACTGATGTGGGGAAGGCAAACAGGTAGATGGGGCCTAAGTAGGGAAATAACTAATTAGTTGTAATCTCTTAGTTTTGCAAGAAATTATAAACTGATGCACCACTGCACACTAGTCTAATCTAGGTCTTTAGTGGAACTCAAATTTCTCTTCTTTTTCTGTAGAAAGGCAGTATAATACCTGCTGTACTCCTGAAGGAAGACTGGGAGATGGACTAGTGAATGTTGGAGCCCGTATCATTCTTTTTCTTGCAGTCTGCTTGCAATTTTTTACTCTTCTAGATTAATGGCAATGTAACGTAACATTGTCATGTTGTGGAACATACTTAAACTTACATAAAATATTGAAGACCTGAATTACTAGTCAGAGAAGTTTGTTATTTACTTACTCATAATTCTTTGCATTTATTTTATAAGGTTAAACTGATGTTATGCATTTCACTATCAATTTCCCTTTCAGAATTTCTTTTGCTGACACATTTCAGTTTCCAGCCTCACAGAGAATTTTTGTTCTGCTTTAGATGCTTCCATTATATGGATATTTGATTGTAATTGGTGCCATTGAAAAAAAAAAAGGAAAGTTGTTGCCAAATATCTGGATTTTTTGAAATAACAACCCTCATTCAAGAATGAATTTTCTGAAGACACTTGCTGTAGCCCTTCATTCACTCTGGTGGTTCTTAGAAGGGAACCTGTGTGTCTTTCTACTTTTTCTAATAACACTGGGGATCTTGATAGATTTCAGTGGAAGGACTGATCCCTAGTGATGAGGATTATCTCCCTTCTCTAGCAAATAATCTCTTATCCACCATCCTTTTTCTCTGAATGTCTAATCTAGCTAAGGGCCTGTGTTTTTTTTATAATCCACTTCCATCTTAAATATGTAAATTCATTTTTCTGTCTGTGTCTGTCTGTCTGTCTGTCTATCTGTCTATCTATGTATCTATAACTGCTGTGATTGTTGAAGGAAAAATAAGGCAAAGAGCTGGGTTTTACACATGAACAAAAAGAGCATCAGTTTCTGCAGAAAATTCTGTACTTTGGGGCTGGCTACATAGAAAACCTGAGCTCTCCAGCTCTTAAATATGAACTTTTGTTCCACATACTTTCACCCTCACTCACTTCAGATGTATGGTTGCATTAAAACTCTTCATTATTAAGATCATCGTTTTCACAAGAGGAATGTTTTCTACTTCCAATAAATTTAAACTGCCGCTGTTTTGTGTGAGACATTTTGGCATATGACCATAAACATATCAAACAAACAAGTAGAGTGAGTTTCCTTTGTTTGCTATTTAAAAGCACCCCAATTGTTAATTATCAGGGAAGCATACAGGGGAAAACGAGGGACCTCTAACAGGCTACATCCAATAAAGTCACCAAAATCCTAACATTCCACACAGAACAAGCATAAGTCATCTGTTTATCTCCTTTTTTGCCATGCTATAGTAAGAAGTGAAATTGTTAACAGTGCTGATACTGAGGTTGTTATAATTAGATAGATCATCATTAACATCCTCTTTAAATGATCTGGGATCCTTTCAGCCTCTCTCTAGGGAATTGTCTCTGCTTCTCTCCCAGCTGAGTCATTGGACTGCATGTGAAAGTATTTAACAATATTTTGCAGGGTGTAGTTACAAGCCCTAGTACAGGAGATGGAGTTTATATAGACTCTTCCGGCAGAATTTAAACCAGTTCCTTGAATGAAATAATCTTTATCAGAAAAAAAAAGACAGTTTTTTCCTACCATATCCAATCCTACTTTGACATTGCCTAGTGTAGTTGTGTCAGTCATGGGTGGGAAATACCACATGTATAAAGGAGCAGTCAAAATGTCTTCCTTTTCCAGTTGTTGATGCAGTGAATTGGAAAGACACATTCGGAGGTGAAACATGGCATGCAGACACTCCCCTAGGAAATGACTAGATTTTTCCCTAAGCCTTAAATCTACTAGCCAGTGTTCTGGGTTAAAACATTCTTAAATGTCATGGAAAGCTTGCAGTCTTCAGGCTTTTCATCTGCCTCTTAAATAATAATTTCAATAGGTGCTGGACACCCATTGTCCGAGTTCAAATGCACATGCAAGGGTTTTGTTTACTTTTTTAATGGCAACAAGAAAAAGAGGTAAACAGCATCTCAGCAATTTCATCTTGGCCTTACACATCTATGATGAGACTGCTTAGTGAGCATTTGCAAGTATCTTCTCACAAAGTTTTGGTGCTTGTTACACTAGCAGTAGAGCATCACAGACACAGCATTCATCATCATTACCTCAGCATCTCCAGTTCGTTGTCTGAGTGAAGTGTGACAATAATGGTTGTAAATCAGGCAGTGTTCCATGGGCATTAAGGAGTGTCTGAGAACTGTTAGTTTATCCTCTCTGGCCACCTAGGTGCAAACTGCTATCTAGTCAGGAATCCATCCAGTTTACTGGCCTTAATCTGTCCTCCGTGGACATTTGTCCTTACAGAAAGATACAGTGCAACATATTTGATGATATCTAGACAGGAGACATCTGGGATTGGTGAATCTAAAGCATGAACTTCTCCTCCATCAACACCTCATGTGATATATCTACCCCTCTCAATCTCTTTGTCTCACCTCTGTGTGTCTATAATATTTGCTGGCTTAGTCTTACATTGAGCTGTGCATCCACTGTGCACCCACCAACAGATCAAATAAAATGCATACACTGCATCAGATAATACTTTGAAGAGACTGTCAGTGACTTTGCTCCCACCTTTACCCCTGGAATCACGTTCCATATCAGGCTGCAGTTCAGAAATTCAGTAAGTCTAGTTTTAAAGCTGCTAGTACTGGACCACTTCAATATAAAGCTATTCTGTTGGTAGAAAATCAGGACAACAAAAAATACTTGATCAATCAGGATTTATCAGTCAGGTGAGAGATTTTCTGTTTCCCTA
>NW_009953920.1:1795501-1803001 GCF_000747805.2 Chaetura pelagica
AAACCAGCACAAGCTCAGTATCTGGTTAGTTCAGCAGAAAGGTGGTCAGGTACTCATGGCAGATCAAGTTATTGGTGGTGTGTGACACAGCAGCATGCACAGTTCTCATTAATGACAGAGGACAACAGTCCTGTGTACACATATGCATACAGACACACACATTAAAAAATGGTTTTATAGCCTTTCATTTTCCCTGTGGTTATTTCTCCTTGCATGTCATTTACATCAGAGTATTTGAGTCCTCTCTTTTCCTCTTCTGTAATGAATAGTCACAAGAGCCTGGGAGGAACTGTTTAGCAGGAGACGTCACTGTCCCACAAGGGAATAACCTGAATTACACCTCTCTGCTCCCCAGATTGGAGGTTTGTGTAGTGCCTCACTGGGAGACCAGGAGAAATCTGCAGTTTATGTTCACGCAGTGGTGTTCAAAGGGAAGCCAAGACCTGGTACTTCAGAGAGAAAAAAAACGTATATACGCTGATGTGCTCTGTGTCCCTTGACCAGAGCTTACTGCTACACCCTGCCCATGTACTGTCAGCAAAAGAAGCCAACCAAACATTGAGATCCTAGGATCACAACTGATCCCGCAATATGCCCCCCTTTTTTGAAAATATCCTCATATTATTTCTTTGGTACTACTTTATACATTTCTATTTGCAAAACTGAGAAAGATAAAATACAGTAAAATTGAATTCCCTCCATCCAGATTTGAGGTCCTGGACTGAAACACTAAGCAGATAGTTCTCAAAATTACACCTAGTTCGTTATACAAAGTAGAAGTTTGGAGAGGAGCCCAGTGCAAAACCAGCCATCCCCAGCACTGGTCTGGCTGGGATCCCCACCACTAGCAGTCTGAGAAATCAAATACAATGCCAGGTGGTAGCTTACACTCACTGAACTTTCTGGCTCTTTTCAATGTCCTTCAGCAAGCTGGGGCATCCAGGGACCTGCAAGGTTTAAGTGAAAGCAGATGTCACATTTTGACTTGGCAATTATTTTTACCATTTGTGTCAAATGCAACTCTTGCCTCCCAATTCAGTATCAAGGCTCCTGAGTTTCACTGAAGTCAGTGGAATTTTTGCCATAGGTTTTGTTAGGCAGAAGGGGTGTAATTTCAACATTAAATTCTGTTGAATTTACTGGAGTTACCCCCCCACTTAAAGTAAATGTTAATTTTCTGTATCTTTGCAGGATTTCATACTAAGGAAGGTATTTGGGAAAAAAAATAAAATAGAAAAGCATTTTCTTTGTGAAACTATGATACTTCATCAACATGTCTCAAAGTTGTCAACAGTTGGCAGGAATATCTAAAAAATACTTTACAAATTGGAAGAGCCACATGTTATTTTGCTTGAACCTAAAAGGTTTCAATCCTGCAGTGCTCAAGCAAACAGAAAGTCTGTGAAATTTTACTTGAATAAACACTGCAGGCTGGTGCTAACTTGTTTTTGGTACTGACACAGCCCAGCAATTGGCCAACCAAGAAAACACCAGGCAGGGAAAACAATGTGAGAGGTGCTATAATATAGTCCTGCCTTTCGAGCCAGTAAGACAAAACCAAACACAAGTTTTGAGAAATATCATAAGAGTTTTTAGGCAGGAAATATCACTTCACGATCTGTACATTTATCCAGCACAGTAAGACCAATCCTCCATCAAAGGCACTAGAACATTTTACAGTGGAGACCAACCATGGTTTTATGATTATCGTCATCAGTTCAAGTAAGCACCACAAATAGCTACAGAGGAAAAGCAAGCTTGCAGAATATCTTCAAGTGAACAAATAAGCTATTAGAAAGAAGACAAACAAACTAGAAAAAAATCCTAAGCCACAAAGATTCATTCCAGGTATTTATTTTACATGGATTTAGGGTGAAGCACAATCCCAAGGAAGAATGCCAACTACCATAAATGTGCATCTATCTTATGTTCATTGTAAGCTTTCAACTTTTCCCTTTCCTGAAGCATAACCATGGGCAGATGGATGAGTCCTTTCTCTTTTCCTTGATTTATTATTTTAGCCTCTCAATTTTATTCTGCCTTTTTTGTTTTGTTTAATTTGTTTGGAGTTTTTTGTTTAATTTGTTGAACTATTAAACTAGATTTGGAAATAAAATTCTTCCTACCTTTCAAAACATTAATTAATAAGAGCACAAATGGAATCTAAACCACTCTCATTTTTACATAGCTTTCTGAATATACTGTGTGAATGATCCACATGGTACCACACAGTACATAATCACAAAAGTGACATCAGAGTGTTCAAAACCAATGAAACTGGCTCTCATACATCAAAAAAGTGCTTAAGAAAGAGGATTTAAACAGAAGTAAAATACTGCTGAAATCTCCTCGGTTCCTTTTGGTTATTCAGTTAGTGAAGAGTATGCTACAAAAGTTGAAACGGCACTAGATTTGCCAAGTTTTGCTGGAAAGGCAGGGAAGGCACAGTTAAAGCAGAATAATAGTTGATGCTCGCATGATCCTGGGATCTGAGTTTGAAGAGAGAGAAAGGAGTATTCAGAAAACCCCATGTGGTACAGGAGGATTCCTGAGCTAAGAACTGGAAACCGAGGATGCTGCACAAGGGAATTTGACACAGCTGACAGGAATCAAGGGAAGGTACTTTTCATTTTCCCAAGTAGATAAAACAAAGGAAATTCATAAGCAGAAGACAGTTACATGATCAAAACATGACAGAGAGCTCTATTCATCCTTCACCATACGCAACTTCATGACTACTCATACCGTGGCCCAGACTTAGATAAGATCAGCTAATGGATGGAAAAAAGGAAGGTAAAGAAACAAGACAGAAACTATGCTGGCGAGTAGACAAGAGCTTTATGGACAACTTACAGCCATGATACTGTCTCCTCACCTAAATGTGTATAAAAGTATTTGGTCAGTGCACTCCACTGTTGACAAGAGCTTCTTCCTCACTCCCAGTTGTGAGCAGACATCATGTCAACTCCACTTTAATGGGCTAAAAGCTCATCGTCCAGTCTGAACTTCTCATTTGGACATCCTTGACAGTCCATGTGCTGTGATTCACCCCTCCTAATACAGGTGACTAAAACAGTGTAGATGCATCAGTCTCTGGAAATCCAAGGCGCATTAATCTTGTAGACTGCAAGGAAGTCACAGGAGGAGGTTAGGCACCAGCATCCGGCTGCCCCAGCACTGCCTGGTGAGACAAATCCCACCTGGGCTCTGACCTTCCAGCTCCCTGAGCAGTGCTTTCTTCCATCTGTGGTTCCTTCCTGGCAGCCAGTGACCTCGTCTCCGACTTCTGCATTTGGCCTCTTTCACCTTTGCCTGATAAAAATGCCCCATACAATACTGCTATAATAACATAAAAAGAGCTCTGTTCATGAAGCCTCCTCAACAGCAGAGAGTACTGCAAGCAAATCAAGCCTGTCCTTTGTCCTCTATACTAGGTTTCCAAAGAATCCCAAAGAATATGAGATTTCCTCAGCTTACTGTAGCTTAAGACATACCTAATGCTTCAAGGTGATAACCACAACAATAACATCATTCCTCAGACACACTGGAGCCTACCAGAGTGAACCTTGTTTGTATAGGAAGCTGGAGTAAGGCAACACTGAGAAACAATCATTACTGTCTTCTGTTCCAACCACAAAGCTGCGAGCTTCTACCTGCCATCTCCGCACAGGGAGGAGAAGCAAAAACAATTAAAAAGAAACAGAAAACCTCCAACTGTCAAGGTAGACCTCCAAAGGTTGCGTGCAGTAAGACAACAAACAGGGTGTACTCAGTTCTGTGGGGCTTGGAGAAGGCACGACTTACAAGCAACACGGAGGAGGAATCGTTCTGAGGTGGAGTAGAGGAAAGCTTAATTTATAGTTATGCCCCCCTCAATCCCATTTAACAGGCTAAAGTGTTACTAATTTGTTCTACTCTGTTGGGTAAGAGGATGTGCTGAGCCCTAAGATAAGAGCAGTCTAATATTACTCACTATATCAAACCATTAAAAACTCCTTCTTCCAGAGCCCAGCTTACTCAAGAAGGTTACAGAGAGCTCGCAATCTACCTTTGGTGTATGATCTTAGATGGAATTGTATCACTCCTTATATCTGTTCCCAAAGAACAGAAGCAATGGCCAGAGAACACACACTTTATTAAAAAATTCTTGGATCATACATAAATTCTTTTGGTATTTATATTCTTTATATACCACACAAAGAGCGGCATATCTTTATGGTCTAATCCAGGCAATTTCCATGGAGCAGGGAGAAAATCTGCTGGCTTCAGAGCCACAGATGCATTATACATTAATACGTACTATTCCAGTAAGCTTTTTATAGGCCAGGTATCAAACTGTGATTGATTGGTGTGCTCTGCTCCTTCTGCCTGAGCTAAGGTCAGTGGGCCATATTCTGCAGTCCTTATCCAGTTGCCTCTCAGTTTTTTACTGCCTGGGTCTGGGAGACATCAGCGAGAAAGCTGCCTCCAGCAAGAAGAGCTGAATAAAAACTTCAAAAACTGGTCCTGTGTTTGGTCTGCTATCTTTTGAAAAATCTGTTGAGACTTGTGGTAACAAAACGAGGCTGTAACTTCTCCAGACCCCGAGTTTTGAACAGCACGGGCCGCAACAGAGAGCCAAATCAGCGGGAACTCTTTCCGTATCCCACAGAGCAAAAACCCCAAAAAAACCAGGAGCCTGTTCTGCAGAGAAGGACAAGGACTCGTTGCCTACTCCCAGGCATGTGAAGAGATGAGCTTTGCTGCCAGCAGCAAACGTGGGCACCTTGGGGCTGGAAGGAACTCGGGGCCTTACTGAGATGCCTTCCTTCCCAGGGCTCTGCCGGAGGCTCCCTCTCCAAGGGGGGAGGGAGGGTCAGCTCCTGATGCTGAGCAGCCGCTTGGCAGAGGATAAGAGAAGTCCTTGCAGCTAGGCCAACCTCAGGACCATGTGGGGCTTTACAAATCAAAGCCAGTGCCAGCACCCAGCACTCAGAGCAAGGCAGCCCAGCCAGAAGCATTTCGAGCCGCCTTCCAGATACGCCTGAGATAGGGCCCTGGTGGGGATGAGTGAGGCAGTGGTGAGTCTGCAGGTGATAAAGGCATGAATCACAAGAATGAGGTCTGCTTTGGAGAAAAGGTAACCAGGGAGAAATGTGAGGGAAAACGTCCTTCTCAGTTAATCTTGGCTTCCAGTTTTCCAGCAAGAAATGGAAAGCTAACCAGAACTGGGAACATGAGTAATAAGTGGCAGGTACACGCCCTCCCAGAGGGGCAGATATTATCCCTACCATAACTCCTGATTGTTTTCCCAGCCTTATTAACAGCAACGTGCTATTATCTGGATGGCACCACAGCCAGCTGGCCCTCTTCCATGCCCCAGCCTCACATGCCAGGGGAGACAATCAACCCTTCCAACCAAGTCGGTAAAGACAAAAACACAGAGCTGTGCAAAACCAAAGACACACAGCAACCCTCAGGTCCTCACTGCCTGCCTCGCCTACACGTAAAACAGCCCAATCCCTCAAGTGGGCCTGGCAGCTCCAAAAGCAAAGGAGAAACCCTCTTGTGTCTAGGGTCCGATAGATAAAGGAGCTCATCATCCTGCCCACACCACAGTGAAGCTTTTGGTGAGCTGAAGGGCACACATGTGGACTTCTCTGCCTTCAAGCGATTCTGTTGCACTTATTCCACATCAGTTGTGAAGCTGCTTCTACTCAGACTCTATTACATGGGCTGAGAATCCCCTCCTTTCTATAGAAGATAGTGCCTCTTCTGTTTTGTTGTTCTTTTTTGTTTTTTTTTCCAGAGTATCAGAGGTGCCTGAATATGTTCTGGCTTGTACAACAAACCAGACCCACAGTGATATTCATCATCCTGGATAAAATACATTAAACAGCAATGTTTTCCTGATAAAGGATTTAGAATTAAGGGATTCATAGAACAAAATCTCTATATTTGTTACTCCTGGAGTTATTTCTTTAGTGGTCAGCTGAGACCAGAGTATCACCCTGCTGGACGCAATACTCAAGAAGCTGAAGCTTACACCATTTAGTCTGTTTGAATGCCAATCTTACTTTGCCTCACCTTTCAAAAACCTTTAGATTTCACAATTTGTTTCTCTTAGCCAAAAGAAAAAAAAAACAATTTCCACCAAGATAATGCTGATGACAACAAATGGACTGCCAAGAAAAATAAAATAAAATAAAATAAAACAAAATAAATAAAATAAAATAAAATATAAAATAAAATAAATTTATTTCTCTGAAACAATGCAAACCAAAATACTGACCTCTGAGACAAGGGTTACTGTGAAAGCACCAGTTCCCTCATGCTATGTTATGGTGGGAGTAGGGAAAAGTTTTTCAAACAGTGTTGGACTGGACATGGTCCACCTTTCATCATATTTCAAATGGATTGCCTTTGAAATGCAGGTAGAGTAAACCACCTGACTGACACCCACCTTCTCAGATAATTTGCTAAGGATTTTCTTATCATATAGAAATGTTATATCTATTCTTGGAGATTCAAACATACTACAGTACACAGACTCACATTTGCACACACACGGATACACAGCATTTCTAATCCAATACCAGGAAGACTCCAGATATATTTCTGGGTAGGCCAGAGTCCAAATTTGAGAGAGGGGAGAAAAAGCACATAAAAGGTAAAATTTTCAAAGATAGAGTATTGAGACAAAAAAATCTTACTCATGTGAGTGCAAGGTGAATATCCAAATACCCGAGCTGGCTTTGAGAATGTCAGCCTTAATATCTTTGTGAACACATCTCTGGATTTCCTTTCTCATCTGACTGAAAAAAGCCTAAACTCCCCCTTCGAGTGCTCAGAACTTTTCCTGTCTGTAACTGTGTTACTGCATGGAAACCAGGAGAACCTCAGTATAAACAAGCTGCTCTCATTTTGCTTTCCAACACAAGTGACCTAAAAAAAGGAGAACAAACATTTTTTAATTCTCTAAAGTGTTGGTGTTGGGGAGGGTTTCTTTAAAAACAAGTATGCTTGGTTTTCATCATACTAGAGCACACTCAGAGCAGTTCTGCTGAACTCATTGAAGTTATCTCCCTGGAAATCTGGTTTCAGTGAGACAGACTTGAACTAAAACAAATAGATATTTTTGACCAGTCATTGTCAAGTTCATGTTGTTCATGAGCAAACTCAGAAGGCCAGACTCACAACCAATTTCAATGTCATTGCATCTGCTTACATTAGCAGTACATTTGGCTCAGAATCTTCTCAAGTGGTGTATTAGCAGACAGTAGATCAATAAACAACAGAGATAAACAACTATCTTCTTTAGAAGTGTGTGAGCATTTCTGCAGAGGAAGGAATATGACCATTAGGATGTTCTTTAAACACCTCATTATCCAGATGTTTAATTTCCCTCTCAGACTGCACAATAATAAATACAAATAAACACTTACAAAAATCTGTTTAACATTCTTCAGAGCAACTTATAAAACTATTATTCACTGCAAGGAAATTCTATTTGCATTCCTG
>NW_009953920.1:1803956-1949103 GCF_000747805.2 Chaetura pelagica
ATTCCTGCTTCTTCATTACCAAGCACTTTATATTTTTGGTCAAATGCTCCTCAAAGCTGAGTAACCTCAAGTCTCAAAGGAGACAGGGAGCACCCTGGAGGACTGATGACCAAGCTGGTCACTTATTTAGCATCCTTGACCACTGGCATATTCAACCACCATTTGTGCAGTTAACCTAAACAAGGGATGGGTTGTACACAGTTATACAGAATACAGTGACATTAATTGTCTAAGTTACTCTTTTTTTCTAAAGATGTCACTAAGACATCTTTAACAGACATGTTTTTAAAAGAGTTTTGCTTATTTATAAATATTTTATATAGGCATAATGCAATTCTGCCCAAAATATTCTCACAGGACACTCAGTAGGAATCTGTTCAGTGTTTAAAGGAAACCCACTTCCATTAAGCAACTGATCTTTGTTAGTCCCATGAGTGTTCACCATAAACAAGTTCTCTGTAACTGTTCACGTTGCCTATCTCTTTCCTTCCTCCTGAAATATGAAACACCACTGATATACCTGGACCTTCTGAATCTCTTTATTTTCCACCCTCTGGCTACTCTTCCTCTCCTGGCAGGCTTTCCCCTGTCAGGTACAGTGGGGAATGCTCTTAAAACCTTGTGGGGAGTAACAGAGCTGCTGGAGCTAGGCAAGGAAATTCAGTTCCAAGCACAGAGATAGAGAACTGTTTCACGATGGGAGGGATTCTACAGACAGTGATGGAAAGTGCTAGGGGTAGAAGGAGGAGAGAGGGCATAGGAGTGGAAGGGAGTCAGATATCTGACTGGAAAACTCAGGAAACGTTAAAGCCAAAAAAAAAAGGGAGGTTGGAAATATATTAGTCCATGACTCGCATACTTTCATGAGTTAGTTACAGCGGCAGACAAATGCACTGGGAAAGAAAGCCATAATATTTTGCTTTTACTCACTTTTGTTGCCTTTTTTTTTTGCCTTTTTTTTCCTTTCACCCTCCCTTCCCTCCCCCCTCCCTGTAAGACAGGCAGGGATTTGCACTGCCAGGGGCACCGCACTGGGCTATTCCCTTCTGGTTGCACTGGTCCCATTTCCAGAGACAAACTGGCTTGGGAACATTGCTGAGCCAACAGGAAGAACTTTGCTGGGGGTATGGTCAGGACTGCAGACAGTGATGACCCAGGCTATTAAAATCCATGGAAGAAGCATGTATTTTCTACAAGCAGGAACCACTTTTCTGAGTGTTCTGCCACAAAACAACTTTGTGCCGCAGGATGCCGTAGCTTCCAGCTGCTACAAACACTTGGAAAGAGCCCATTTGTTTAGACACGTAAGAGTTTAAGCCTGATTTTCCTAACCCTTCAGGTTCTAGTTACAGCTTTTTGGGAGGAAACCATACTGACTTTTGCATTTCTGTAAATGCTACATTTTCGAATTTCAGGAACTCTTGCTTTTAATTTTCTTTCTTTGGCTATTTTGTCTTCCTTTTTTTTTTTTTCCCCCCTACATGTTTGGATATTGTCCAAAGAAATTAATTAAACTCGAAGGACATGATATTTGTTTCTTGTTTCAACCTCTTTCCCAGATTCCTGCGGCTGGGCGTTGCCCTTAGTCCCCCCTACATGTTTGGATATTGTCCAAAGAAATTAATTAAACTCGAAGGACATGATATTTGTTTCTTGTTTCAACCTCTTTCCCAGATTCATGCTGCTGGGCGTTGCCCTTAATTAACAGCATTTTTGTTTGAAATCACATTCTTAATGATCCCTATGTTCTCACTCTTTTGTTTGGGTTAGGTTGGTTTTTCCTATTTCCTTCTTCTGTTTCTTTTTTTGTTTTGTTTTCTTGTTAAAAAAATGTAAGTTTATTATTTGCAAAGACTATACTGTTTAGCCAAGTGAATAGTATCTTTAAGTGGAAAAAGAAAAGCCAGGCCAATTTTGCTTCTTCTTTACTGTCTCAGCTTAATAGCTTTGTGGTTTCTTTTTGTGTGTGTGTGTGTTTCTAATTCCAGCTGTGCAACACACATCAAAACAGTCTGTGGCTATACTTCTTGGTAAACTATGCTACTTAACATTTCATTTAAAAAACAATTAGTCTTTCTTCCCCCCAAGAAAATAAAATGAGATGACAATAATATTATTTCAGTTATATTCACAGATACTGGATAATTGATTTCCTTTGTACATTAACAAAGCATTTTTCTGTTTTGTTGGCAAGACTAGATACTTTTAATTTAATTAATGTTTCAAAAGGTAAACTGATTCAAATAGGATAACTTTTCAATGGAAATAGTAAGATGCAGAAAAAAGCATTTTTCTAAGTTAGTTGAAGGATCTTGTGTGACTTGCCCGTGAGAGGAAAGCAGCCCACTTTAAATCATCAGTTTCATCAGTAAAAGGAAAATGGGCCTAGTGGAATCACCCTGGAACTAAGCTGCTTGCAACCATATTTTATTTCCCATCCTAATTTTAATAAGCTTTTCCTCCCCACAGCCAGCACCTTTTTGTAAAAAAACAGCAAACAAAACATTTTTCTAAAAGCTATCTGATTAAATCTTTAGGGGTGCAAAATCCATGTAAATTCTTGCAATAGAAAGGGGGCTCCCCTTTGTAGGTGGGCAGCAAGGCACTGCTGAGCTGGCCAGTCACCATTTGAGACTGACAGCCTGTGAGGTGACCAACTGCAGCAAATGACTGGGAGGTGAAGTCTTTTGCAGCCCTTCTCACCTCCCTTCCTGCTCTGCAGAAAATAACTGCTTGTTTTCAGTCTGGGTGAGGATGGGCAGTCCCTTCACAGGAGGATGAGCATGAGGAGAACCAGCCAGCTTTGGCAGTGCAAGCTGAGGGAGGACTCTGATGTCTGAAAGAGCCCAATACTAATGCCTACAAACTTTAAAGCCCCTACTCACTTGAATAGTTTACAAGAGTGCAACACTATTTTATAGGACCCAAAAATCATCTTCTCTTTCTTATGAGTGAGATAATGTTACCCAGAAACCAGCAAGAAACAATAATTCTACTTGCCCTGTTCAAAACCAGTCAATTTTTTAAGTACAGGCTTCTAGAGTTGATACTGGAGTCCCAAAACCCAGGAAAATCTGTTCTTTGTTAAGGCTTTGAGTCATATGCCATTCATCTGTGTGCACGGGACCCCACTGTTACTGGCTTGTGGGCCTGACATGCAGAACAAAACCAGTGTGTAGCCCCTTTCATGCTGCATTTCTTCAGTGGACATATTTCAACCTGAAACTGTAAATGGCTTAAAATTTAGGCCCTGCCTGTCTCATGATTCATGCCTAAACCTCCCACTGGTGCCACGGAGGAGGGGCATGTAGGAAATGCAGGATCTGTTGCCTGTTGTCTTGAATGGCGGTTATAGCATCTCCTTTAAAAAATATATATATATTTCTTAATCATCAGCAATAACATCTGCTTTTGGTGAAGACAACTCAAGTCAGCTAAAAATGATGGGGAAATGACCTCCCGCTTTCAGCTCTAAAGTGACTAGGTAATCATTTGTCTTTCTTGTAAAGCAGGAATCATATTCCTCTCACATTTAGACCAGGGAAATGGAACGCATCCAGCAAAAAACACTAGCCATCCTCCAGCAGACCACAGAAGTCAGATGGATGCCAGCACTGAAGGAGGCTTACTTTAGGTAGACTTGGGAAAACTACCAAAAAGAGCTTCTCCAGAATTTGGCCTCCCCCAGCCCCCCACCTTTGTTGTGCAACAAAGAATTGCAAAGTCTCTGAGAACATGAGCTAGCAGAGTGTGCATGACACTCAGAAATGCCTACGTAGCAAAACCTAAAGGACTGGGTTTTACAGAGTGGTCAGCCAAAGAGGCTTTTTGTTGATGATGTAATATTTGTAACTTGATCATCTGCTTGAGAAATGAGACGAAGAAGAAGTTCCTGGAACTATTTTAAAACGCCTTGGAGCCTGCACATGTATTTGCAGCTGAACAGTTCAAATAAATCCATGTTAGAAAAACACCGATGTCTTCATTAGTTGAGCTTGATGCAGAATACAAATACAAAGCCTGTCTCTCTTGTCAAGCTCAGCAGTTTGGCTAACAGGCCAGACAGCATTGTTGACAATACAAATTACTGACTAATTCCTTTCACACACCTTGATAAGAAGATAAGATAAAACCAGACACCTGCAGGTGTTTACACTGGTGTGACACCTCAGTGTCCCTGATCGTGCCATGCCCTACTCTCTGCTCATCTGCCAAGAACTACCAGTACACTTGTACTTAGAAGTCATTGGCTGAAGATATGAGGAATGGGAGGGGAGGATGAGCACTCCTCACCCACAGTAATATTGCCCAGACTATGAAACACTGAAAGGTTGATCACTCTTTTTTCCTGGTGAGGCTGGGTCATGGTGGTGAAGGAATACGAGCTGGACAGGGACAGGAACAAAGCAAAACAAAAAGCTTTCCTCCATGAGTCATGAAAACAGGGACTCTTCCTGCTCTTAGCCCTGTCTAGACACATAATTCAGTGATACAAATAGAAAATCTGTTTAATTCATCTTTGGGGGAGGAAGCAGGACACACTCCTCCCATGTTGAGGCAAATCCACTTCAACAAACCCCTTTGCCATCTAATTCCTGCAAACTGGTCATCAGACTCAAGGGTGTTAACCATAAGAGAGGTTTATAACTTGGTATTGCAAGAAAAGTACTCTATCAAGACCTTAACAAATTAAGTAAGTGCACAGTCACCCTCCTCTTGTCCCTCAGCCACCCAAATTCCCACTGGGAACAGATGTTTAAAGCTCCCCTTTCCACCATCATCTTCCCTGTATTACATCTATCTTTTGAATGCCATTAGTGGAGTGAGGAGAGGCACGCAGTTCTGGTGAGAAGATCACATATTCAGTATGTCTTATGATGTCCCACATGAAGCTGTACCAGCATGTTTTCAGAAGGTAGAAGGAAGGTGCAAACACAATAGAAATAATAATCAAGCAACCTTAAGCAGTGAGGGAAGGAAATGAGCTAATTTCCAAATGCTCGGTGCCCAGTCACGGAGACCGAGGGCAGGTAAACAGGAAAAGAGAGGAAGGAGGAGGTCATTACACCTTTGGCTAGAGAAGCTCTGCCGGGCAGCTGTTTGCACCAGCTGTTGTGCTCTTCTTTAAGAGGTGAGGAAAGACATAGGCTGAAGGACTGTTGGAGGCAGACTAGTCCTTGAGTGGCTTGCACAGCCATATCAGTTGGTTGAAACACTGTCATGGCTTAACGCTGTCCTTGGGTGTTTGTTAAGACGACACATAACCCTGTTAAATGCATTTGTGTTATTTTACATTTCTGTGACTTTCATATTACTGCCAATCCACATTTTTAATGATTACTTTGTAAAAATGCATTTTGGCTGGCGATAAAGTTAATTCTTAGCAATCTGCCTCACGGGGAGATGACCAAACTGCTCCATCTCTGCTCCCTCACACTTCGTTCCATTTATTTCCCTTGGTCTGGGGGTAAAAGCTGGAAGAACACGGGGTCAGATCCTCTGAACAGGCAGATGTCAGCGATGTGGGAGAGCAGAAGCCCATAGGCTGAGAGTTCACCAGAAGGGAGTGCTGCTGTGTCAAGGCACAAAGATATAGCTCTTCTCCATTCTGAGGGTATTAGAAGTTGCCAGGGGCATATTCCATAAGGAGAACTGGGGGTTTGGTGCTCAGCCATGCAATATGCAAGTGAGGCAGCCTGCTGAGAGAAGCTTTGTGGGTCATGATCCAGGGCAAAGTTGCCATGCTTCCCTGCAAAACATGCCCTGGGGGTGAAAGTGGAGGATGCTAGGGACACCTGCAGATTAGCACAGGCCCAGCAACTCTTAAGCACCTGAAAGACTCTAAGTCTCCTAATGGACCTTCTGTTAAGCCTTAAAAGGGTCGGGAGGTAGGACTAGGGAATCTGAGGAAGTTGTTGATTGACTTCAGTGGCAACTTTTCAGCATCCTGGACTCAGCTTTTAGTGTGGCAGTGTAGGTTCTCAAAGCAACTGTGAATCAGCCCCATCCCTTGCAGTTCAAGAGACATGCTGGCACAACAAAGTGTGATTTAAGTGTCCTTGCTCCTGTTTCAGGAAATCCACGTCTATATTTTTGAATTTTTATTTCATTCTCTTGCTGCTTTTATTATTCTCCCCTTACCCCAATAATCCAAAAGTGTTCTTTTCTTTCTAATTTTCCCCACAAATGGTAGGGTAGGGAAATCTAAAAAAGAAGTGGGAGACCTTGGGAGTATATTGAAAATGAAATCATGTGCCTCCAGATTAAAAAAAGGAAACATATTAAACCTTTAAAAATACAGATTAATCAATTATGTATGCAAAAGAGGACACAAGAATTAGTCATGAAAAGCGGAAGGAAATTCAGAAGTGCAGTATATGCCTCTGGGACCCTCCTGACTCAAATCCAGCAAAGGGATGTATTTTCCCTCCATGCACGCCCATAAATCCCATGAATGTCAAAGGGACACTGTTAATTTAGAATAGGCTGAAAATTTTAGGTTTAGAGAAAAGAAAAAGAAGAGAGGTTTTATAAAACATTATTGTAACAGCAACAGCTTAAAAAATTTTAAGTGTATTTCAGTGATCACTAAGGGGGGAGAGAAAAGGAGGGAACTGAACAACTTTTCTCACATGATTACAATTCCCACAGCAGAGACTACAATTTACAGACATTGTTATATTGGCTTTCATTATGCATTATACTAGTGGAAGAGGCTTGTGGCAGTTGGAAATTGAAGCACTGAGGAACAGTATGGAGCAGCACCTTGGAGAGGATGTCTGATGCTCTTTAGGATAATCTGATGAACAGTCCCGACAGTGATACTTTAGGAAAAAGGGGGATAAAATGCTGCCACCTAAGTTTATAGTTTGGTGTTCTGCTGTTGCAATCTTTGGAATATACTCGGGTTGTCTTCTGTGTGAAATCATAAAGCAGAAAAAAAAATAAATTAAGTGCCCAATTATTTATTTGTGATTGGAGGGCCAAATTTTATCCTACCAAATTGTCTAGCAAACTAGTTCCTTAAACTGACATAAAAGTAACTCCCCAAAGTGTTCACATTTTTTTCCTAGCATTCTTCTCTTCTGTTATTATGACTAGGTTTCCATGTCTTCTACCATGAGATCTGAATGCCTCCCTCTTGTGTTAACAAATTACAAATAGAAACACAGACCAAGATTTCCTAGTAATGCAAGTCCAAATCCTAATTGTCTCAACCAACCAGAGATATGTTAAGAACTTTTTAACTGGTGTCAAAACAAACCCAACAGAATATTTTCCCGAGGGTCTCTTTCCAAACTTCTCAGAATTTACCCCAAACTTACTGTAAAATTAGTACAGTTGCTTGCCTTCAAAAACTCCTGCAGGAGAGATATTTTAGATCTTCACCACTGTGATGGTTCAAAAGCTTCTAGTTTTAAATAAAGATACACTTACGGACAGTGGGATTCCTTTGGTTTTGCATCAACATTGACCTGAATAATGCTGAAATACTGCTCTTTATCCTCCCTAACTCCATAGAATTACACACTTCCCCTCCCAGACTTTGCTCTGCCAAGCCATCCTGCTTTCATCTCATCCATCGAGCTCGCCACTCCCAGATCATCCTCACAGTTCTTTTTTGTACCTGTTCTCAATTCATTTGAAGTTTTCTAATAAGCAAGGACGGACACGACTACACACACAGTAATTCTAGCTGGCTCTTACTCATATCTTACACAACACTATTACAAGTGCCCTATCTCTACTGGAAAGGCCTCACCAGTGCGTATTACTGCAGTGGCCATGTATCCACAGTTGTTGTCAAGCCAAGAGCTCCTGGCCTAGGGCAGAAATGCTAGTTATTAGACCCCAAATGAATATATTTTGCTGTTAATTATCATCCCGTTGCTACTACCTCACTTTTCAAAATCATTCACTCAGTTCTTTCTGTAGAGTATTCTGATCCACCCACGCATCGGCAATACCTTCCAATTTGGAAGGTCTAGAAAACTTTGTTAATACACATTTAATTATGCCATTCATCAAGAAAAATATTAAGTGAGGTCCCACACTGACTGCTGATGAACTCTGCTAGCTACATCTTAGAAATCAGTATGTATGTTTATACAATTAAACAATGCTACTTCTGTTCAGAGAACCGTATTTGTCACAGTCAGTGTTAGAAGTAAAAGGTGAAGATTAACAAACAAACAAAAAATATAGATGTTTGTATGTATACTAATGTCAGGGGAGATTGTAGTTCTGGGTTTCTTCCTGTCCCCAAAGGACCTTTAAGTCTGCATAAACTGTGAAAGACAAATACCTTTTCTTATCATGGTATCTTTCTTTCCATAGTGTAAGAGCTGTCCGTATGACATAGTTCAAATTTTATTCCATACAGAAAGAGCTTAACACTGTTGACTTTATGGAAGCTTCTGGGTAAAGCCAAAAAATGTGCACATATAATGTAATAAACAGCTGTGACTATGATATTTGGGTGTTATTGGAAATGTCATGGCATTTTACTGAGATCTCTGTAGTGTCTGCATCACTTTGCAACAGATAGGCACTTGGTCTTTTGCTACAGGTTGCATTACAACTTGCAACAACTAGAAAATGCAAATATTCCATTTTATATATACACTTTGAAACATTCAAAAGTTGTAATGGTTAGCAGCAACTTCTTGGAAATAAAAACATATTTAACTTTTACTAAAGAGGCAACATTTCTTTGAGATCCCTGGGAACATTTAGACAGCACAACTCAGTACACAGTTTTGCCCACTAAATGTTGTTTTCAGTTAACTTGTGTATAATTTACTTTTCCTCTAACATTATATATAAGTAAATTATTCCTACAATTTTTTTTTGCATGAAAAGTATATCAGCTGATGGGATTTTACTCCAGAAGAAAGATCCTTTTTTTTCCTACTCCATGTCTATGCTTCCATCTTGATTTCTTCCTCCACTTCATTTTCTCATCTTCTTTGGCTTTTTTTCTGACTTTCTGGATCAATTTACAAACCACAATCCTATTTGAAGAAATAAAATTAGTAGAGTTAATTATATCAAATACACAGAAAAAAAAGCAACCTGAAAAGACACAGATAACAAGCACTGTCCTGGTGTGTACAGCTAAGGAAAACACTCTATATTTCCTGAAGAATCAAATGCTGTGATTTTTGTAAAAAGAAGTAATGTTAAGAAAATTGTCTTCACTTGAAACTTTGGAAGTTTTGACATGCAATAAAGGAAAAAGGCCTTGGTTGTGCAATGGTGTCATCTTGCAGTAAACACTGTACTTACGCAGTTCTGCTATTTTATTTAAATACAAAATAATTGTCACGCACTTTAATAAAAGCTGAGCAGTGTCCCAATTACACACACATACCATACTAAACATCACCATATACTAATCATCTAATAACTAGAAGCATTTCCTAATTCACTTTCCAATTTGTTTCAACATTAAGGAATATCACCCTTCACAAACAGACACACTGACTTTATGAGGCAACTGAACAAAGATGTTCAGCCATGGCAGAGACTATCATGAAGGAAGCAGAAGTGCATATTTTGGGCAGGGTCCTATTACGTTAGGTGCCGACTCATTCAAAGTTGGTTGCAGATGGATAATAGGTAGTACACTGTGATTTCCATGCAGCAAATGGGGGTGCTGGGAAGAGATGCTGCATGCTCTCAGTGGTTCTCAAGCTGTTTCCATCTCCATGATGTTGCCCTTCCAGTGACCTCCTTTCTTCAGAATTTATTTTAAAAACTGAAGTAGCCTTTCCAGGCTACTTTAGGATCAGCTTACTTTAAAAGAAATTTAAAAGGAATATAAAATTGTACAATGATAGTTGTCTGTGTGTTCTTCTCCAGTTTCTGAACTAGAAACTATTGTGATCACTCAACCTTTTTGTCTTGTGTGCACTTAACTCATAAGCAATCATACAGAATTAAGATTTTGCATAGTGTAGGCTAACTTTTTTTTAGTAACAGTAGGATGTTGTCCCAAAAGCTTATTCCTACAGCACACTTTTGACCCTTGAACTACAGATCAGCTTACTAGCAGTGACCGCAACATGAAGCTGTTACTCTGTGCTAGAGGTCCAACACGGCTTCCTGACCTATCTGCCTTTACAGGACTGATCTCAATCTCTGTTCCTACAATTCCTCTAATTCACCTATTTCAGTTGTCAGTAAGCCTTTTTCCCATATCTTTCTATACCCCAGCTCATGCAGTTTAGACAGAAACCATTGTCTTTAAAATACTGTGCCTTTATAAGACAGTGTAACAAACTGCCATCTGCAAAGATAAACTATTAAGAAGAAAGTTTAATAGACCTACATGTCCTGACCTCTTGATTCATCCCCAAACCCAACTACAAAACCAAGAAGTCAGACGTCTCTGCCATTCCCTGAAAAGCACTGCCAATACCAAATTATACATTCCCCACACCCCAAACTGCAGCTAATTTTCTTCTGCTCCATATAACAGAGGCAACATTTGTTAAGTATCGCAATACAGGCACTATTCAATGGAAGTTGTAATGTGAGTTCAACACATTCATTAATTTACTGAAATTTCCCCCAAAATGCACACATTTGACAATGTGCAAGGAAAACTTGTCTCATTTCATACTGTTTCTTAATGACTGAAAGGCATGTGTTGGTTTTCCACTTCAGTGTTTAGCATTTATGCTGTTTGAAAGCTGGTGTTTGTGTTACACAGCATGTTCAAAAGCACTGGGGAAAAATAATTAATTTCACTTTTGAATAAACATCAGAAGTCTCCCAAAGAGGGGAAAGAAAGCTATTTGAAGGCATTTTAAACCAGCACTTTCAAACCCAGATGAAACTTGGAAGGTTAAACCCTTGTTCTCCTGCATCTCTTTCAGCAGAAAAATTGCTCTCGCAGAGCAAGGGGTCCTGGAGACCTGGCTCCCTGAGCAGATGCTCAGGCAAGAGGTTTGGAAAACAGGTAAGATTTCTTCAGGATGTCATTAACACTTTGTCAGAAGGGTTTTTAAATTGGTAGTCTTCCGGAAAATACTCTACTTTAAAACATTAGCTTTTTTGGATGGTTTTTCAGGAATTCTCTGCTGAAGCCTGTTGTGGAAGCAATTCAGTGCGGTGTCACTTTAAGTAAGGACAAGACCATGATGTGCTTGAGATTTTAAATTCCAAACCAAGAAGATGTATTAGTGAATGATATCACCATGAACAAACAAAATGTGGCCTTAAGTACTATTGTGATGAAAAAGAAACTGTTCTGTATTCTCCAATGGTCTTCAACCTTTGAAACTGGAACAGGTCAGTGCCAACCCAGAAACCCAAATGCCTTTGGAATGTCTTTTTTCGTTTGTTTTTTAAAATATTTCACTGTCAAAAGATGCTGTATTTTTCTTTACAAATGTCCTGCTTTGGAAACCTGCACTGAAAACTGAGCTTCTTCAATTAGAATGTCTTACTTGTCTGTGTTTCTTAACTCTATGTGCTTAGGTCTTCAAAGCAGATCTTCAGGGCAAATTCTTGTGGATATCTAATTCCCAAATGCATTTCCCACAAATAGCCTGTAAGATATATTTAAAAATCAGATATTTTGTTTAACATTCTTTCTAGCTGACCTTTCACTTGTCACAGTGACCTCATCCTACCCTTTCTTCCAGTCTCAGTGTTTCTTCTTATCTGCTCCCTTCCTTTTTCCTTCACCTCTCATTCTCATTTTGTTCTTTTCTCTCCTTAAGCTATAAATATGCCTTGTTTCTTCTCCTATCTAAAATCTACCACCTTTCACCTTTCTTACATCCATAACTTCCATCCCATCTCTCTTTTCTCTCTAAGCAGACTGAAGCTGCTCTTTACAATAACTCCCTAAATTCCTCCCTTCTGGTTCTACCGTATATTCTCCAACATGCCCTCTTCCCCTTTGGCCTTGTAGAAACCATAGTGGCAGTTTCCTAACTAAATCTCAGCACTCCTATTCTATCCTTACTTTCCTGAACCTGTCACTATCACTAACACTATCAAATAGACTCCTCTTGACCACCTCTTCTTTCTCAATTTCAAATATTCACCTTCCCCTTTTCCTCAAAGTATCTTCCCTTGTCCTTTCTGTCCACAAGATTCCCTTCAATAAGTCTTCTATGCCTTGTCTATGGACAATCTTGCACACCCATACAAACAAATCACCATTCTCATAATACAGATTCAGAGCTGTGTTCCATATAAATTTATTCCAGACATGTCTCCTCCCATCCAAATGGAAGTCCTGGCCGGTCTCTGGATATCACACTCAGGGTGACTGAAAGTCCTTAATGTTCTTAAGTCCTCATCTTTGATTATGGTGAGCAATGCTGCTTCCAGCCATGGATGTTCACATGTAGAAACACGAAATCTTGTCTTCTATCTGTGTTGTGATTCAGTCTGCATTGTGTTTCCACACACTATCTCTACAGAAGTCTTTATTGTCTCTACTTACTGCTGAAGTTCCTGTCCAGCCTCTCCTCTTGATTAGTGCAATGCCCTTTTCTCTGGCCTTCACAAAAGCACTCTTGCCCAGCTCATTTCAGGCCCCAGCTATATAAATCATTTTTCTGGCCTGTTGTTCTGACTATACCCATTATCTTTCAAGCCTTTCAATGATTCCTTTTTCCTCTGGGACATCAAGCTTATTGTGACTCTCTTAACTTTCAAAGCCCTTCATGGCTTACTCCCAACTTGTCACTTTTTATTCACTATCAAAATATAAATGCCCAGCATCAGTCGGCCCCAGATGCCAGCTTCAATTGATCAATTTGTTAAATTTTCCAACAAGCATCTTTTGTGCTTTCTCCCTTGCTGCCCCTCAGGCTTGAGAAGAGCCTGCATGTGCATTCATAAAACCAACTGTTATCCTCCTTTGAATCCCTTATTAAAATTCTCCTTTGCCAAAAACTGGAAACTGGTTGGCTTACAGGCACATGGAAAGCACCCCCTAGTATGATCTCGTTATTCCCTTACTCTTATCCATCTGTGGTTACTGGTCTTATATTTTGATTATGTTATTATAACCCCTTTGGGACAGGCTGGCTGGCTGTTTTATGTTTCTGCAGCACTTAGTGCACAGCAGTTCTAGACCACAAGTTGGACTGCAAGGTGCTGTGGTAACACAAATGAGAAAAAAAAGTCAGCAGAAAGAAAAGCAGCAGACTTGTTCGTGAGGCGCGTCCGAAAAGCAAACGCGCAAGCAGCGCTGAGTGATTTATTTTAACATTTTGTATGACCATTTGCAAGAAAACTTCCTGTTGGCTTCACTCGGTGCAAAAAGGAAGACTAGACTGCCTGTTCTGGTTTGGGCAGCTAGGCACAGGAACAGGAGCAGGGCAGACAAATAACACGCGAGTAAAGGCTTTTACATATTCATGGCCAGAAGCTAAACACAGTCTGTGTCAGCTTTGGAACTGCTCACAGAGCCAGGTCAGTTACAGCAAACAGAGTATCAGTTTAACTTGGTTTAAGCTACCAGCACATAAAAAGATGCATACCTTCTTTCTCCAGCTTTCTCATTTATTTATTTATTTATTTTTCCTAACAGGGCTGGGATTGATAATAATTATCTCAAACTAGACATTGGTACAGTAGTAGCTTGTTATTTACCTGCTGTTTTCAGTCACCCATCTCACTAGCAGAGCTAAATTGTTCAGTGTTTCTCTCCACCGCAATGCTGTTGAGCAAACTTTCTGAAGGCAGATGTAGAATAGCAAAAAACATAGCAGCTCAAGTACACACTGCACTTACTATATGCTTTCTGCGGGGCTGTCCAGAACCCTCCTGGCCTTCCTTAAAGAGATGGCTGGGAGAAAAAGTACCCCAGGCAGTCTCCAAGTGTTCAAAGTAACCGCAGTGAGTCTTCTTATAATTTCGCCACTCCCCTCCATTCACTTTCTTTCTAAGTTCACTGTAACCAAAATTGCAGTGTTCACAGTAAAAGAATTCAGGAGTTTTATTCTCTTTCATTATAGCTAGACTTTTGCTACATCGGTGATTCTCAAAAGTAGAATTGTTAGTGGTGGTTTGCTCTCTTGCTCAAAATCCTAGCACCTATTTCTGCTTCTATACTCACTCTGTACAGCTCAGTAGGGTGCACACTCCTTACTAAGGCAGTGTTTCTCCTGCTGTGTGCTGGTTTTAGAAGACATCTCTATGGCTTGTATTACCTTGTGTACCTGTTCTCTGTAGGAGCTTCATCTTTTCACCTTTCTGAGATATGGGCAAGTGCTGCAGGAACAGAGCCCACTGATTAGAAACAGGGTGCTAGTTCTTTCCATTTAGCAGCAATCAGACTGGAGAAACAAAGGAAAAAATTGATTGGCCACATAAAAAGCTTTGGTTTTGTTTTGACACAGATTAATTCAATTATGCTTAAAAAAAAAAGTTAAGTTCCAAGAAGGAGAAATAAGTAAATTTACATAGAGATTAGGTAATAAAAGGTCTGTTGTGCTGTATTCTCATTGGATGTCATAGCTTGCACTTCAAGTCAGAATTACAAAATATCACTTTTAAGGGGATATAGGTGTCTTAAATTCCTTTTTCATTTATTTTCTTTTAAATTTCACCTAAGAGCTTACCTCCATTGCCTTGCAACTCAGAGTGCTGCATGCATATAGAATCCTTATTGCTGTGCTTTTAAGCTGCAATGCCCTGCAGGCTCCCCCTCCTTCTGCCTTGTATCCTATTTGAAGACCTTAATGAAAGGGCCTGGTTCCAGAATCACAGCAGCTTGTCTGCACAACCAAATTCCATCTCCTAATGAGTTCCTCTAAATCTGCCATCAGGTGACTTTATTGACTCTATGATCATAATGAGGTAGCAGCTCACTTTCTGCAGTTTTGCTGGTTTCAAGCCTGAAGTTCTCCTCTGCTCCTGGACTTTGGCTGATATTTAATGATCAGGAATCAAGCAGGGTTTTAATGTCTGCAAGAAATGTCCCTGAAGTGCAAAAAGCCCCAGACAGCAGTCTTGAAACTTTCCAGAGCCACATGACTCTCTAATGGTACACTAACAAACAGGAAATCAGCCCATCAGTAGCTAATTGACATATTTGAAGGTTTAATTGCTTCCCTATTAGAGAAGGTGATGCAGTATTCAAGCTGCCATTAAAACAAACGCACTCTTTAATGCATGAGGGTTTATCTGAAACGCGTATCCCTCACTTTCTCTATCTAATCTCCAAACCCTGTGCTATTTACTTTGAGACCGTGCATCTCCCAACATTGTTTCACTCTCTCATTCCAAGGTAATTCGAAGATTATCCTCTGACACGTGAATAGGTACAAGCTGTTCAGGAAAAAGTGCAGTCTTTAATGAGTGCAGTGTGGGCAGCCCAGACACACGTGGTGTCCCATTACCCACAAGACTCTAAAGAGAAATTCAGGTTAGAGACAGCATCTTCCTACAGGGCTGTAAAGCTTCAGGCACACTTTTGTTCCCATATATCTAATAAGGAGACGGAAGTGTGGAATGTGAAAGGGAAGAGGCCACCTGCCTCTGACTTGTCAGAGTTTTCTTTCACTTTCTCACTTACAATTGTCAAATCCTTATCTATTAAAAATGGATGATGCAGTTTTAATTACATTTGAATTCTGCAGATGCCAATCAGTACTGAACTTGCCTAGAAGTTGAGCAAATACCATTCAAGATTAGGAAAAGTTTATCTTCACTTCAATTTTTTTCCTCAATTTTTAGTCTTTTTTTCACTTGACGCTAGAATTGGGGGTAGCCAAGCATCAGCACAACATCTGTTCTCAAGATAATTCTCTTTTAAGCCCCACAAGCAACCTCAGAAGTTTTGCAATATCCAGCATGCTTTTGGGCATTGGATAAAAACTTCCAGATAAACTGTCAGCTTTTCTAGTCTGTAAACTAACCGGAACTGAAGTTGAGGTTCAGAATTTCTCTCCAGTACTTTTGGTAAAAATGAAGAAACGATGAGTGTTCTTTTGGAAATTTGAGGCACCTAAGCCCTTACATGTCTGCTTTAAACTTGAGGACAGATATTTTTAGAATTCCATTTTCACTGATCCAGTGGTTTTTTTTTCCCTTTTTTCCCCTCCAGACTTGTAGAATTCTCACAATGCTGATGGGAAGATATATGCATATATGTGAGTGTGTGTGTAATGTACAGCTAGTTAGTATTAGGTCAGGACTGTTCCAAAGAATATCCTCTCATAAATAGCACCTTTTAGCAGAACATCTGGAATCAGTATTGATGCTACTACACTTTCCCCTGTTCAGTCTTTACATTCGTTCCATACCACTGACAAAAGGAAGGTAAAACTGATAGTAAATAAATCAATTCTAGCTCCCAAATTTTATCCCAATACTTTAAAAAGCATTCAGTTATAATAGCATTCATTGGTGCCCAGAGTTCTATCCACAAGATGCTAAAAATACTTAAATAGGGCCAAAATAGCCAACATAGAAAGACTCAATCATAGAATCATTAAGGTTGGAAAAGACCTCTAAGATCATCAAGTCCAACCATCAACACAACACCACCATGCCACCACTAAACCATATCCCAAAGTGCCATATATACCATTTTTTTAACACCTCCAGGGATGGTGACTCACCACCTCCCTGGGCAGCCTATTCCAATGCTTGACCACTCTTTTCAGTAAATAGATTTCTCCTAATATCCAATCTGGTATCCTCCTTTTTTTAAGTCTGTAGAGATCGAGAGATCAGGTTTCATTAGCAGATGGATTTTAGCCTTTTTGGCTATTGCTACTGCCTGAGGAGTTCATAAGAGTCCTTTATTTTTATCAGGACAGTTCACTAGGCAGAGACACATTTAAAAACAAAAAAGAATGGGTCAAACACACCCCAGTATACCCCACTGAATTAAGTCACTGAGTTTTGCTTGGGGAAATAGATTTATTGTTTCAATGATAGTTTTGAACTCAAATGTTTTTTCCTTAGTCTGCTTCAGAGCAGGAAAACTGAGTTTAAGGTTATTTCATTGTTCTCCTATTCATCTCTATATGGTGATGATTCTGCTTCTATACATATAAATCTGGTCACGCTGAGGCTGATCACATAAGGATTAAACAGGCAGAATATAAGATTTGGAATTTTTTCTTAGGCACAGAAGTGATTCTTTATATGATTGTTAGGCATAAGTAATTGTTGCTGTTGTTGCTGTTGTTTATAATATTATTAAATGGTTGCAGCTGAACAGGGGCTTCTTTATATTTACCATCATGTCAAAATAGGGAATCGTTCCCCTCAAACAAATACAGGGAAACAGTAGATAGAAATATAATGTCACCAATAGCTATGGGATATACTAGCTAAATTCTTCATAGAGTTAAGTGTTCTTTGCTTTTAATTAAGGTTACAATCGAGGAATGTGCAGAAAAAGAAAAAAAAGGAGATCAGCCACAACTGGTCTTTCTATGGCCAGCAGGCTATGTTTGCTCAGGATCAGCACAAACCTAAGCCTTAAGAAAGGAAATGAAAAATAGAAGTTTTATACCTTTTCTCAACAGGGACAACAGGGTAGCATGGGGGAAATAAGTTTTCAATGGCAAAGGAAGTATGGTGAAGAAAATATTTGATGTCACCATAAAAGACATCTGAGGTGGTTGCAAAGGATCTCATTGGCAAGAGTGTACACAGAGAGATTCCCTTTCCCTTCCAACTGTCTTCTCTCTATGTTGGGTATCTTTCTGTGATCCTCCAAGTAGGAAAAATATAAAACTGTGAATAGGATTTTTTTTCTCTCTCGCATAGTCAACCAAACTGTCAGTTATATGTACCATTCACAAGTGGAAAATGCAACAGGCACAGAGAACTTGGCTTGATTTCAGATGCCAGCTCATGGTCACAGAGCTTGCACCTGAGAGTGGGCAAAGTTGTTAAACTTCATCTTTCATTAATTCTAGCAGTGAAAGAGAAATCAAACTTCTCCATTTAATCCATTGCTATTCAACCCAGCTAAATTCCCTGCATTGCTGATGTGATCATTTGCAGGATAGTGTTATCCCTGAGTGCAAACAAAATTAATTAGATTTTGAGTCATAAAACTGACTGGTAAATAGAAGAATTAATCCAGTGGACATTCATCTCTTGTCTGAGCAGGTCAAGGGATTTATCCAGGACCTTAGGCATCTCTGTTTTTCTGTTGTTCATAGAGATGAATAATTAAAGGCTATAGGGCATGATGTCTACCACAGACTCTTAGCTACTGGGAACCAGCCACTATTTGTGCTTTATTAAAATTCTGCTTAAATTATTGGTAGCACTGTACTACCAGTAAGAACAAACTGATCTGCATCATACAGGGTCATTTACTCCTTCTTGCTCCTGCTTCCTAATTAATTCTGGCTGCAGTCATGCATTAGGGGAGGTGCTGGAGGCATACAGATGCTGTGATATATTCAAGTCATACATCAAAGGAGGTTACTGAACTATTAGCCTTGAAGAAAGGATCTCTGGCAAGATTATTAACATTCACGCTTCTTTGCCCTGGATTCCTTCTTTTGTTTGGATGTACACCAAGAGGTTCTTGTGTACACCTAGCTTTTCCTGTGTTGCTGTTTGTGCTGGCAGTCTGGCAAACTTCTATGAGATACAGAGGTGATAAGCACAGTCCTTGCCTTGTGCAATTCTGAGAGTAGGAAGCTCATGTTTTAGTGCATTAATCCTACATGAGCTTTGCATTACGCTCACAGTGCGCTCTCTCCAGGGTTAATTGCTGTTAGCATCACCATGGAAGAAAAGTCTGCGTTGCTAACACTTTAGAAGTGTATGCTTCATCTTCCCCATTATTTCCCATGCCTTATGTCAGTTTCTGGTCTGAGAGTATTATTTGGAAGCCTAGTTCTCATGTATACTCCTTAGCTAGACAATGTTGCCAGGCTGTGATTCTTCTTTTTGGGCGAGATGGAGTGGAATGTAGTTTTTGCCATGATCTGCTTTCCTTATGCTTTGAGCGTTAAGTTTTACACAACTACCCTAGTCTAAAAAGATGAGGTTCTCGTTCCTTACATCTCTCAAATCTTTGAGTTGGAGCAACTTAGACATGAATGAATTCAAGCTTGAGAGAAGTACAACAGGAGCTGGGAAGAGGATCTGAAAGAGAAACTATCAATAGGCAGTCTGAAGCCCCAGGGAAGTATCATACTGAGAGTATGATCAGCAAAGGTTTGAGAATGAGTACTGAAAAACCAAGAACTGGAGGACATTAGGACTTGAAAGCTTGGGAACCTGGGTAACAGGGAGATTCAACTTGACTGAACTGAAAAAGGATAATAAAGAGAACCAAGGCAAGATAGAAGGTGTAAATTGCACCAGCATGAGCTGTGTTGTGCCCTCAGTTAGCTTCCGGGAGTTCCAGGTTCATTGATTCTGGAAATGTATGGATTAGTACAGTGAAGGTTCTATATTTGCACAATACTTGTTGTCTTACCAAAGAGATAAAAAGTCTTAGCTTGGAGTTCTATTTGAAAATGGGAAAAGGGTATACATAAAAATCAAGTGAAGGACATAGTATTCACTGTAAACCCTGCTTTGCTGAGAAAGTCCATTAGAGTGTCAGGAAAAAAAATGAGTGTCAGCATCCTGAGCATCCTCACAATGTGAACGGAAGAAAGTACTGGCAAGTAGGCACATTCATTAACACAAAATTCAATATTGTGAGGAAAAAGATCAGTTTTGAATATTTCCTATTTTGACAAAATTTGGAAAAAAGCTTTGAGAATATAAAGATCTTGTATTTTGACAGTTTTAAAGAAAGCTGCCTTTTTCCCATGTAAAATTTTTCTCATTTGAACATTTTGAGTGATCATATACAACATTTGAGATTTTTTATCTCAGTTTGGTTTGAGACTTTTTTTCAAAATCTCAGAAATTTTCAGAGGATATGAATATTCTTTCCAACCCAGACACAGTGGTTGGTATCTGTTTCAGCAGCAGTCAACTCACTTCTCCGTCCCAAAGCGACATTCACTGATTGGAGCCAACTTGAGCTGTTTGAACTGTCTTCTAAACACCTGACACCATGGACTCACAAGTGAAAATATATCCCCTTGAAACTTCTCTCTTAAATATAATCAGTTTTAAAACTTTTGAAGTAGAAGCATCCTGACTCAGAGCTACACAGCAGACATGAATGAAAAAGGAGCCACCCCTGGGACACCTCTGAACAATAGTCAAATAGTAAACCATGAATACATCTCTGTCAGGAGTGCTTGACTTTGCTTTTTTATTAAGCAATAATACAGAGAAGTATTTCTTGACTATTTTTAATCAAAAAAGCTCTCACACTTTTAAAGTCATCTGTGGACTCATCAACCTTTAAGAAACTTCCGCAATTAACTGTGGCAGTTTATGTTTGCAACCATGAAAAAAAAATAGGTTATAGTCTATATAGTTCATTTATTTTATCTTACATTGGTTGCCTGCTCACTTCCATCTGTGGATATCTGAGAACAGTCATGTCATTTTGGAGAAGGTGGGGATTTAAAACCATTCTGTCACCTATCATCTGATCACCATTGGTCCATAAAACAAAAAGTGAATAACATAAAGGTAGGAAATTTGTCTGAAGGCAGCATGAGTAAAACCAGTAACATCAGATAATCTGCATTAGGAACTAGTATTACTAAGGTTTAAAATTCAAGAAACATTCAATTTTCTTGAGTTTTCACAGCTGAAACTGTTCCAACTAAACTAAAAAAAATTATTATTCTTCCCCCCATTTATGTTTCATTTTGCAAAGAAGGAAAAAACCCAAGCTTGTAATTGAAACCTAAATAAGAAATAAAAACTACTACTCTACCTCATTTTTCTTAAGAAGAACAGGATAAGAGAAAGCCAGTTTATTATAATTTTTTGAAATTCCTACTAATTTGCAAGCTGTAGAATAGCTTCAGGTGTTTTGTCTTAAACTTTTATGAGTTTGTGGCAATTTTGGGGAGTTTTTGAGGCTTGAAATAGGGACTCAGATACTGTGAAACACAGCAAGGCTTTTGCCACATCCTGAGTTTATGAGATTGTCTGGGCCCCCCTGCTCAGTGAGGCCAAGAAAGGCAGGATGAACTTTTGAAGGTGACTGACGTTGGATTGACACCTGGGACAGTTTGGAACAGTACCTTGCCCAAAACCTGTGAGTAGTTTGTGCTGCCTTGAACTCAGAGACTAACTCAGGCAAACAACGAGGCCAAGCACTGGCATGTGAGAAGATCTGAGATCTAGAAGACAGGGAGCAAGATGGATATCAACTCTGCTTAGCCCAAGAAAAGAAGAAAAGATCTGCTATGGCTTTCAAGGGAAAACAGACCTTTTAAGGTCTGTCTTCAGAGTGTCCACAACTGGCATGAGCTAAGGTAAATTTAACATCTACCTCAAAATTTGCATACCTCAAGAATAGAATCATAGAATCACAGAATGTGTGGGGTTGGAAGGAACCTCTACAGGTCATCTAGTCCAACCCCCCTGCAATAAACAGGGACATCTCCAACTAGAACAGATTGCTCTGTGCCCCATGAAGGCTAACCTTGAATGTCTTCAAGGATGAGGCCTCCATCACCTCTCTAGGCGACCTGTTCCAGTGATCTACCACCCTCATATTAAATAACTTTTTCCTAATGTCCAACCTAAATCTACCCTTTTCTAGATTGAAACTATTACCCCTTGTGCTGTTGTTACGTGCTCTTGTGAACAGCTCTTCCCCAGCCTTCTTATAGGCCCCTTTCAGGTATTGGAAGATCACTACAAGGCTCCCCCTGAAGTCTTCTCTTCTTCAGGCTGAACAACTCCAACTCCCTCAGCCTGTCTTCATAAGAGAGGTGCTCCAGCCCTCTGATCATTTTTGTTGCCCTCCTCTGGACGTGTTCTAACAGGTCCACATCCTTCTTGTGTTGGGGGCTTCAGAGCTGTACATAGGTCTCACCAGGCAGAGTAGAGGGGCAGAATCACCTCTCTTGATCTGCTGGCCACACTTACCTTGATGCAGCCCAGGATGCGGTGGTCTTCTGAGCTGCAATTGCACATTGGTGGCTCATGTCCAGCTTTTTATACACCAGTATCCCCAGGTCTTTTTCTACAGGGCTCCTCTCTAGCATAACAACTGGTCAACAGCAAAACCAGGCTAATAATGCTAAACTTCCTGAGCAATTTCTCCTTTGCAGCTCATCAGTCAGTGTTGGTCCATTATGTGTAATGTAAACTTAGGTACAACCGATGAGCACAGCACTGATCATCCTAAAAATTGCCAGGACTCCTCTGTCCTTTACCATTTAGAATCATGCCATGCACGAGCCAAACAAGGTAACCAAAAAGCTCTGGAGCTAGCCAGGAAGTTTTATGTCACTATAGTTTAGGCACTCTGAATCCCCTTCAGGAGCACCCTTTACAGAGTAAACTAGACACTGGGAAGCCATGCACTTTTATGGATCAAAAGCTTAATAAAATAATATACATATGCACACAAATATGCACACACTGACACAGTATGTATGAAGAGGGTTTCCACTTGTGGGAATTTTAAAAGGAAGCAGCAGCACAGCTACAGTGATATGTTTTGTAGAGTAGGGAGAGAAACTGGCACTGATTTGCCTCATGAAAAGCATGCGAAAAGAAGGCTGGAATCAAGTATTTCTGGTTTGTTTTTTTTTTGTTACTCTTTTGAGGAAAGAAACAATCAGTAAAGCTAACTATCAAAAAAACCCACCAAAATTATGTTATTAAGCTCACTGAGTACTCTAACAGCCTTCACAGATTGTTAGTGAAATGTTACTCAGCACAGCTGGTTTTGCAATGACACACTGAAAGAAATCCATGGTGTTCAGTGGCTCCTGTATACATCAACCTGTGGAAGCTGCAATGTTCCTGCTCAGGGCACTAACACAAAGTACACTGGCCAGAAGCAGGACTTCAGGTTAGAGCACAGGGAAGGCCTGGTTCTCAGTACAGTGAACTGGCACTACCACTTTGGTGACATTTCCGCGGGATCTGCATTCTCTTTCTAACCACGCTGTGCACCATACGAAACAAAGATTTGCCTTCTCCAGAATAAACCCAACAAAACAGCTTTCCAGAAGACGCCAGCCAGCTCCTTTAGGCTAATTCTTGGGGAATGACTGTTCCTGTTGCCCAGACAAGAGCAGGCACAAGCAGCACACAGCCTTGCTCCCAGTCAGCCCCGTCTGACTGCGCGTGCATCGGCAGCAGCTGCGGAGAAAGTCCACAGCCTGGAGATCACTTATCACCAGCATGAGTGATGGTGACTACCAAGGTGGTGAGGGGTGACACACTGCCTGCAGGCCAGGGGAAGGGCAGAAGGGCCATAACTGCCCACACTGCTGTTGCCCCACAGGAAGACTGCACTGAACTGTGGTTTTATGATGGATGCCACCCTGCCTGAGCAAAACTTGCCATGCTGCAAACAGTGGAGCTGCATTTAGAACCAGGTGTCTCCCCCACAGGTTATGAGCTCTGCCGTGGCATTCACGTAGGCACGTCCATGCCTGTCATGCAAAGAGAACAGTTAAGAGCCAGCAGGGTCATAGAGGGCTGCTGGGGAAACCTGAATTACCCAGCTCTGTGAACAGATGGAGTTTCAGTTCTAAGAAAGTCAGCTCAGCAGCCTTCACCAGCTCTGAATGCACCTGAAAAGGCATACAGATCCTCTCTCCCACAAGTGTTACTTGACATCCTCAAACTGCAGATTCCCACCCTTGTGCCTGCTTTGAGCTAATGACTTATTCATGTGTTTAAAATAATACGCCCCCACCAAAGCAATATTTCCCTTTGCCCTATCATTTCCAGCTGCAGATTCCCACCCAGTCCCTGTTTTGAGTTACACTTTAATAAATATACTTGCAATTGAAATCATCTTTCCTTTTTGTCCTCCCCATGCTATAGATTCCCACACTGACCCCTCCTTCAAGACACAATTAATCCATAATTTATGTCTGAAATAAAAATAATCTCCTCCTCCTGCCTTACCCATTCCAGCTGCAGTTTCCCATTGCCATATCTGCTTTGAGCCATGATTAATACATATGTTTAAAATAAAATAATAAAAAAGTAATCTCTACCCTCTGTTCTCCAGCTGCAGGCTCCCATTCCTATCTTATCCTCCATTTCCAGGCTGCAAGCTCTCCCAGTGCTACCTCCCAGTCGACGAGGGAGCTTCCCCCCTTACAGCAGCAGTGGCCTCTCAGGCACCTCTTCATAGATCACTTCCATCTCCTTCAAGGATCAAACCCCACTGCGTGTGCCATGGAGGTGGCCACAACCCTTTCTTACTTCACTGACACCTTCAGCAACAAAGGCAAAACCAAATAAATGCAGGAAGTTAAGTCACTGAAACAGGGGCCTTCTGGTGAGGGACACATCTGGGTTTTTTTCCTCTCAGCCCATGGGGGTTTGCTGTGCTGCCTGGTGACAATGGGTTAAGCCCCTGCTTCATCTCCTCCTCAGCAAAGATTTCCAGTTGAATAAAACTGAGCCCAACTGACTGCATAACCCAGCCTGAGGTTTGGCCTTGCTGAGTAATCCATGGCACTAGCTTCAGAGCCTGGGTGATGGCCTTGGTGAAAATGGCTGGGACAAGGATCCTGGGCGGTAATCAGTTCCCATCTCCTTCTCCTGCCACTTAGATCAAATAGATAATCTACTGAAGTGCTTCCTGTGTCCATTTACTTACCTCAAAATTCTTTC
Source organism: Chaetura pelagica (assembly GCF_000747805.2). NCBI lineage: Eukaryota > Metazoa > Chordata > Aves > Apodiformes > Apodidae > Chaetura > Chaetura pelagica. The sequence goes on from NW_009953920.1 coordinate 1,828,653, forward strand.
ACTGGTGAGACTTCTCAAAACTGTACCAGGAATGTTGCACTGAAATCAATACTTTTTGGTTTTGCCCTTCTACAGTGAATTAACCATCAGTAGCCTCCAGTGGGATGGGAAAGAGGCTGCTAATGATGCCTGAAAAGAGGATTCCTTCATCACCAACAGCCCCAGAGGCGTAGTTGGCATGGATGACTCCCAGAGTGCAGGTTTTTCTCCATTCTCTGTTCAGTTGGGATCAGGGTTTGAAGATGGTTTCGCAGTTGTTTTGGCATTTGTTTGAATTGAGAGTTGAAACCCCTCAAGCTACCTGCATCTTCAGATTTTTCCCTGCCCTCTGCAGCAGCCATAAAAGCTTTTTAGGTGGGAAAGGCAAGGGGACAGAGAGAAAAGGCAGGGTCAGGAAGGGCCTGGAGTATATTTCCAGTGCCTCTGAATCACAAAGCAGAGATCAGATGTCCTGGATGCCATAGCCCTGCCATCCCACCAGCAGTTCAGTGCTTCCCTATGCTGCTGGTACAGTCGGTTTGTCTGCGTGTTGGTGTGAAGGTGACAGAAGAGCTTTGTTCTGGACTGGGGGGTATCAGGCAGGGTGAATCTTGCTGCCGCCCGTGTGTCTGCTCCTCTAAGGGACTCGTGCAGAAAGGGCAGGACACAGGGCTCTCCTGTCCCAACCCTACTGCCTCCAGGACAGCCTGCTCTCATTGCTGGTGCTAGCTGTGTTTTTATTACTGATACTTGACTAATTTATTTCTCTTGTATTAAACAGGTTTTATATGGTACAGTTAGCAGAAGTAACAGCTTGCTAGTTGAAAGCAAAAGTCCTCTTGAGAGATGAAGACTGTGAGTTGACACACAGACTGTCAGGTAGGTGACCTGGCCCTGTCTTGCACGTGATGTATATAATCTTATGCTCCCTTTACCTTGGCATATTTATTTAGCTCAGAAACTCAGCTAGGGAAGAGCTTATCTCCTTTTTATTTATTTGTGCTGCACCTAGTGCAGCATTAAGGCCTGAGTGCAAGTTTGGTACCTAGAAGTATTGCTGTAAGATGCAAAATAACAATTGTTCAAAATCACAGGAATTTGGGATTATGTTTGGCTTGCTCATTAAAACAAGTATCTAAAATCTAAATTCAAAATCCGTGTATTAATTGGCTCCTCTAACAGGGAATGTACTTTTTCTTATATAAGTAACCTTGAGATGAAAATGGTAGTAGAAGGTATGTGGAGGCAGATTCTGCATCAGATAAATTTCTTACTGCACCTCCTGGGAACAGGGATCAGCTTTTCATTTCTTAAAGCTAAACCCAGAAAAATAGCCTCTGTTCCCCTTGCCTTAATGGATGCTGGAGCCTCTTCCAGGCACGGGGGAGTGTCAACAGTCCCTCCCTGCAAGTGTACATGGCCTGATCTTCTCCACAAAACCACAGAGAAGAAGAATGGTGAGGAAGAAAGAATCAGTGCTGGGAGGGGTGAATGGGAACTTGGGAGATGTGTACGTGTTTTCTTAAATCATTAGTGAAGCCCTGTGAGATCTACTCCTGCAGAAAGGGTTGGCATTGTTAAGTAAAGCTTTCGTATCTCTTTTACTTGGTGGGAGATGAAATGCAGCTGTTAGTGTTTGCTGTCCTGATAGCTGTAAAGATGTTGGGCCACAACCCTGGTCCTGTACTCTTTGCTACCTGCCCTGTTTCTCAGCCATGCTCACATCAGCTTTTATTTCCTTATTCTGGGTTGAAAAGCTTCTGTGGTGCTTGTTTTAAAAAGCATCCCTTGTCTCAGAGCAGCCAGAGGATGACAAAGGAATGCCCAAGGTGCGCAGACCTGGTGAAGGAGATCCACACATTACTCAGCACAGGTCTCTCTGGTTGCTTGGATCCTGCCTCAGTTGTAAGCAAAGCTGTTGGTAGCTTCCTTCTCCAGCTGCTGGGAACAGCCAGCAGGGCTTGAGCTCTGCATGTCCAACAGGGCGTCAAGGAGCAGGAGAGAAGTGCTGGACCTGGTGCTGCTGGGTCCACACTCTCCAGGTCTCATCAGCAGGCAGATTTCCCACCTGCCTCCTGTTTTTCTCCCCCCACAGAGGCCCTGGCACCGACCCCGCAAATGGACACACTTGCTGCCGTGTGAACCAACACAGAGAACTAACTGAAGGTGCTGAGGGAAAATTTGGCTTGGAATTCTGCTTGAAGGCAAGTGACTTATTCAGTCACATCGGTGTGCTGAGGGCTGAGCAAACTCAGATGGCATCTGCCTCAGTGGAAGGTGTGTTAATAACGGGAAGTGCTGGGGCACAGGGGGAGCATAAAGCTCTGAGGACTAAGAAGGCATCTGTGGCTCATCCTGAGTGTCTCTCCTGCAGGGAGTCTGGTCAGCATTCACTCAACAATAATGATGGCTTATTTGAAATATTTAAAATTTGATCGTGTACGAAATGAAGAAGGAGGGAGAAAAACCAAAAGGAAGTTAGTATTTAATAGCTGTTTTGCAGCTTTTGAGGCATTTGTGAACCTTTTGTGGATGACGGATAGTTCTGCAAATATGACTTTCCCAAGAACATCAGTCCATTTTGCAGCTGTAATGAATCGTGATATATAGTAGTCCAAACATTGCTGGGTCCACACTCTCCAGGTTTCACCAGCAGCCTCCTGTTTTTCTCCCCCCACAGAAGCCCTGGCACCGACCCCGCAAATGGACACACTCTGCTGGGTCCACACTCTCCAGGTCTCATCAGCAGGCAGATTTCCCACCTGCCTCCTGTTTTTCTCCCCCCACAGAGGCCCTGGCACCGACCCCGCAAATGGACACACTTGCTGCCGTGTGAACCAACACAGAGAACTAACTGAAGGTGCTGAGGGAAAATTTGGCTTGGAATTCTGCTTGAAGGCAAGTGACTTATTCAGTCACATCGGTGTGCTGAGGGCTGAGCAAACTCAGATGGCATCTGCCTCAGTGGAAGGTGTGTTAATAACGGGAAGTGCTGGGGCACAGGGGGAGCATAAAGCTCTGAGGACTAAGAAGGCATCTGTGGCTCATCCTGAGTGTCTCTCCTGCAGGGAGTCTGGTCAGCATTCACTCAACAATAATGATGGCTTATTTGAAATATTTAAAATTTGATCGTGTACGAAATGAAGAAGGAGGGAGAAAAACCAAAAGGAAGTTAGTATTTAATAGCTGTTTTGCAGCTTTTGAGGCATTTGTGAACCTTTTGTGGATGATGGATAGTTCTGCAAATATGACTTTCCCAAGAACATCAGTCCATTTTGCAGCTGTAATGAATCGTGATATATAGTAGTCCAAACACTGCTTGCCAGCCAGCTACCTTAAGACAAGATGCTAAGGGAATATTTTTCTTGATTAGATAATAGGCTGGCTGAAATTCCTTCAGCTTTACTGAAACAGAAGTTAGCAATTTCAGACATATCAGATGATGCATCAATTTTCTGTAAACAGAAGACTGTGCAACCCACTTTATTGAAAAGCCCTTTATACTGTGCTAGATTTAATCTCTCAATTTGAGAAGCAGCCCCATGAAATAAGATGTTTGCATGCAAAATCTCCCAGATTTCCAAGGGAAATATAAAACAAAGAAGAGCATGTTCCCTTGGGGACTGCACCTATCTTGGATTAGATTTTCTCTGATGTTTTTGCATCATATTACCAATGGCTTCAGGGAAGTGAAACAGCAGTTTTCTTTCTTGAGAACAAAGGCTTGCAGAGTTGAAAAAAATGTTAATATATTTAAAACACTTTTGCCCACTGTTCTTTTTATTACTCTGAGAATTCTGGAGGAAAAAAAAAAAAAAAAGGTATCTTTTTTGTATTATTTTATCATCTATGTTAATGAAATTTGCATTTAAGGCTACAGCCTGAGACTTCTGTAAAGGAAAATTTATTTCTAAATGAGCACTTTCTGCTTCCTATGGACAATGTTTTAACTACTAGCAGTGTTCCAATAATATGATAACACAGAGCTGGCTCCACAATTCACTGGGAAAACATTTTTTTTTCCTTTCTTTTTTTTTTTTTTTTAATTCCATGGATTTTGAAAAGGATCCATTGGCCATACATACAGTGCATGTAAACTTCGTAGAAAGTTTTGGAGACCTGAGACTAGAATTGTATTTTCCTATCCTAGATCTCAGTTCTGACATCTTCTCCTCTTGCACGAGTCATTTTTTATATGAGCAGCTTTTGCTCATATGGTTTGTCCTACTATGTGCAATGGGCAGGCATCAGGGGAGGGAGCAGCATTAAGCACATTCAGTAGTGCTGCTCCTGTTTGGATCCAAGGGAAGCACTTTGGTTTTGCTTTGCTTAATCAATGTAGCAGATAGTTATTTGTAAATTAATTAATAATTTAAAAGCCCCATGTATTAATAAATAATTTAAGAATGTGGGCTTTTGTCTTCTCTGTTTGGACAATGCAAATTAATAAAGCTCTTTGCTAGAGGTAATTCTTTTTACCACAAATAACAATGAACTAGAGATGTTACACACTTCAGGTAGAAAGACTCATTTTGGTGTTCAAAGCACTTAGTGTTTTCCTGGACATGTTTTAATCCTACCAAGTGTTATAATGCTTTCAGATAAATGCTTAAAATACGTATTTTAAAGAACTCATTCCTTTGCCTCAATAAAATTAGTAAGAGGTGCTATGATTTAAAAATAGACAAAATAAAAACCATAAGAGTAGGTAGTATGAGAATTTACACTCAGCTTTTTACAAGATTCAATGAAATGGGAAACAATCAATGATTTGCAAAAGTGTCAGAAGGAAAATCAGCATAGAAACACCTTTTCTGTAGAAAGTTCATTTGACTGTGGAACTTTTGACCTCAGAATGGTAAGAAAGCAAAGCAATGAGCAATTTTTTTTGGGAAAAAAAATAAAATTGGTCATTGCTACAAATGTCAAATGTTTCTGTGTTCTTGATTCTGGATATTTAAGGTAAAACAAAGAGTTTGGGAAGTAGGTACCTACAATTCATCTGGTGGTAATCAGCTGATTCTTAGATCTGAGCAAACACCCTCAATACATAGATTATTCTGCGGGCAACCTCAGAAGCATTGTCCACATCTTCTCAGCTGTCCCAGAAAACACTAAATTAATCTCTTACTAGTATACTAGCACTAAAAAAAAAATATTTAAAAAATTGTGGGTTTACATTTTGACAGGTCAGCAGTTACTGAAGAGGCTTCACCATGTTCCTTCATGGTATTCTGAATCAAGCAAAGCAGATTGTAAACACAACACTAGCAACTCCTCTGAAAAGATGGAAAGAAATATCTCCCTGGAAGTCATATGGACTATCCTTAATTTTCTTTAAAAGGCTTAACAAGGGGCAGAACTGGAAAAAAATCTTATGTCTAAACTTGAAGGAGATAATTTGGTAATGAAAAGGAGTCAGAAACTGAAGCACAATTGACTTAAAGATAACAGTTGGATTGGCATGGTGGAAGGTGACTGCTGAGGATACAGCTACGTGTTTATTTCTCTTTAAATTTTACCTATCTGCTGTTAAGTTACAGATACCAAGATTGTTCTTGAGGCATGCTGGTACTATCATTTCCACACCCAGTTTACAGACTAACTGGGAGACCAGGAAGGAGTGGGAGAGAGAAGCAAATACTCTCCTCCTCCTCACTCAAAGTTCTTCATTAAGATTTTCTGCTTCATATGTACCAGCTCATTTGCAGTGTAACAGAAAGCATCACCCCTCTGCTGTGTGCTTTGTTCCCTTCTTCCTTATGAATATATAAATTGCAATCAGAACAACAGATTTATTGATTAGTTAAATGAATTCGCTCAACCAGAAGGTTGTATAAGACAAACTATGTACAGACCACTCAGCAAGACAATGTGTTAAGTTAGAAAAAAAGAAGGGGAGGAAAAAAAGAGAATAAACCAAGCAGTGATGCCATGGGTAAAGCAGCAATAGCTGCAATTCTACTGCCTGGAAGTTGAGATTTAAATTTCACATTGTCAAGGAATGCAATCTAACTTACTGCAGGAAGTAAATGACATAACAGAACATAACTAACCAGCACTTCCTTTGCTTGTGTTGCTGAAAAAAAAATTTAAAAAGATACAACATCATCTTAGGCCTCTAAGCATGGAGGGAATTGCCAGCAGTATGTGTCAATCAAGTAATCAGATAATCTTCTGGTAACTTGCTGAACGAGATGTCTACAAACACATGTAGGCAATATTTTGAGTAAGACTTCTGTTGTTGTAAAGTAAATCAAGGAAGAAGGAGCAGAAAGATATTCCATGTCTGACATATAAAAGGCAACACCACTAGTAATGAGTGCAAAGGCACTAAAAATATTTATACAAAGCAATCCATAAATGTAGCCATCCTCTTGCTGTGCAGACATTCCTAGGTTTATATCCAGTAAGTTCCTGCAACTAGCCAGCAATAAAGATTTTTGCAGTGTTTTCCCAAATGGATAACATGAAACTCAACCTGCTCCTTATAAAATCCTTTTGAAGAACATCTAAAGTTCAATTTAAGAACAGCATAGCTCTGCTCTGCATTAGTTGCCCTTCATTTTCTCAGAAAAGCCTTTATGTTTCAATGTCCATACATAAAAAATGTGCGAATGGCTTCAAAATCTGTGTGTGCATGTGTGCATGTATCTAATAAATATCTGATAAACTGATACATATTTATTATAACAAATAGTATATAACAAAACACTGCTACCTGTATCTAATGTGATATCCAAAAAACTAGCCAGAAAGAGCTAAAGTCTTCATTTTGGCATTGCTAATATCAGACTTCTGAGAGGAGTTCACCTCAGTTGATCTGAGCTTTTTTGAAGCACTGGTCCTTACGCCCTTCATAATCCATGGAGAGATACACATACTTGCAGTACTTACTTCATCTCTTCCTAAGATGGACACCTTATACAGACCTGATGAATCCCTTCTTGGAAAACCATACCTCCAAGTTATCTGGAGAGTCCAAACAAGGCTGCCAGAAGTACTACCAGCTCAAGCAGTCATAGTGAGAACCTAAGCAGGATGTGAAGAAGTCTGCACTTTGTTAGTGGACCTTCCACAGAAGAAACAACATGAACTAGAGCCAGGCATTAAATATTCAAACTAGTATAAAGTTGCTAAGTCCCCTTAAAGTACCCATTGTCCCAAAGTAGTGAATGCCTTTGATTGACAGGGGGTTTTTTAATCCTCTTTTCCTCATCTGTAAAACGGATATACAGTACCACTGCATCTCATATTTCAAATACCAGTCTCAAAATTTCTAAAATGTTCAACCAACTCTTGCTCTCATAACAGCTCACAAGTGAGCCTGCAATGAAAATGACAATCCTGTACTCCTGCAGGGCCTGAGACATATTAAATAAGTCCCAGGGCCCCATGTCACCTGGGGGAATACAAATAATGGATGCTTCTCTGAATTGTAATTCAGATGTTACACACATTTTCTGTGTGTGTAACACACATTTTCTGTGTTCTTCTACACTATATCATGACCTCTAGAATGCAGACCAAGCAGGAAGAGCTTGAGAGGAGCTACACTTAAGACAGACCTTGGCTGAACACCAGTGTAAACAGAGGAAAAAAGCTCTGTTTAAGGTTGTACCAGGTGATCCTGGACATCCCTTCCAAGCTGGCATTCCATGATTCTATGACTCTATTTGTATAGCCTCATCTCCTCCTGATTTTTTAAAAAAAGCCAGCTGATCATTACCAAGAACAAAATACCACCAATATTTGTCCCACTAAATAGCAGGTGGAGAGAGGTCATCAGTACTGGTCTTACCATTAAGTTTTAGGTTTTCAGCAGTGATGTGGGAATGTACTGCTGTATTGGGAGGTATTAACCTACAGTGCCCAGCACATTCCTGTGCTGTAGGGCAAAGTAAATAAACATACAAAAGCAGCACAGCTCGCTGCCTTAGAACTAGAAAAAAACACAGGAAGACAGAGTAAAAATCCAGACTGATAGGATCAAAATTTTCATACGTGCTGGTATGCGCTCTCCTTCCTTTCTCCCTGAGTCATCTCCAAGCTTCAGATAAAGCTGATTTGCATGCTTAACTCTGGGCATCCTTATCTCAGGCCCATTGGAACAAAGAGGTTTTGCTGTAACTGAATTTCATGTCTGCTGTGAGGAGCACAAATCTCAATTCAGACTCGGCGTGACCCTCTGAGGCACACTGCAGTGCATACCATCAGGCCTCACTAGGTTATCGGCAGCTCCTCTGTGCTGCTTTTCCCTTTGAATCACACATTGTAAGAGTAAAATGAATGAAACATGTTAAAAGAGCATGCAGCTAAGTTGAAGGGACACGAATGTATGAGATCATGTAGGATTTTTGAAAGGATGACTGAATGAGAACTCTTTTCAAGCATCTGGCTGCTGTGATAAAAAGCAAGTTCTCCCTGTCCATTTGCTGTGGATATGATCTCATCTCAGGTGGTTTAAGAAATCCTCTCTGAAATGTAATTAGGTTAGAAAAACATGCACACTCAAATCTGGAGCTCTTGGAAGCACGGCTCTGATTTTGGTGAAGTACCCTTGGAAAATGCAGAGGCAACATCAAATTCATTATCTAGTGATGTGGAGGTGTCCTGAGACACATCAGTGCTGGAAAGGCAGCATGGGACCTGAGTAGCTGTAAGCACCCAGCGACTGCAACCCAGCTTGCTACCTATCTGGATATGTTCTTCAGGAACAGCTTTTAGGACACCTCTCTCATGTCCCTCCTATCCCCACAGCTTGTATTTCTAACTCGCTCACAACTTTCCCAAAGTCAACTCCAACCAACAATCACAGTGATATTAACCAAACCTGACTCAAAGGACAATACTCAACAAAACCAGACACCTCCAGAGGTGGACCTCTAGTTTTGGCCAGTCAACTCCCATTATCTTCATTAAGACTTCAGGATAAAAGAACAACTCTTTTTTTCAAGGCTGAGCATCTTGAAAAGCAAGGTCCTTCAGTTTATACCTGAAAACATAGAAGGTGCTGACACCAGTACTTCCATTGGGGTGGGTGGAAGCTGTGCTTGGCAAGCTGGAGATAGCTGCCTATAATGTGGTAAGTGACAACATTCCACCGGGCTTTTTTCAGCAGCTGTTGATCTCCTCCAATGTCCCAGCAGAAAAGTCCTACTGAAAAAACCCTATACACCCTCCATTTAGGACTGCATTATTCTAGGATATTAGAAAAGTCTTGGAGATAATAAGGCTAAGAAGGAAAAATTATGATACTAAGATCATAAGATATACAACTTTGCCTGAGTACACTTCCCTAGGTGACTGAGCTCTTACCACCAAAATTCAAATGCTGATGAATGCAATCACCTATACAGAAGGATTTTGCACATTAAAAGTACTGCAGAATGCACAGGAAAGAGCTGTTAAAGATCACACAGAAGTAGCTCAAGGAGGCTTTTTCTCTCTGAGTTTGTCTTCTAACACTCATGCTTCCAAGGAATGTAAAATGCAAAGCTGAATGTTATGTTGTGCGAGATAGGTTCTCAGAGGCATTGTTCAATAGTCTGCTAGGTATTTCCCATCTGAAAATAATGATAATTTTCCATAACTTAGGATATGTGTACTTTATATAAATGTCAAATAATCACTCACCCTTGCCATAACTGGGCTTTCTCTTCACTGGAAAAAACCCATATGTTGATTTGTAGTCACCTCTAGTAGTGTGACTTGCAGAAAAAACATAGGAAGTACTGGATCCTTAATTTGGCCAAATATAAAATGTAAGCATAATTGCACTTTAAAGAAATGCAGTTTTCAGATGCATAAACTGAGATAATCTACAATGACCAGATTCTGTAGCATCTGGGAAAAGATTGATTCTCTGACACCAAACCCTGAATTTCCGTTTTGTTGAACTTGTAACTGTTTAAAGATTCTTTCTAGTATAAACTTGAGATTGGCATATGAGTACTGTGGATTACTGTGTAAAGTCCCAGCTGGAGCAAGTCTCTGAACATACTGTGTAGCTGACTCACACAGGAAGAAAAGGAGAACCTGGTAAAATACTTCTTTCATTTATAAAATATGAGCTAAAATCTTGTCTCTACCAGGGAGCAGCCCTGAATTCAATAGTCACACATGTATAACTGAAAGGAGAATTTGTCCACTTGTAGAAACAATAAAGCTAGAAAGATGCTATTTGATTTATTATTTCTTATCAAGAGACAAAGTAATGAAATAGTAGGTGTTTTTATAAGTAAGGATCTTATTGCCATTAACTTTAAAGAACAAAACATGCAGGAAACAAGAAAAAGAGTGTGCCTATAAAAACTAAATAAAGGTAGCTGTTTTCCTTTCTTAATAATTTTTTTGATTGCATCTTAGTCTTTTAATGATATCTACTTGATTGGGCAGAAAAACAAAAAAAAAAAAAAAAAAAAGATTTGAGAAAAACCAGCAACAAAGGATCAAAGCAGTCAAAATGAAAAAGACATTTCTGTCCTCCATCCTACTTAGAGTCATATGATCCACCAGATAGAAACCAACATAATTCTGTTGAGATGAAACAAATTGGACAAGTTTCTTCTAAATGGGCAATACTGTGAAGCATGATACAGTAGCAAGAAATTCCATTACAATGTTAATTTTTAGGTCCCTAATATACAACCAGTTTGTCATCAATGAAATAGTTTAAACAGCATGTGACTAAGCTGAGGTTTTCTTGGTCATTATATAAACCCTATGCAAACCATAGTACTTACTAAGAACTGAGACTAAATATCAAGAACTACTGAAGGTCCAACTCAAAAAGAAAAAAGCTAAGTTCCTGTTTTCTCTTCTTTTCAGTAAATCTTTTGATGGGCTCCTTCAAAGAGTGCTACTACTGAAGAGTGCTCCTTGTATGAGTCTGTTGTTATATCTAGTACCATTCAACTCTTAGTGGCTGTGCTCCAGGTCCCTGAGATAATTTTTAAGTTATTAAGTATCTCGCTTGCAGATGCTTCCATATGAAGACAAGCTCCTTAAATGTTGCTCTTGTGTGACAGTCTTATTCAAGTAATGCACATGTACACCCCTACAAACAATGCCACATTCATGTGTTGTGCAAACACACACACTGCAAATTCTTAGACCAAGTCTGAATTTGTACAGGATTTTTCCACCATGCAAAAGACACCCATGTTGCATCCAAAAAAATCTCATTATCTTCCTTAGTGATAGTGGCAAGGGGTTTCCATGTATGAGATCATGCCACAGATACCACATACTACTTGGTGTGGGAAAAAAAAATTGCATTTCCTTGGTACCAAGCAGAAAATATTTCAGGAAATGCCCAGAAAGGCAGAAGAGCAGTCGCAGAATACCCTGTTGTCCATTCAGTTCTGATCATCTGATATTAATTTAGCAATTCTTTCAGATATATTACTGCTCATTTCACTAGCCAAAACTAACATCCTTGTGAGCCAATACTCCAGCCATTTCCATGCCCACAGCAAGCATCACCTCATGCTCCTGGCCAAGAGCAGGCATAATACATGTGGAATAGGGGTAGTTGTTGTATTTACCTTAAGTTAATAATGAGTCTTCTGTACGACAGTGACCACATCTCAAACATTAATAGCCTCAGTTGGGTGTGATCACGTGTATCAATCACAGCTGTTCCATAATTAATCTCAAAAATATTCAAGCAGTGATGGAGAGGGCCTTAGAGATGCACAGAATGAGTTTCAGATACTTGCAGAGTATTCTGAGGTAGGCTGCAGCTTACACAAGGGAAACTCTACCAGGTGTTTGCAGTTTCATGCCTGCTGCATAAGTAGTAACCCATAAAAAGGAATTATTTTTTTTTTTCCTTTGGAGAAACTCAGCCAGGGGAAGCAGAACAAAAGAAAACATAAAGAAGCACTTTTGGAAGTGGAAATTTTGACCAAATGGATGAATTTCACCTTAGTATTATAGCATTTGATAAGAAAAGGCTAAAATATGTATTTTTTAGTTGTGGAAGACTTGAGGTGTCTTAGAGGCATGAGAATGCATGAATAGAATCTGAATGCTGAAAAACATGGTATGTCTGACTTTGTGACTGAAATAGTCTTTCTCCAGGTTTTGTGAACTATTTTCTTTCCTGTCTTGCAGACAATATCTTAAATGTAAATAAATACATCTCAACATCTATGCTACTGGCCTTGGTGGCTCAAGCTTTGCATCATATTACTGCTTTCCCATTAAATGCTTCCCTTTGTTGAAATGCAGTGTACAAACACATGGATACTTGATCTATACCACTGAAGCAACTGTCTCGGGTTTGAGCAAAGCAACAAGGCTTGGACCTCAGTAGTACTGTACAGAGGGTAAGTGGCTTTTAATGCACAGTGGGGCAAGGATCGAGTCTGTTTCAGAGTTGCTCTCAATGATGTTCCCTTCCAGAAATGTGGACCACGTCCACTGAAAGGAAGCCACTTTGCAAGCCTATGCTCGGATCTCACATTGCAGCTAACTTTCAGGCCATACACCGTCAGACTGTTCCTTTATACAAGCCTTCTCTTCCCTAAATGCTGATTTTTTCTTTGATTATTTCACCACTCTGGCAAGGAATGTTAGCTCTTTGGCTCAGTATGTTTGCATTAGCATAGGTGCAGGATCCATTCATGTGTGCTTACGGACATGACCACCAGTATAACTTACACACCACTTACCACATTTCTTGTATGTACAAAATGGGGCCACCACTTAGCAGCCCTTCCTCATATGAAAGCTGTCTATGAGTAGTCCCATTACTCACAAGGGGGAAAAAACCCCACCAAAAAACCAAAAACCAGAAGAGCCAAAGCTTGAGAGAGAAATCCCATGAGAGAAAGCTGTCTTGATAAAGTTTCCATTGCCAAACAAAGACACCTCAAGAGCAGCTTTCTGTGGTAAGCTGAAAGTATCTATTTCCAGAGACAGGTGAAGATGTAAAATTGGAACAGATCAGGAGGGGAGAAAAAATGTCAACCAACATTTTTTGAGCCTTAAAGGTACTAATGGTCAGTGGACACCTCTGTGGCAGTCAAATGTGCACATCTCAAGCTAAATACAGAGGCTTAGGCAGAGTTGCTGTGGTGGAGCATCAGTTGGGCATCAGTTGGATGCATTCCTTTGATTCCCTGCCCAGTTCCAGTGTAGCCTCCAGCAGTCTGTGCCTTAATTTGTGGCAGCTGGACATGGTCACTGAGGCACCATATGGCAGCTGGAAGAAGCCAAGTCAGGCCATTTCCTTCCCCTGCCCTGGGATACCCTTTGCAGTGGTGGGAGGGAAGCTCTGTCCCAGTGGGGACGCCTCCTGAGTCTTGAGCAGCTCCAGCCCTAAGTCTTGCAAGTTACCTTAAGTGGACTGCAAGCGACTTACTGCTAATCTGCCTCCAAAGATCTGTCTAGGCACATCCTCCAGTATCCAGAGTGACTACAGCACCAGCCTCCTCTGGATAAATCTTCCCTTGAGCTTGGCCCTGCTCGGATCCTCACCACAGTTAACCCAGCCTACGGAGTTAAACACTCGTACAAATTAAACCAAAGGTGAGGCCTTTGCACCAAGCCCATCACTTCTGCTCTGCTCTGGTAGCAGCCACTGGGACACCCTCCCACAGTCTGCTACAGGGGACAGCAGCTCCCGGGGGTCACAGCAGCTCCTTGGGGGTCACAGCTTGGACAAAGCACAGCAAATTTTGGAGCTAAATCCTGCAAAGGCATCTGGTTCCAATAAAACTGGAAACTCGGCCAAGTTTGGTCTGCACAAGTTGCTTCCAGGTACAGCACTGTCGTCTTATCTCAGCAGCATCTTAGCTTTCCCAAAACCTTGCATTAAAAGTCAAATAATATTTATGTGCATATACTTGCAGCTTATGTGGCAATCTTCTTAAAAGACATTCATGTAATATCTTCATAGATGAGCCAGTAAGAATACAAAAATTCTAAATGACAGGGAACAATAAATCACAATATGACTCTGAACATCCTTTAGGCTTTTTTGTTTGTATTGCAAGACCAAGAGCTTTTGGTGATGGTGGTTTTGGGGTTGTTGTTTTTTGTTTGCTTGCTTGCTTTGGTTGTTTGTGGGGTTTTTTGGTTGTTTGGCTTTTTGTTGTTGTTGTTGTTGTTTTTTGTTTAGTTGGTTTTTTTGCTTTTGGTTTTTTTGTTTGGTCTTGGGGTTTTTTGGTTGTAAGCATTTTTTGGCTGTGGTTTTTTTTTGTTCGGTTTTTGTTGTTGTGTTGTTGTGGTTTTTTAATCTACAGGTAACAGCAGTAAAGAAAAAGGAGAAATTTTCTTCCAAATCTCACATGTGAAAACAGGTTTTTCTATATAGTTTAGTCTAAAAAAACAGGTCAGTCTACCTTCCCAAAAGGGCCAGACATAAAAACAACTTTATTTGTGGCTTCAGACACACTCAGCAAGGCTCTGGATTAGCTTTAAACATTAGGTAATGCAAGATTCATAACCCGTTACCTCTTTTATAAACCCCATTCATAAACCCTCAACTGAATAGTGTATTCATGTATTTAATGGATGCAAACCCCACAAAATAAAAATTTAATAAATTCTTGTATTCAATTACTGGATCAGAACAAATGTCTTCTCTTTAGGAGTTTAGGATGTAGATGCTCAGACTGAACACAAAATGCAACAGCTAATTTCATCCATTTCTTGTCTTCCTCCTCAAAGGAGACTTGGATCATGAGCATGATCAGCCAAGTTAACTTTTAAAAAAATTGTTCAGTTCCCACCTTTTTGGGGTTCACTAATGTTTAAAATCTCATTAGTTTTTGCTTTTTTTTTTAACTTTACATTTAAAAATTACATTGGATATATTATGGTTTGCCCTCTGATACCCATAGGCTTTGCTGAGTCAAAAAGATACACTATCAGCTATCAGAAAGTCAACGTGATTTGCAGGCAGAGGGAGAAACCTCTTAACTCTCCAGCTACACTCTTGCATTTTGGATCTCAATAAAGCAGGTACCTCCCCCTCAGAAGACCTTACTGCTCCCCAAGAGGTTCCCCTTGCAGTGTTTGCCCAGTTACTGCCTGACAGAGCAATGACCAAGGCTCCTTACATGCAGGGAAAGTTTTCCTGCTAACTTCAACATCTTCTGATGTGGACCATTGCTTTCACAGAGCCTGGTGATCATTTTGGATAAGATACGTGACAAAGTGGAACAGAAAATATATTTGGTGCCAAAGGTATTATGCCACTGAAAAGCAGCTGAATCCTCTCCTTTACTAGTTGTCAGTCAGTCTGTAACTTGCTGTCTGAAGTTGCAAGGGCAGCTGCCAAGCCCGTAGCTGCAGTGACAAGAAACTTTGGGTGTTACTCAGCACTGAGAGCTACAGGAACAAAAGCCAAGAGCAACAGTGTGTGCCATACCCAGCTCTAAGGACAGTAACTGACCCTTGCTTCAGTCCCTTCTCCTGGCTAGAGCCATAAACCCATTAGAGTGAGGCATTGCATTACCAGGCCCTCTTCTCACTCCACATCACTTCCTGAATCAACAAGGAGAGGCAGTGACCATCTAGCACTAGGAAAGAGGTGGTAGGATAGGGGGGAAAAGTTCTGGAAGCAAAATACTATGGGGCAAGGATGGGCTTGCCTTGGCAGTACAATTAAGCACTTACTGTATATTACTGTAATGAATTTTTGTTGACAGATTAGTTTGGTGCTGTTGAACCTCAGGCACTCTCTGCCTCTCTGTATCTCCTCTGCTTTTTACTGTATTCCTTTTCCTGGTTTGCTCCTGGGGAGCAGGAGAAGGATGAGGCAGAGGTGCAGGAGGAAGGCAGTCTGCCCATCCACCCTTCATTAGCAGGAGTGTCATATGGGTGCAGGAACATGAAGACCTGGCAGGACTGAACTGCAGTGGTCAGCTGTGCACAGGGTACACTGACACCATAACAGAAAACTCACCTGGATCTCTTCATTACCAGTAGGGGACAGATAAAGCAAAGGGCAGCTCCTCTTAGTCAACCCTGCCAGATTAGACCAACCAATGCACCATCCCCTAGAAGAACATACCCCATGCAAAGGGTTAGATGCTGCTGTGAATTGTATCAGTGCAACCTAGAGCTGTGCAATGGCAAACAAATAGCAGTACTTGGAATTTGTAGTGGTGGACCTTAGGTCAGGATCAGATGCACAGTTCTGAAAAGGGTAGAAAGGGAAAAATATGCACAGAGCAGCAAGTGGTGACAGGATGGAGTGTTTCTGAACCTAAAGAGATAATGAGAGGATACACTACAGCAGGATCATGTTTCAGCAACTTTGGAAATACGGAAGCAGAAATGGTTAAACTATTTTTGTGCTCTTTATGGTCTATTTGAGTATCATGAATATTAAAATGAAGAGATTGTTAATTTGGATATCTTAGCAGAACTGAAATACAGAGTCCCCCAAAAATGTTAAGATTGTATCAGCGTGGAAATACCACTACTGGGAAATTTCAAAGATCTCCAGACAGATCCTTAACTGCTTCTGTGGCGGTTACGGTGCTCTTTTCTCCGAGATTACATTTTGTCATTTAACTTTTTAAAAATATCTCCGCTCATAATTAACAAAGATTTGTATCTAAGAAAACAATCTCATCTGCCTGTTAGGTAGGAGAAGATCAAAACTCTGCACAGTGATGGTCTCAGGGGACAAAGAGTGGCAGCTCCACGGCTCCAGTGTCTCATCAAGATAATTCACAGTGTCATGGGCAGCAGGAACCCACAGGTGCTAAATACAACCTCCACTGGGCACTTTGGGACTGAGCCTGTCCACAATAGACTTTCCTGAACAAGCTTGCCAAGGAAGGGAGTTTACAAATATGGTATACAAAATGACTGCTGTTTAACTAAACCAAACAATTCATAAAACAGCCCACTCACTGATCAAAATTACTAAAAGCAAAGATACCATTAGACTCCCTGCATGTCTTATGCAGAGTTTACTGCTCGGCCAGAGGTAGATTTTTTTTACTGTTGCTGTGAAAGGTAGCAGATATGGGAAGATTTTCAGAATTTCATTCATAACACTTAAGAATTATACTGCTACTGAGAAAAAAATACAGTGAGGGAGGAAAAAGAAGCAAGTCCTCAAAATGCCACAAGTGGCAGCTCTGCTTTCCTTTTAACATGCATTCTGTGTTGAATCACCCATGCTGCTGTTACCAATTTCTGCCAAATTTCCTCTGCAAATTTTACTCAATTTTTACTCTACCAAAATCATATTTACCTCAGTTGGAGTTTTATTGGCATTGGAAGAGAATGAAAAACCTGAGCAAGGACTTTGGAATGTGGTTGAGATATTATATGTCTTTGTATGTGTCTTTATTCATTTTTAAACATTATTATTTATACCCTCTGGACTCAAGAGAAAAAAAAAAAAGAGGGGATGTACTATAGGTTAGTTTAACAAAACAACAATGATTTGCATTGCTGCTGACAATTATCTTCACTCTCCAGTGCTGAGAAGTGCCAGATGGGGAATTTGGAACAGTTAGCAGCAGAAAATGCAACCATCCCAGGTTCAGGGAGTCTCTGAAAGGAGAATTTGAAAAGTGGAACTCCACATAAGGATACAATCCAGAAGCAGATCTCACTCTTATTGAAGAGGTGGCTGCAGACAGCGTGCAGTGCATGAGAAGTGCTTCAAGGTCTCTGCTCTCTTATTTGTCTCCATTCAGCTTCTGAAATGAAGAAGGAAAAATCTCGTCTGAATGCATATATATATAGAGAGAGAGGATTTTGAAGAAAACACTGACTTAACACAAAAGTCAGTTTAATAAATAGGAACACGTATCACTGCAAGCAAGAGCCTAGAGCAGACTTCAGTGTTTTGGGAAAGACTCAGTGAGTGTATTGGTTTTATATAGGTTGTCAGAACAGATTTGACCACACATCTGGCCAGCCAGAGTGGGTTTAGAGTGACCAGCTGGGACAGCTACGTCAGGGAGGTAACACAGGAGCCTGGCCTGAGAGTCAGATCCTTGTTTCTTTCTCTTCTTTTTTTTAACAGATTTTACATTAATAGAAGACAAAAGTGATGCTATGTGATATTCACATTCCACAGCTTTGAACATCTAGCTAGTTATGTGGGAGCCCTCTATTCCCCTGAACACCAAGAAGGATACAGACAAACTGGGTGGGTCTCTCTGTCTGAAGAAGTGTGACTAAGACACATTGGGTAACTCCCACCTTTTAGGGTACCTGTTTTTCTTGACTCCACTGAGTGTCTAAACACTCGGCCTTTAGGTGAGATTTGAGTGCCTAAACAGACAGATCTCAACATCACAGGCACCCTAGGGTGTCCCACCTGGCCACTTACTGCCTCCTCAGAAGGGCAGAAGTCTCTTGTAGATCATCTGCTCGGGCTCTGTCTTTTAAAGTAAGATTTTTGTTATGTTTGCTGGTCATGTCCAAATGTCCTGAATTCCTCTGGGCACGTCTACAGTGGTGCCAGGCACTTGAACTAATGCCCCAGCAGGGGAGCAATAACCAGATAAAACCAAATTAATTTGGTGTTACCAAAAAATTTTGCTTTTGAAGAAAGACAGTAAGATATATCAAAGCAAGGGTCCATTGAACGCCTTATGCTTTCTCCTACTGTGGAAGTTAAATGCTTAAAGTAGAGAAAGAACATGACAAGCATATGTGAAACTTCCCATTAGTAATCTCCCACTCTCAAAATATTTGCAGTTTGGGACTTCTTGATTAAGATATGGTGCCTGTGTATTTAATAACCATCACTGAGTTTCTCTTCCAAGAACGTGTTCAGTCTGCCCTTGAACTCAAACTGACTTTTACCAAAAACAGAAGCAAAAAAAGACAAACATCCTGCCTTCTCCAACCACCTAGCAGTACAGAAATGTATTCAAAAATAGAGAAAGTCCTCAAAGACTGTGCAATCATTGCTGACTCTAAAAGATAAACAGAGTGACAAAGCAGAAATTATTTCAAAGTAGTTTCTGCTAAAAATGGTGTTGGAACTGGTTACAGGTAAGACTTGTAAACATCTATTGATTCTCAGGTGAGATGATTCTCAGGCCATGAAGGCAGATGCAAAAGGCCTAAGACTAAGGTTACAGGTAAGACTTGTAAACATCTACTGATTCTCAGGTGATTCCATGAAGGCAGATGCAAAAGGCCTAAGACTATACTAGGCTGGAAAATATTGGCCTTTTTTCTAAGTTCTGAAGAACTATAAGGAATTACATCAAGAATTTTTTTTATACACATTAAGCATTAACAAGTTCTTGCACTATGGATGGAAAATCAGATTTCTTAAACATCCTGTTTTTACATCCTCTTTGCTACACCTTCAGAGTAGTTTTTCATTATCAGCCTCTACATGACTACATTCTGCTTCTCTTAATTTCTCCTGTTGATCCCAAATTTATAATGCATTTTTCCAAACCCCATCTATTACTATAAATTATACAAGTGTATTTATACCTCCTTATTGTTTCATAGGTTCATCTACTAAATGCATCTAGATTTAAAAACCAGGGGAAAATATATTTTGTAGAATACAAATATTTGTAAAGACAAAAACATAAATGCTGAGATAGGCAAAAACGTTGATATGGAAATCTCACGAGCAAGTATATTTGAATGAAGGGCAAAATATCTTTGTTGCATGAAGCAAAACATGTTATACAGTGATTATTTCAAAACTGCATATAATAAAGTCATAGTGAATATGGGAACTGGCTACAGAAAAATGCAGAGGTAGAGAAATCAAACAACCTATCCATGATCTCAGGGGACAATGATTTTGCCTCTTTTTTTTCCTCTTTTTCGATGCTACCAATGGGCAGAATTCATATTGTCAGGCAAGTAAATAATTACAAAGGAAAGATGGGAAATTCACTATTTGGACAGAAAGAGTAACACTGAGTCCTGCTAAGGAACTGATATTTAGCTATTGCCTTATGATATAGTTGAAGATACAAGAGGCCTAGAGTAAATTACAGCACCTCTCTAGAGGCTGCTGTTGTTATCTGGCCAAATTTTAAGGTCACTAACAGTTGAGCAAAGCCAGAATAACTCCTCTGGCACCTCTAAACATACTCTTTGAACTCCAGGGGCGTAACAAAGATGAGACATGCAGCTGGGGACCTTCCACAGGACCAGATTTTGGATCTCTGGTGCCAAGGACATTAGGGGATACTAAAGAGAATATCAGTAGGAACTGGAAAGATCTTGGTAGATGCTTTCATAAGTTTACTGAGTTTAGGAGTGGTCTCTGAGGAAAAAGGATGACTAATACATAATGCCATAACTTTAAAACTGAACCTATAGAGACATAGTAGGAAACTACTCACTACTCAGTTTGACATGAGTTGTGAGCAAAAGCCTTTGAAACTCTTTTAGGAGTCAAAAGGGAGAACATTTGGGAAAGCACAGATTAAGCGCTGAAAATAGCCAGCGTGGCTTCAGGAAGAGGAGGTCACCGTGGCTCAATAGCAGAGGGGAATTCTTTGCGGATGTTACTGCTGGGCTAGGCAAGGGGCTACAGCACATCATGGCCAGGGCTGGGCTTTTCTCAAAGAATCTGACAAGCTCCATAGCTGTAATTAATGGAGGAGATGTGGAGTTTATGGAACTGGAGGAGACTCGACACATGCAGACTGAGTATGGGCTAAAGCAGAGGCTACAAAAGATGACATAAAATAGAAAATTTTAAAGGTGAAAAGTCAAAAAGGAATACAAAGCACTGCAGGAACTTGAGCTGGCTTGAATAAAGAATAAAGGGAAAAACATATAAACGAGAGAGGAAGGCTTGTTATTGATTAAGCAGACAGCAACCAAGATTACCACATCATTTTCTTTACACTTTGTAGTGATATGGGACAGCACCACGTTGTCAAGGATTTCAAAGTCCTTGGCAAACAATCAGACACTCAATGTGCTGTAAGTTAGGTAAAGATCGCCATGGCCTTTCTACACAAGAGGGAAAAGAGAAGCACCACAATATTAATTGCTTGCCCAAGCTCACACCTCCTATTTCAGCTGTCTAGCATGTCAGCGGTGCTCACAGGAGAAAGGAAAAACCTGGGAGTAGAATCCTAGAAGGTAAATACAAGAGAAAACCTTTTTTTAATACCTCGTTTTAAAATAAATGTGCTTCAAATTTGGGGGGAAGATCTTGTGAGATGAGGGAAAGATGCTAATTGATCTTCCTTGGGGGTTTGTCCACTGAAACCTCTACCCTCCCTGGTGAGGTCCGGCAAGGTCCCCAGGGCTGGGAGCTCTTGGGCACTCAAGGGAGATTTGGGGTGACTTCTTCCAGGGTCACCCCTTGCAGCAAAATGGTTTTATTTACCTCCTGGTACAAATATGTCATATCTACCCAAGGTTTCAAAGATGCAGATGGAAATAATGCCATGGTGCAATCACACCTTATCTAATTGCCAGTCAGGAAACTCAACAAAGCTGTTCACATCACACAAAAATATCCTGGAGGAAGCCCCACAAACATTAAGGCTGTTATCACCATTGTTGCTGACAGCACTAATAATAAAAATTCTTTTTTATTAGTAACCTTCTGCCATCACCAAATGCCATGGTTCTCAGCTACTGCTACTGCATGGACCCCAGCTCTGGGACCTATTCCTGGGGGTAAATGCAAGAATGATGCTGTGACACTGCTAGTGGGACTTCTGAGTTTTTTTCAGAAAAGTTTGTGTGCCTTAAGCCCAGGTCTGTTCCTTGGGAAAGATCATGATCTGGGAGCACCATCCAGCCTCCACAAGACCGAGTGGCTCTGTCCCAGGCACAGGGGTGCTGGAGCTTCTCAGCCTCCTGTGCAATGTGAAACCTCCCCTCAAAGTAATGAATCACAGAGCCACAGATTTCACTGTGCAACCTTCTCCAGGCTTCTCCTGCAGTTGATGGGAACTATAAAGGCCAGGACTTTCCTTTGACTGCCTGTGGGTTTCAAGGCCTCTTTTTCCTTTCCTTTTCTGGTGCTTCTTTGCCCTGTCTTACATATTCTAATGAGATTTCCTGGAGGAGCTTTTACAAGATGAAGATAAGAAGCAGCTTATCCTAGGCGGTTGTTTGTCTTCACATTTTCCCCCAGAAAAAAAAGTCCTTTCAAGGACAGGAGCTTCCTAGCACAACAGCTATTTAAGGGGGCTAGCAGACAGAAATGCTCTGGGCAGTCAAGCAAGGAACTTTAAAAGGAATCCATCTGAAATGCAATAAAACAAATATTTGTAGGGATTTTTGAGAAATTCCAGCATAACCCCCTCCTCCCTTTTTATTAGCTTCACCAGTGCTTGATGAGGTGCCTACATTATCTAAGTGACCAACAAAAGCCAATTTTATACCATTATTTCAGAAGTAACTTATGTGGCTGCATGACTCTGTTACCCCACCAGAGAGGACTTTTTAAGGAATGCCTTGAGCTGACATTTCCTTTTCCCAATCTCACTTTTTTTGGGAAGACATGGATTTCCTTTCCTTCAACAACTAGCTTTTGGAGTCAGCTGAGTGTAGCTGGGAGACAGCACGATAAATATTGTTAAGTCACAGGATATTTTTTTAATAAAAGATTATGACCTGTGTCTCTCCTTTGACAGATATCTTTGCACTTACTGGCTCTGTATTCTGTGAGTTGGATTTCATAGTTTACAGCTTGGTCCACAAATTGCCAAAAGAGAACTCAGTTTCCCCTCAGACATTTATGGCTGTTCCGGTTCAAGTGTCACGACAGAGGCCAAGTTTGCACACCTCACTGATGTGGATTTCAAGCTTAGGAAAAACTGCAGAACTACCTACATGCTGTAGTGGCTTGAGTATCAATGGGCTTTAAAGGACAATTAAATAAGTCAGTGGAACAACGGGAATGTACAGAGATAACCTCTCATTTCAAAAGTGCCTAGGCTGCAAACTAGGCAGACCACTGCTGGAAAGGTGGTAGAAATATTGGGCAAATACCACCATAGGAGAGCCCTGTTTTTATCCTAAGATACTCTTTTTGGTGAAGCAATGATGCAATGTCCACTAAAGAGCTAAGTAGCCTAGCAGATGTTGAATGCAAAGTTGAACCCCATGAGGAGGAAGTCATTTTTCACAACACTGAGCTAAATACATATATTTTATCCTGCACATGTCCCTGCTGCCATTTCTTTTTTTCTGAGTTTTTGTTTTGATACATGCAACTGGTGTTCAGGTTATAGAAATCACCCCAAGAACAAGAGAAAAAACAGGCATGGGAACAGACAAAAGGACTACACTATCTGCCAAGGAGATATCTAGGTGCAAGTCTGCATATTCAGGCAAGTTTTCTATACGAGGAGGAATGGGTGATCTAGGATGGGTTTTAAAGATGGAGCTTGGATGGCAGGTAATTTGGAGGTCTGAGGATGAAATTTGGAAGAGCTGAGGTTAGAAGAGTTTGGGTTGATGAAAAGGAAGGAGGGTATTTGGTTATGGGGTAGGAGGATAATGAAGGAATGAGAAGTAATATGGGCACACCCTCTCCCCTCTGTTCACATGGGCACTTCTAATCACAGTTATCTTTCTGAAAGGAAGAGAACTTACTTTCCTTCTTTCCATCTTCTCTTTCTCACAGACACACATGCATACAAACAAATGCACATACCCCTGACTGTCCAGTACATTCTCCTCCTTCCCATTTTTACTACTGCCAATACAGTATCAGATTTTCATTCTACTGATAAGAGTTTGAGAGAGCGAGTGTCTCTACTTGCAGTGGTGATCTTAATGCGCTACCAAGCACTCAGATGGACAAACAGCTTCCTACACAGGATGAAGACAACAGACTCTATAGCTCACTCTTTTCCTCCACCCCAACCTGTCCCATCTTCCACCTAAATGAGGGGAATAGATATTTGACTCTATCTCTGCTCCATCTTAACTAACAGGCAAAGTCTTCAGTTCATGAAAAAAGGCTCTTCTTTTTAGGTCCCGAGGTTTAGACTGAGTATCTGGGAATGCCCCAATAAGAGGCTATATTCAGGACACCACATCCCAGGAGATAACCAATTCATCTGGACTGTGTTACATCTCCTGAGAGACAGACTTGCAGAAGTTATGTGGTAAGTAGAAAGAACACAGTTTTTCAAATGCATCACAGAAGATACTTGCTTAACACATGGCTGACCAGAATAATTTATCTTGAAAGAACGAGAGGAAGAGCATAGATAAACCAAGTGCCAGAAGACACAGGCCAACACTGTTTCAGCACAAATACTATTAACCAGAGTGTATTCTCTGTATTACTATGGCTTTCGTAAAAGTTGCACGTGGAAGGAAGAAAAAGAACAACAAAAAAACCCCAACAACTTCAGGAGAGGTTTATGAAGTACTACATACTTACTGGGATTGCTTTTTTGCATGTCCTTCCTTAGAGGAAGAGGAAAATATTGTAGTATTTTTGTAGCTCAGAAAAAAATAGGGAGTATATACTTTGAGATATTTACTATGAATTTGAGGCCACCAGCAAATTTTCATGATATACAGTCTTCCTCTATTTATATTTACATATATTTTGCTTGTTCTTTTACTATATGCATGTCTACCAAGTCCAGAGCAAAATGAAACACAAATGCCTTGAAAAACAAGAAAAAAAGCCAAGGCTGGAAACTTTTCCAAACCACACCCCAGCCAAAAACCTACATCAAATCATCCTTGAAATGTTAGGAACTAAACAGTTCAGGCCTGTTTCCACTGCTATGAAATGTAGCCTTCATTATTAACTGCCATACCGGTACTTTAATTTCTTTCCAAGTCTCCTATAGACAAAGCAGACAACTAATGTGGTGACTTCTGTGTCAGATTCTCCTCTCCTTGTTACTATGCATCTTTCCCATGGGCTGCTGACATAATGCCTTTTAATTAACTTGAGACCCTGCTGGGTTTTATTTTCTTTTTTTTTTTTTTTCTTCTGAAGAAAACGGATGTGTGATCAACATTCTTGTAGGAAATGGTTGCATGGTTTTGAGCACATAATATTTTCTCCAGAATCAAAGGAATAGCTTTTTCATGGATTGTGTTTTCTGGGTTTGGCAGAGGTCTTTTGACCCAGTCAAAAATTTTTCTTTGGCATGACTGAAAGAGGTGAGGGTGTAATTGACCTCTCAATAACTGAGAAGGATTAGGAAAGGAATAGAGGAGATCAATATGGCAATGAATATTCATAATACATAATGCAGTTCAGGTGTATCTGTCCTTTGCTCTCCTTGGCCCTCATTCAAAAAGGGAGCCAGAAAACAAAGAAAGAAAGATGAAGATGGTCAGAAATATGGAGTAGGTTCCAGATAAAGAGGGATTAAATGGTTTAAGATTCTTTGTCTCGGAGGAGAGAAGGCTGTCAGAAGCTGATGGAAACCAGTGAAATAAGCAATAGTGTGTTTATTAACTGCTGTTCTCTGATCGTTGCAGTAAGAAGTAAGAGCCACCCCCTGAAATCAGCTCATGAAGGCACACAATGGAAAAACAGGTTGAAGCGAAGCAGAGAAAGTAATATTCTGCCCTTACACAAAGCTTCTTATGCTGGCACATTCACTGTGCCCCCTTTCCATTCATGATATTTGTTCTTTATATTCTACATGCTTTCCACATACCAAGTTTACTTGTGACTTCTTCCCTCCACCATGGAGCAGGGTCCTCTTCTACCTCTATGTCCCCTTGCTAATTGCACTGCCTCCCAAGCTATCGACTTGCTTCACATCCTGCTTCACACTATGTTCCCAGCAAGCCATCTGTCAGCCATGCTTTATGCAAAAATGATATGGAAGTTCTTGATAGACTAGCCCCAGTCTTCCACATTTTGTTCTAGATATTTCCTAGGGGTTCTCAGGGTAATCAAAGATGTTTGCTACACAGTTGGGCTTAAGCCAGAATGACTCTCCTGTGTTATTCTTACACTCTTCTGGTGGTCCTTCCACTTCTTCTCAGCTTTAGGCCTTCATTATTTCCACTATTTACCCAAAACAACCTTGATCTTGTTGTCTCCATAGCTGTAGAGAAAAGCTTCCAAACGCAGAGATATTGAGTGTGCAGGTGGGCACACTTGTACTGTAGCAGGCATTAGTTTGGTTAGGACACCAGGTAGGAGGGAGATCTGGGTGGAGGGAAGGTGGACAAGGAAGAGACAATTTAAGTGCCTATATCAAGCTTTGCACTGCTGACCACTCAGGTAGAAACATCTGGCTGTGATAGGATTGCACACAGAGCCAGAACACTACACATCCATTTTCCACACAAGCTTCATTCTTGCTTTCACATAGGTGGTAAGAATGACAGAATTAATAAAATAATAAAGGAAGGCTCTGGAAGTCTTTGGCATGGTCTTTGTGCTATGGATTTTTCAGTTCTCTTCTGTCCAGCACAGTATTTTCAAAGATCAACCCAATCTATCTGGGTTGTGCAACTTCGAAGTGTGGTTACCAAAAAGAAGAAATAAGTATGTGGATGATAAGTATTCATGGTGCATGAAGTAAGAAAATAAATTGTTCCTTAAGACAGAGAAAATGAGAAAATAATACCTAAGGTATGGGAGATATTAATGAATACTGTAGTGCTGGCAAGAACATGTCAAGAATTGGTGCACATATGCTATTAATAACATTTTTTATATCATCCTTTTTACTGCACAACAGGTTTATAGTTTGCTTTTAACCAGCTCAGTAAAGAGATGAAGAAAATGGTACGGTGTGAGGGAAGGCAAATATTTCCAATTCCTCCACTAAAAAAAGTATAATCATATCCTTAAAATAGGCATTTCCTGCTTCTTCATCCCTAGTTCCTGAGCCATAACAAGCCTCTCATGTTGGCTCAAATTGTGTATGTGCCACACTCAGAATCCAGAGTCCAGTACCTAATTTCTGAGCCTGGAGGTTTGGATTTCTGGGTAGTACCTGTCTCCATAGCCAAACAAAATAATCCCAGACCTTAAAACTTCCTAGTGACCCATGTATACATTTGACATTTGAATCCTTCCAAATTCATGCCTTTGTTTTAGGTACTACTGGGATTTTAACTACCCAGATACTGGCTGGAAGACCTACACAGCCAGCCATTCACAGCTTCTTCAAATACACTGCAGACAGAATTAACACTAGAGGCAATATAGGCCCACTGCTGAATGAGGTGGGTGCCCTTGTGACAGAGGATATAAAGAAGGCAGAGGTGCTGAATGCCTTCTTTGCCTCTGTCTTTACTCCTGCAGGATTTCCCCAGGAGCCCCAGACTCATATAGCCCCAGAAGAAGTCAAGATAAAGAAGGAGTTTGCCATGGTAGATGAGGATTGGGTTAGGGATCAGTTAAGCAATCTGGACATCCATAAATCGATGGGTCCGGATGGAATGCACCCAAGGGTGCTGAGGGAGCTGGGGAGGTCATTGCTAGGCCACTCTCCATCATCTTTGGTAAGTCATGGGTAACAGGAGAGGTGCCTGAGGACTGGAGGATAGCAAATGTCACACCAGTCTACAAGAAGGGCAAGAAGGAGGACCCAGGTAACTATAGACCAGTCAACCTCACCTCCATCCCTGGAAAGGTGATGGAACAACTTGTTCTTGGCACTATCTCTAGGCGTATCAAGGATGAGGGGGTCATTAATGGCAGTCAACGTGGTTTTACCAAGGGAAAGTCATGTTTGACCAACCTTATAGCCTTCTATGAGGAGTAACTAGGTGGATAGATGATGGTAGGGCAGTAGATGTGGTTAATCTTGATTTCAGTAAAGCATTTGACATCATCTCCCACAGCATCCTTGTAGATAAACTGAGGAAGTGTGGTCTTGATGATCATGTAGTGAGATGGATCAGGAACTGGTTGAAATTTGCTGATGACACTAAGCTGGGAGGAGTGGCTGACACACCAGAAGGCTGTGCTGCCATTCAGAGAGACTTAGATAGGTTGGAGAGTTGGGCGGGGAGAAACATGATGAAATTCAACAAGGGGAAGTGCAGAGTTTTACATTTGGGGAAGAACAACACCATGTCCCAGTACAGGTTGGGGGCTGAACTGCTGGAGAGTAGTGTAGGTGAAAGAGACCTGGGGGTCCTGGTGGACAGGAGGATGACCATGAGCCAGCAATGTGCCCTTGTGGCCAAGAAGGCCAATGGCATCCTGGGGTGCATTAGAAAGGGTGTGGTTAGTAGGTCAAGGGAGGTTCTCCTCCCCCTCTATTCTGCCTTGGTGAGGAATATTCTGGGATATTGTGTCCAGTTCTGGGCCCCTCAGTTCCAGAAGAACAGGGAACTGCTTGAAAGAGTCCAGCACAGAGCCACACTGATTCCTGATTAAGGGAGTGGAACATCTTCCTTATGAGGAAAGGCTGTGGGAGCTGGGTCTCTTCAGCTTGGAGAAGAGGAGACTGAGGGGCAACCTCATCAATGTTTACAAATATGTAAAGGGTGAGTGTCAGGAGGACGGAGCCAGGCTTTTTTTTAGTGTTGTCTAGTAAGAGGACAAGGGGCAATGGGTGCAAAGTGGAGCATAAGAGGTTCCATGTAAACAACAGAAAAAACTTCATTACTGTGAGAGTGACAGAGCACTAGAACAGGCTGCTCAGAGAGGTTGTGGAGTCTCCTTCACTGGAGACATTCAAAACCCACCTGGACACATTCCTGTGTGATGTGCTCTAGGTGACCCTGCTCTGGCAGGGGGGTTGGACTAGATGATCTTTCGAGGTCCCTTCCAACCCTTAAAATTCTGTGATTCTGTAAGTTATGGCACAGTGCACACTAAATCATCAGGTGCACAGCATTTATACATTGTCATTCAAGGGCACAGAGACCCGACCTGAGAGGCTGGGTGAAAAGAGTTAAAGTCAGAACTATGTTTAGAGTGAAAAAATGCAGGAAATATAAAGCAAGCGCCCACATCAAAGTATCTGTGACTACTCTGAATGGCATTTGCACTTTCAGTCTCCCACAGTACTATTTGCTTTAGCATTTGTGGTTGATCTGCAGTCAGACCAAGCAATATACTTCAGGAGTGCATCTGAGGAGATAATCTGGGAAAACAATAGGCTTTTGCTCAGTTTCCTGAACAGCATCATCATCAAAACTTTCTGAAATCAAAAACAAAAACACATCACATGCAAAAGGGTCAAGTCCCGGTCAGGGTGGAACCTGGAGAGTGGCACATGCTGCTCTCCCTCCATCCAATGTTTTCCTACACCTTCTTTAAATTAGTCACCAGGCAAGTATTTTGTGGCTTAAATTATATGCTGAATAAAAAAATAAAATAAGATAAACCAACGGAGACTACGTTAGAGGAATATATAGGGTCATAAATTGATTTACAAATTACAGTGAAGCAATGAAAAACCTATTAAATTTCACCTGATGCATGTGAGGTGACCCCAGAGATTCACCTCATCCCTGGATCTTCTCCACAACAGTGATCAATGCTGGGCATTTTGGGTTGAGATGTCCGAGTTTCCAGTAAATGTGTCACTAGGTATGTAAAGAACATCCTCACACACCTGCTCTTAGATGTATGCAAAGAATGGGATACATGGTATTGTAGTATTGAAGAGTAGCCCATTATTGCACGTCTTTCATTGGCTCCTACAAAGCCCAAATTCCTCCCCAAATTACTGTGAACGAAGGTTTGATGAACCTTGTTTTATAGGAAAGCTTAGAATCACTTGTCATCCTCAGAATTTTTCATCACTATACCTGCCTTGGGATAGGAAACGGAAATTACTTCCTTTTTAGCTCAGCACTGATGCGGAAGGATCTCTGCAGTAGGAGCACTAATTTCACTGTCCACAAGTACAGTCCCTGGAGGTCAGAACCCCAGCTGAAGGGCTCCATCGGGAATAGCACATACAATACACTGCCACAAATGAATCCATGAAGAGTGAGGCCTGAAAGTAATTTCAAACATTATTTTCCCAATGTTTTGTAATGTTCTGTCTTACTATGTGGTTTTGATCTGTTTTGTTCTTTACTACAAAATGCATACTTAAGATAAAATAAGCTTTTGTAGAACTATTTCTACTATTAGCTGTAGGGAATATTGCTGGAGCCAGTAACACCCTACAAACTGCAAAGAACTTCTAAAGTTTGATCTTCTAGTACCTATATGTCATCTTTTCATTTTTACCCATGCAGAGTGCATATAGACAGCTACTAGGCTAGAACAACAAAAGACCCATGAGTTCCCAGGGGCCACAGGAGAAGAATCACAGAATCACAGAATTATTGAGGCTGGAAAAGACCTCTGAGATCAAGTCCAACCTATGATCTAACACCACCACATCAACTAGACCAGGGCGCTAAGTGCCATTTCCAGTCTTTCCTTAAACACCTTGAGGGATGGTGACTCCACGACTTCCTTGGGCAGTCCATTCCAATGTCTGATCACCCTCTCCGTGAGGAAGTGCTTCCTAATATCCAAGCTAAACCTCCCCTGGTGCAGCTTCAGGCCATGCCCTCTTATCCTGTCAGAGCCTCTTTGCTTCTCAATAAAACAAACAAACAAACAAACAAACAAACAACTAAGAAAAAGAGTGGCTGAGACAAACTGCCCTGCTCTGTCACCATTTTCCATCTTATTTCAGCTCTTCAAGGTAGAGAAGAACCAAAACTCGTGTACCTATAACTGACATATCCAATTTTGAAATGCAGAAACTTCCAAGGGACAATAATTCAGTAAGGACTGACTTATTAATCTTATGTCTCTTGGGCTACACTCTTAACTCGTGTAAGTAACTGAGCTAAACAGTCACTGAACTCAGCTAAGGTCTTTCTATTGCCTTACAAGAGGGTTTACACCTTTCCTGTTCACTTCATTGTCTTCTGCTTTTTATTGCTGAAAAAGGACAAACAGATGCACTATTTTGTATACTTCTCTCAGAGACCATACTCTTTTTTTTCCTCAGTAAAATCAACCTTCTGGCTTAGCAGTGGTACAGAAGCCAAGCCGTCAGTAGACAGCACATATGAGACTGCCTTTGTCAGGTAGTCTCAGGCACACATTCGTGTTGAGGCTATGGAGAGATGAAGGTCCTTAGCTGTGTCCTTTCCTGTCAAGTAACTGCCAGCACCTCATACAACACCCAGGTTCTGTATTCCCTCCCCACTGAAGAGCTTCTCCTTCCTTCATATGCTATTAATATTTCCCTTCCATGAATTTTTCCAATCTTCACTGGGTTCTGATTGTTCTGCAGTTACCACACATGGGCACAGCATCCTGTATGCTGGATGAACAAACACATATCACATAGGTAATTACATAATGGCCTACTAATGTTTTAATGTTATTTTTCCCTCTGTCCCTAAAGCAAAATTATTCAGAATCACAGAATCACTTAGGTTGGAAAAGACCTTCAAGATCATCAAGTCCAACCACTAACCCTACTCTACCAAGTCCAGCACTAAGCCATATTCCCAAGCACCACATCCAGATGACTTTTAAACACATCCAGGGATGGTGACTCAGCCACCACACTGGGCAGCCTGTTCCAATGTCTGACAACCCTTTTGGTGAAAAAGTTCTTCCTAATGTCTAGTCTAAGCCTCCCCTGGCACAGCTTGAGGCCAGTTCCTCTTGTTCTATCACCACTTACTTGTGCGAAGAGACCAGTGCCTACCTCTTTACAACCTCCTTTCAGGCAGCTGTAGAGGCCAATGAGGTCTCCCCTCAGCCTCCTTTCTTCAAACTAAACAACTCCAGTTCCCTCAGCTGCTCCTCATAAGACCTGTTCTCAAGGCTCTTCACCAGTTTGGTTGCCTGCTCTGGACACAGTCCAGCACCTTGATGTCTTTCTTGCACTGAGGTGCCCAAAACTGGACACAGTATAGAAAGTGTGCCCTTCTTATTGGTTTTGTTTTCTTTTCAAACTACCATGTCATATTTAGTGGATATTATTACTGGTGTGCTGACATTAAGGCTATTGATTTTTTTCTAAAAGAAAGTAACTACATGAAACACACAACTATATAACACTCCTTTAAATAAAGACAGCAAAATATCAAGTAATTACTGAAAATTTTCCCCAAACAAATTATAATTAATTGTTCAATGCAGATAAAAGAACTAATGACAACCCAAGGATAATCAACTAATGGAACACTACATCTTAGATACAATGTTGCACACTTAGCTCAGGAGGTGCTGTATCTGTTGGCTGACTAAGATTCATGAAAAGTTTCTGCCCAAAAGGAATTTCATTCTTGCATTTGACTCTGAAATCTGTGAATTATCCGTGCACAATCAGCACACTCACTTCTGAGATCTCTCATTCCAGGAAATGTGGTAGGGAGCAGAAAACAAAATAAGAAGATCCTAATTGGAGAAAACCATGAAAAATAATAGAAGACAGATGGATCTGATCAGCAGTCCCTTAGGCTTCAACTAGACCATAATTATCTACCAAAGAGCTCACTGATGGTGCAACACCAGAGCCCATCAGCTCCATGAAGCAACCCCATTATTCACAGGTATCCCAAACCACTCATCGCTCAGACAGAGAGGAGCCAGTTGGGTAGACAGTCTTGCATCTTTCACACATTCCTTCAGGTGAAAAATGTAAAAATATTGTATATGGTTCTAAAAAGTAAGTATTTTATAAGGTATGCTTTTATGCGCACACATATGTATCGGTGTTGAATAACAGTTTTTCCTTCAGTTATGGATTTTAATTCCCTACCCCTTTCTTCATCTCCTTCTTTAGTCATTTGAGGAGTTCTCCTTGAATAGATGACTTTTCTTACTTCTATGTTTTTAAAATTATTAACCAGAAATGGATGAGCTATTCATTTGAAATCTATCTTGCTTATTTTTAATACACTACAGTTAGTTAATATAAACATTTGCAAAGTAAAAAAAGCATTTTCTTTGATATTTTTAAATTAATTTTTACATTCTGAAGGGAGAATTTGTATTGTTTCAGGCTAAGAACTTAAAATCTAAAAACCCACCCCAAACCCCATAAATTTGGGCAAATAAAATAGGAGAAAAAACCCAACAAAACAGTTCTCCCATAGGTTCCTTTATTATTTTAGCAAAATGCAACCTAGCTCAAAACTTTCAGGAATTTTGGATTTTTAGAATGCTTGAAAAGTTCATGTAGATTAAATTTGCCAATGGAAAAAAATAGTTTTGTTTTAGTAGAGCCTAAAAGTATTGCGATTTTTATTCATTTGAAGATTATAAAAAATGACAGAATCCATAAATCAGACCCAAAAAATTGGTCACAAATAGTCCCACATGTTTTCTCATAGTCACATGACAAA
Source organism: Chaetura pelagica (assembly GCF_000747805.2). Taxonomy (NCBI): domain Eukaryota; kingdom Metazoa; phylum Chordata; class Aves; order Apodiformes; family Apodidae; genus Chaetura; species Chaetura pelagica. The sequence goes on from NW_009953920.1 coordinate 1,861,857, forward strand.
TCCCCTATGCATTCAGGTCATTGTGATGATCCATCTTCATCCAGTTTTAGTAGACTAGCACTCAGAGCCTTCTGATTAGCTCATTCTAACAGTAACAGCTGTTAAAAAGCCAAGATGTAATAATGCACACACAAACTTCTTGGGGCATACATGATGCCAAAGATCAGAAAGAGATCAGCAATGGCAGAAGAAACCATTTGACAGTTAGGATTTGTACACTGCTAAATGTATCAATTTTTTTATTACCATAGGTTATTAATCAATACAATAGATTATTACATATTTGTTTCATATCAGTGTCATTTTGGCAGTGGGTAACTTATTAAGCAAAGGTAGTTTCTCTCAAGGAAAGAAAGCAATCTAAAAATCACATAAATAAAGACAAAACACACCAGAAAGCTCAGAGATGGGAATTGGCAGCTTTTAAAATATCTGATTGATACACTCATTACTTTTAAGTACTGCTGTTATTAACAAGTTAGTGCAGAGAGCCGTAATCAGGATCTCTGGATCATTTGTTAGGTGCTCTGGAAGCACACACAAAGTCATCAAGGGAAAACTAATGGAGACAGGAGGGTGATCTGGAAACAAATGGGGTGTTGAGGCCAGACTTGTTATTAGTCTGACTGAGAGGGCAACGTGAAGAGGCATGATGTGAAACAGGATCTCAGACATCCAATTTTTCCTTCTCCTCCAGAGCAATGGCAACTCCAGAAAAAGAATAAGTAGAGAAAGAAAGAAAGAGAGGAAACTACAGGAGATACGTCTCTAGCTTGTATCTAACAAGTGTCTCATTTGCTTCCCAACAGATAACATTTCCAAACCCTCCTGGTCCTCTTCTGCTTCTGTTGCAGCAGACAGGTAAGCTTGACCCATTATCAGGCCAGCATCAAGACTGAATGTGTTTTGATCCAGCAGGTTGTTCTCTCTTTCCATGGCTAGAGGAAGAAGTTGTGCCAAGACTGAAGTTATTAAGGATTAATAAGTGGTGTGGTTGACACCCAAGAGGGAAGGGATGCCATCCAGAGGAACCTTGGCAGGCTGGAGAGGTGGGCCAGTGCTAACCTCATGAAGTTCAACAAGGCCAAGTGCAAGGTCCTACACCTGGATCAGCACAACCCCAGGCACAAATACAGACTGGGGGGAGAATGCTTAGAGAGCACTCCTGAGGAGAAGGACTTGGGGGTGGTAGAAGATGAGAAGCTCGACACGAGCACTTACACCGATGACACAGCATGTGGGAAGTGCCTGGTGAGCAAGACTGTGCTCCCACCCTCTTCTTCTTCCCCATTTTCTGCCAGTTCCCAGGGTCCCACATTCAATTCTCTTCCCCACTCAATAAGGTGCAAACTCACACCTCCCACCTCTCCTTCTTGCAAGGATTCAACTTTCTTACTGGGAACAGCCCTTCCACAACACACATAGTCCCAGGACCATGCTCTAGAATTGAATTCTTCCAGTTCTCAGCTGAAGGCCATAGCACCAGAGTACATTGCAGAGAGCCCAAGTGCTTGCTGTCTCTCCTGCTGGGCCAAAGGGTCTTAACCTTTTTTCTGCAAACATATACAGCTGTACTGGGAAGAGTAAAGAATGAAGTATGCTACCCAGAACAGTCTCAGATTTAATGGTCAAAGCTCTTTATATTTGTCTGGAAGTGATGCCAAAAGGGAAATTACAGACTTGAACTGAAGACCTGTACTCAACAGGCCAGTGCTGTCTCTGTCAGAAAGCTGTAAGATATAGTGCTGACAGAAAGGGACTCTTGAATGACTATAGGAAGAGACTTCTCCCTCAGTTTTCCAGGAAAGAGTTTTAATATCTCCCTCAAGTGAAAGATCTCAGATTCTGCAGCATGACTCATATACCATCCAGCATCTTTGAATAAGCTCTACAGATGGGCTGACACCCACATTCTCTACTTTTCCTTGGGGCTAGGTCCCAGCATGCTGCCTTCCCACAGCAGAGGCTGCTTGGGATCACAGTCTAATTACTCCCATTCAGGAAGAGACAACAGCTCTGAAGAGGATGGGCTCCTGAAAACTAAGCACTACAAAACTCAGTGTTGCCATGCTTAGCTCCTTTGTTAATATATTTATTTATTTATTTCCCTTTCAACTATTTTGATGGCTTTTGCTAGGACCTTCACAGAGGATCTCTTTGAGACTCATTTCTTGTCAGAGGTCTTCTAACATGATCTTAAAGACAGTAAATCTCTGTTTGCATCTATGACTATACAGGTCTGCACCTAAGGATGGCAGGCATATTGCCAGTTATATCACCAAGCCCAGCCATGATCTCAGCACCTGTGTGTAAATCAGTCATAGTTACATTACATGGAAATTCCATAACATGGAATTAGTCAAGTACAACATAGACCAATAATATAGCATTCCTAAATGGGCTTATCTTTCCCCATTTTCTTCCTTTATGAATCTGCCATCCTCCTTGTGCAAAGCTGTAGATCTCTCAAGTAAGTGCTGAAGCCTTAGGACCTCTTCTGGAGACATCACTTGACAGCACCAGTTCACCCCCAGCATGATGCAAGGGATACTCTTTGCCTGGGCTTGGAGTAACTGCTTTGCACACTTGACATAATTTATGTTTAAGTTTTGCAGCTGGAGTCTGAAGTCTTCTGGTTTTAAACAATACTACCTAGTTCTGCAAGTAGGATGATTAAGTAGAAATTTCCTGCAGAGAGTTAACAGATACTTCTATGCCACTCTGTAGGAACATGGCTTTCTTTAAGCCCTCACTTAGTTCTAATATTATCCACAATGGGTGAGTCATTGTTACTGTAAACTCAGAGGGAACTCAACTTGAGGATTTGAGGACAAAGAACACAAATCTTAAGGAAACCAGGCTTCATTACTTAGATTGCACTTATGGAACAGCTTGTTTCTATATATGTAATTTAAAAATCATATACAGCGCTGTCATTTTATTTCTGAGGAACACCATTAGTCATCAGAGAAACATGTGCATTATGTTTACGAAGGTGTATGTTTCCACAGTGCACGTAAAGATATTTTCAATGGGCCTCGATAGGAAGCTCATGTTTTTCTTTCATAGCTGAAACATTGGACTTGACTACCTCAGATTAATGAAAAACATGAAATAATATTAATAAAAAATGCTGTGTGGAAATTGCAACAGAGCCCAATTGATGTTATCAGAGCATAAAGTTCATGTTCTGGTCCAATTTTTGGCCTGTTTAAACCTCCCTGAATGAAAGCATTGCTTTTCTGTTCACATGACTGCTCACTTGTCACAATTCTTAGTTTGGAAGATATTAATGTTAGAATCAACAGCAAATTACAAATACAGGCTAACCCCTTTTACCATGCGCAGTACTAAACCATCTTTTCAGCCCAGATCCACAACTGAAAGATGAAGGAAAATGAAGCTTTTTGTGCTACTTTGCTACCTGAAAGGCCAGCCATCCTGTTACTTTTGCACTTCGCTGAATAAAATAAAAACAAGACTTCAAATAAGGTGCAACTGCAAATTACTGAGCTGAGAAGCTGCAATGAGAAAGGAAATGAAGAAAATGGACAGTGGGGTGTCTTAATATGAAATGTGACATTGATAAATCAAAGGAAATGTGGAATTTGAGCAGTAGATACTGATTACCAAAGATAACTTGCGTTCTTCATTAGCACAGTCAATTCTGCATTTGCTCAGAAAGATTAAAAGGCCCAGTAGTTGCCACACCATCAGAAACAACATATTCTTATAAAAAAATATATAGAGTTCACCTTTAACTCCTGCTAAAGGAGGCAAAGACTCCAGATGGCTATACACCAGGACTTGTGTGGGACAGGAAACAAGGGACTCTTCATTACTGGAACAAAACACTCAGTTTCCAGAGGAAAAGTCCTATGTTTTCCATAAAGCTGAGGACATTTAGGGGAGAATCACAAATCAGGAATTGAAATGTGCCATAAGTGAAAACAGAATTAAGAAACTAAATGTATGGTAAGCACAGTTTACGCAGTTACAGATTTTTTTTGCCATAATATAAATTAGTCACCATGCAATGCTTTGTACTCTAAATGTAACAACTGTATAGATTTTATTTCAATTATCTTACTCTTTTTATTAACTTACTGAATTTTTCCAAGTGTTTGATTTTTAGAAAACAATACAGCTTATGGACAAAAGCTAATAGAATTTAGGAGACAGAGTATAGATTACATTTCCTAAAATCACAATTTATGAGTAGACTTGGTTGTAAAAACTGGCAATGCCAACCATAAACCCCTCTTCCTGACAAATATTTCAGTCTGTGGAAACAGTTTCCATTTTTAAGATGTCCGAAGTTAGCAGCAGTTGCCCAATGATGGTGCCTGAGAAGGGGAATTTTCACGTGTGTTTTCTTCACAGCGTTCTCCACAGCCAACCTTATCTATCTCTGTGTCCAACCATAACCTAAATCCACCAAGCATAACCTAACCTACCCATTCAGTGCTTAAATCATGTCCTTAAGCACCACATCTATATTTCTTTTAAACACTTCCAGGGATGGTAACTTCAGTCCCTCCCTGGGCAGCATGTTCCACTGTCCAACCTCTCTTTTGGTAAAGAAATTATTTCCAATACCCAGTCTAAACCTCCCCTGGTGCAACTTCAGGCCATTTCCTCTCGTCCTGTCATTACGCACTTCAGAAAAGAGGCCAACTCCCACCTCCCTACAACCTCCTTTCAGGTAGTTGTAGAGAGCAATGAGGTCTCACCTCAGCCTCTTCTTCAAACTAAACAATCCCAGTTCCCTCAGCCTGTCCTCATATAACTTATACTCCAGACCTTCCACCAGCTTGGCAGCTCTCTTCTGGACACCCTCTCCAGCAACTCAGTGTCCTTCCTGCAGTGAGGGTTCCAGAACCACACACAGAACTTGAGGTGTGGCCTCACCAGTGCTGAGTACAGGGGCACGATCACCTCCCTGCTCCTGCTGGCCACACTATTCCTGATGCAGGCCAGGATGCTGTTGGCCTGCTTGGCCACCTGGGCACACTGCTGGCTCATGTTCAGTTGGCTGAGGCCAATTATATGAGGCTTAACAAGGCCAAGTGCCAGGTCCTGCACTCTGGGCACAACAACCCCATGCAAAGCTACAGGCTTAGGGATGAGTGGTTGAAAAGCTCCATGGTGGAGAAGGACCTGGGCATCCAGTCTGTCCAGGTCTCTCTGCAGAGCTTTCCTACCCCCAAGAAAATTGACACTCCCACCCAATTTGTGTCATCTGCAAACTTACTTAGGAAGCTCTCAATCCCCCCATCTAGGTCATTGAACAAGACTGGTCCCGAAACTGAGCCCTGGGGGACACCACTGGTGACCGGCCGCCAGCTGGATCCGGCCCCATTCACTACAGCTCTCCGGGCTCAGCCAGCCAGTTTTTAACCCAGCAGAGAGTGTATCTGTCTATGCCATGTGCCACCAGCTTTTCCAGCAGAATGCTGTGGGAGATGGTGTTGAAGGCTTTACCAAAGTCTAGATAGACAGTGTCCACAGCTCTTCTCTCATTCACCAGGTGGGTCACCTGATCATAGATTGGGTTGGTCAAGCAGGACCTGTCTTTCCTGAACCCATGCTGTCTGGGCCTGATCCCATGTCTGTCCTGCACTTGCCATGTGAGCACACTCAAGATGAGCCTCTCCATGATTTTCCCTGGTACTGAGGTCAGGCTGACAGGCCTATAGTTCCCAGGATCTTCCTTCAGGCCCTTCTTGTAGATGGATGTCACACTGGCAAACCTCCAGTCATCTAGGAACCTCCCCTGTTATCCAGGACTGTTGATAGATGATAGGGAGAGTCCTAGTGATCAACTCTGCCTCAGTACCCTCGGGTGAATCCCATCTGGCCCCATAGACTTTTGAGTGTCTAGATGCTGCAGCTGGACTCTGACTCCATCCTCCTCAATTGTGGGGGGGTTGTTCTGCTCTCCATCCTTATACTGCAGCTCAGGAGGCTGAATACTGTGAGGGCAGTTGGTCTGACTATTAAAGATGGAGGTGAAGAAGGCATTAAGTACCTCAGCCTTTTCTTCATCCCTGGTTGCCATGTTTCCCCCCTCATCCAATACGGGATGGAAATTCTCTCTGGCTCTCTTTTTGCTGTTTAATGTACTTGTAAAACATTTTTATTGTCCTTTATGGCAGTGGCAAGATTGCGCTCCAGCTGGGCCTCTGCCCTTCTAATTTCCTCTCTGTTTGTCCTCGCAAGCTTCCTGTACTCATCTTGAGTTGCCTGCCATTCCTTCCAAAGGTGGTAAACTCTCTTTTTCTGCCTGAGTCCCAGCAAAAGCTCCCTGTTCAGGCAGGCTGGTCATCTTCCCCAACAGTTTGTTTTACAAAACAGGGGGTTACAGCTGCTCCTGCGCTTTTAAGACTTCCTTCTTGAAGAGCGTGCAGCATTACTGGACTGTTTGCCCTTCAAAATTGACAACCAAGGGACTCCCCTTACCAGTGTTTTAAACAGGCCAAAGTCTGCCCTCCAGAAGTCCACAGTGGAGGTTTTGGTGACCCCTCTCCTTACTTCACTAAGTGTCAAGAATTTAACCATATCATGGTCACTAACACCAAGATGGCCTAGGGGATAAACTTAATATGTAAACTTCAGAAGGACAGTAAGTCTAGCTACCTGCAAGTTTTAAAGTGTTTTTAATCTCAAACTCTTTGCAGTGGAACCTTGAAGTGAAGCATGGATTTTCTGAAGAGACCTGGTCCTTTTTTTTCTAATTTTTCTGTAGATAGGCAGAAATTATTCCAGAGACAAGGAAGTCTTCTATCATAAGATCAGCTTGTCTGACAGAGATCCAAAACCCCACAGTTTACAAGCTTTTCTGTTCCACTGCCCCTTCTTTGCAGTAAGATGTACTCAGACATCACTGCAGAAAAAGGCTGATTCATAGTGAGATGCAGAACACAGTGAACCATCCCTATGGGAGGAAAATAATCCATGTAAAATTAAAAATAAACACTTAGGCTTACTGGGACCTCCCATTCTGCCACATTTCTGCTAAAAAATGCATTAGAGAGAATGGGAATGTCTGCTCAGAAACAGAAAAAAGCTCAAAGTAGTTTCACAGGCCTCTTTCAAAAATGTCTGGGAACCCTTCCACTTTATATACATTTATATATATATATATTTACATACTTATAAATAAATAACAACTTCCAGCATCATGATGAAGAACGGAGATTCAAGAACCTCCATGTTTGGTAGAGATCACGCCAGTTCCTCAAATCTCCTTAAAGAAATTAGGAAATACTGTTTTGGTGATGTTTATTGGCAGAGGAAAAGCAAAAATGTGCTTGGCATTCCTACAGAGTGCTGACTTCTACCTGCAGCAATGGTCACACTCACCCTATACCATGTTATTAGTCATGTATGGATAGTAAAGACTCAGAAGCAGAGACACTTTCTTCTAAAATTGGAGCAGCCTTATTAAACTAGATGAAATGCCTCTATGTCATACTAGCTACAATATTAAAACAACAGTTGTCTCTAGACTTTTTCCTCCCTAACTTCATGCTATTGATTCGAATGAAAATAATACCTTCTCTAATCTGAAGAACAACATAAAAGTTCTGTTCCATCTCTGAGAAGCAGAGGGGAACTCACCATGAAACTTCTGCTCTACTTGCTTTCACAGAATCACAGAATCCTAGGGGTTGGAAGGGACCTTGAAAGATCATCTAATCCAACCCCCCTGCCAGAGCAGGACCACCCAGAGCACATCACACAGGAACATGTCCAGGCGGGTTTTGAATGTCTCCAGCAAAGGAGACTCCACAGCCTCTCTGGGCAGCCTGTTCCAGGGCTCTGTCACTCTCACAGTAAAGAATTGTTTTCTGACGTTTACATAGAACTTCCTATGCTCCAGTTTGCACCCATTGCCCCTTGTCCTATCACTTGACATCACTGAAAAAAGCCTGGCTCCATCCTCCTGACACTCACCCTTAACATATTTGTAAACATTGATGAGGTTGCCCCTCAGTCTCCTCCAAGCTGAAGAGACCCAGCTCCCTCAGCCTTTCCTCATAAGGAGGAAGCCTTCCCTCAAAGGTTTTCCTTTGCATTGACTGGTGAGGACCACACAAATGTTCACCTGTCTAATCACTGGGTTAGCAAATAGGTTGAAGCTAAGGCAGCATAGGAAGACCCTCTTTGTTTTTAGAAACATTGTCCACTTAGAAAAAAGGATTTCTAAATAATACATAAAGTGTGAAATGTGAACTTAACCAGGGATCAGTGAGAGTGGAATCCCTTTGGGATTCCATACTGGCTAATCAGAGCTGACATTGCCTGCAAGTGATCCATATGCCAATTTATCACAGCTTAGAAGTACATGGACCATCAAGTGATTATACAGACTGCTTTAGGAAGCTGAAAATAACTAAGCTGATTTAGGCATACAGTTAGAAAACATTTTTGGACCATAAGAGAGGGATTTAAAGAGCATTTAAGTATGTACTGCCAGATACAATATTACAAGGAAGAAACAGCAGGAAAATCATAAACTGTGGTTTCTTGTGTATCACAGTGAGCTACACTGGTAGAAGAGTAACAGCTTTTTGTATGTGCATGTAACGTAGCACTGGAAAAACCCATGCATCTGTGAGTTTGTCAAGTTAGCCAATTTTAAAAATCATGCATGCATTTGTACTATTATATGTAAAATGTATAGGATACGAATTAACTCTTCCTCACTACAATACACAAGCAGGTGGCCTTGTTTTTGACAGTGTATACAAATGGAACAATTACATTAAACTGAAGAAGGCAAAATGTATGTGTTTTTAAAAGGATTATAATTTAGAAAGTATGGGGTCTGATAACAAAAATTTCTACAGGATGTCTTTGAAAAGCCTTGTGCAAGGCAAGCTGTATCACCCTCTGATTACTTTTTCCTTTAAATATTGGCCATTCACAGAGCTTTTAAAATGTCAGTCATTGCTATGGAGATCCTCTAATGGGTATTGCAGGAACACAGGGATTTGCATCTCCTAGTCCTCTTTCTCAGCTGAGACCTACAGACACAACTCAAATGCAAACAATAAGTATTAATAACTCCTTTTAAGAGTTAAAGTGATCATTTCAGATGGTTAAATATTATTGAAGTAGGCTCCTGAAATGCTTCTCCCTGCCTTGTGTGCATTTTTCTGCTGAGGTATAAGCTCAGCAATGGCCAGTTTAAGCATATGTCACATTTTCATTCTGTGTTCTTCCTTACACAGGATCATAGCAGTTAGTGGATGGACCAAGCTTTACTTTTAGTTACAGCAAGGTGACTCTGGAGTAAATCCTTTGGATTCAGTTAAATTGCATTGCTATCTAACTGAGAGGAACTTCCTCTGATGGATATAATTTCCATGCATGATATACCTGTGTTCCTCAACAGTAATTAAGAGCAGATGGTGCTTCATATATATACTGCAATTGTGTGGCTATTGCTTTTTCCTGATATCTAAGAAAGCAGTTTTCTGCCATTCCCATACATGGCTGGTACCTTCCCACACATTCAACAGCTAGTAAGTTACAAAGATTCCCTTGAGCAAGTATCTACTGTAATTTAAAATTTACAAACTTGGCAAGGAAATAGGAAACAGGTGCCTGGTGGCCATCTATCGTCTTTTTACAGCTGGAAGAATTACAAGGTGGGTCTCCCTAAAAAAGGTTTGGAACTCAGTGTCTACAAAGGACTGTGCACGGAGGGCTTGATGCTGGCCCAGGGTGCATGGGTTGGGGGGGCGAATCTGTGCACATGGGCACGTGCAGGAAGATGAGCCTTACTTGTATTTTTAGATCGGCAATCCTGGTACTTTCCACACATGCTTTAGGCTTGGGAAGACTCCAGAAAAGCCAGCCAGAGACTCCTGTTTGTCCAAGTTTTAGAAGAGAAACTCAGAAAAACTTTATATATCAATATATATTACATATTTATATATGTATATTTAATGTATTTTTTAATATCTGATTGTATATATACACATATATATGTGTGTTTGTAGATATTTATGCATATTTTTCATGCTTACAGCCTTTCACTTGCTGCCTCTGAAACTAAAAGAAACATCTTACACTGGCAGAAACATTAGTACTACTACAGGAGACAGAGTTCTAACTGATAATCATAGTTACCACCTGTGACTCAATTTCTCAGACATAAAGCCTGCATAAACACACAATGAAGGACTGCCTCTGTGGGGTGAAATATCCCTCTGGAGAAATTTGCAGAGGCTACACTGAGGATCTTAAAAATTCATTACACTCTTTATTTTGTATGACAAAAACCTCAAATTGTGTCACTCAGAAACAACAGCTGTAGTGGAGGATATAGTTTTTTTATCAGCAATCACATTTCTGAAAAGACTAGTCTCCACTGAGCTGCTGCACCTCTGAACATGGGTGAAACTTTCAAATTAAATTTGCAAACAAATTCTTTAAGTATTCTGGGCTGAATGAAAACTGTATTTGAATAAGCCTAGATTTTTAAACAAGTTCCTTTTTTCCTTCTGGTTTCTTCACATGTTACAGCCATCTGGAGGAGGTCACAGATACATAATTGGATGACAAATTCTTTGATGCTCATAAAAGTACAAAAAAGGGTTTCTAGAAGATTAAGGACTATCAGTGGTCTTCACTGTAGTAGCTAACCACATTTTTTTCCACAGACACATATTCAGAGTATGTGCTTGTTATATGCCTGCCCAGTATTTAGCCCAATGGTGGTTTGGGTCTGGACTGCAGTTTATAAATACATCTGCAGTACAAAAATAAAAAAACGCAATGAGTGAAGAAGAATCCTTTTTTTTTTTAACTCTCTAAAGTATCTCCTGGCTTAATATTAGTATTTTGCTTCAAGCGGATTAAAGTACAGACCAAATTTCAAAAAGTATTGGGGTGAATTCTTTTGGGCCAGAACTGCTCTTTTCTAAAAAAGTCTCAAAGCTCTCTTCTTTCTCTGACCATCCCCAGACACAGGTATCTATACATGCTCTTAGGGCAGTGTATGGCCATAGGGGAGCAGAACAGTCACCAACACAGAAACAGTGCCAATGTCCGCATCTCCCCAGCAGCTACCCTCTGTAGCCCCTTCCAATTGCCCTGGTGTAACTTGTATCATGTAGTATCATGAAGTGTAGGTGAAGAGTGGCTACTTTCAGCCAAACTCAGGAAGAGAAAGGTTTTGCTAGCAGAGACAGGCATTTTGAAGATTTTCCCTTCTCAGTACTACCAGTGCTCAAAATTGCAATTAACGTTTGTTTGGCTCAGAGCTTCAGGTTCTGGAGTTGTGAAAATCTCAGCTTTCATGAAAAGAAAAAGTAGGTTTTGTGCCTGCAGAGACAAGTCTGAAAACATTTAAGGCCAGGGGGAAAAAAAAAAAAAGTACTTAAAAAGGTACTACTTTAAAAGACATTATTTTTTTAAAAGTTAATCACATTAATTTTTAGGGCTTCAACTATCATTTCTAAATGCATAAGGCCAGATACACCTTACAGCTAAAAAATTCCTTGCAAATGAAGAAAAATTTACTTTTCAGAGCCTGTTTGGCTTCCACTGAGCTCACAGATGATCAAACAGAAAGAATGGAAAGAAAAAAGAATGTTGCTTCTATGACAATCAAATAAATTGCCCTCTAAACTACCATTCACCTGCTCAGGCACATCACTGAGTGCAGCATGTCAGGCTACCCCATTACTAGAGAACATCCAAGATGCAGATGCATATGGAAAGTACTAGAAATATCTGTATGATTTAGGTGCTGCTATGGCAAGATGAACAAAGCAAGGCTTTGCACCCTGCACAACTTCTAGCCAAGGGCTGTGTCACAGCCTGCCTGCTTCACTGGGGGCCCATGTGCCAGACCTGGTTGTCCAGTGAAGGATGTGAGTACCTCTCCTCCAGCTAGCTCCTATGCCTTAGCACACTGATTTTCACAGTAACAGGACACCTGAAAGTCAAAATGACACAAAGCTTCAGCAGAAGATGAGTTTGCTTCCATCTTCACAAAGTCAGCAAGTATCCTCCAAATAAGTTTCTTCATGTACCACATAATCTCTTTTTTTTCCCAAATTAAACAATCAACAATTTTTTTTTCCCTTTCTTCTTTTTCCGTTGCAGGCAAGAAGATGTGTTTGTGTTCTGGCCTCCTTGGTGTGTATGTCATTCCCAGTCTCACTACCTAGTTTCTCATTAGGTGTCTCCACCCTTGCAGGCTGCAAACTCATTTTGTGGCAGGCAACAACCTTTACATGCACCAGTCCTTGCTTTGGGGATACGTTTCACACATAACTGAATGAAACTGCCTTTTTTCCCCCCCAGAAACCAACTTAGTTCTCAAATCTCTGTGACATAATTTTCTTCCTGGTCCTGGTAGTCCTCAGAGGAGATGTTATACATACATGCTACTAGAAGGATTAAACACTGTACGAGCAGTAGTAGCTTTCAGAAAACAAAAAATAGGCATTGCTGATTTTCATCTATCCATAAAAACTTGGTAGACACCAGCAGGAGACAGGTGTTGCTCAGAGCAGCAAGCAAAGCACAGAAAACAAAATCCTTAGGACAGGGTGGATCAAGAAAATGATAGTGTGACCAGTCCTAGTCAGTTAAGGTGCTCTGCAACCCATAAGAGCATTCCCAGGAATTACACATCTATGCAGCCAAGGACGTGTCTACAGATATAGTCTGTAGTTTACTGGGGATGGGTGAAACAGATGAGCATGAGAACTCTAGTCCCTTTTACAAGTGGATGGAACACCCACTTCTTGCTGTTCCACCAATGCACATGGCCTCCACCACTTCCAAATTGTTCCATTTTACCCATGTTTCCAATCAAAAACCTTAAATTTGGCATTTCCCAACTGCTGAGTTATTGATTTTAGACCTCTAACATTCTTTTATCTTCTCTGTAAATCATAACTATAAAATAAATGCCTGATGACTAATGCATATCCTTCACTTGGGATGGGGGCCTCTCCCCACTGAAATGGTATCAACAATTAAATATGGTCATTATTTCACCAGTTTTCATAAAACAACTATTCATAAAATACCCAATGCAATCCTCCCCCAGAAGTCTTATCTTAGTCTCTGCCAGAACTTACAGTTTTACTTACTAGACATGAATCTCTGCTCCCTGTCCCTAACTTCTTTTATCTGTACAAATGTTCTCATCTGCCTGCTGCTGTGTATAAGATCCACACAAACAACAGGGGAACCACTGCCAATGGTGCATTAACTGTACGTAAATACTCTTGAAGCTCAGTGTAATTTAACCACAATAAATGAGAAACTTCCTGTCCATCATCACTTTCCATTACAGTTACCTTATGTATTATTTGTTACTCCAGATGGTAAAAAAATTTAAATGGAAATGTGTTTATGCTGCCAGTGCTCCTGCAAGTAAAAGATACATTAGGACAGAGCAGCAAATTAAGTATGGCAGCAGCAACAGCTAAAGCAGTTGAAATGGTTCAGGGTAACACAACATTGAGGCAAGCTGAGAAGGTTTGCACCTTTCTACCTCCAAGCTGTGTTCTAGAATAATCTAGAATAATTCAATCATCTCCTATTTTGGATCCTTGAGGAAAGTGGCCACGTGGAAAGTCCTGGAGACAGAAGTTCATTGTTAATCTCAAACAAAGAGAGGATGACTAACGTTAGTATTAACTTCTCAGTATCCCACTGTCACATCTACCCATTTCCATGCCTGTTCCACATCCTGCCCTTGCTGCTGTGAACACCACCATTCCAACTCCACAAGGAAGCTTTTAGGTACAGCCAGGGCCCATTCCCTGGCTCTGAGTCCAGCTGGCATGGTTTGGCTGTGTTTATACTATTAAAATCCTTCATCACAAGATGAAGGGTAAATCAAAGTTAAAGGCACTAGCAGCATCCCAGAAGCAGCCAGAATGCTTTAGAATCATAGAATCATTGAGGTTGGAAGGGACCCTAAAGATCATCAAGTTCCAAGCCCCCTTCCATGAGCAGGGAACTCAACCACTAGACCAGGCTGCACAAAACCTCATCCAACCTGGCCTTAAAAACCTCCAGGGATGGGGCATCAACAATCTCCCTGGGCAACCCATTCCAGTTCCTCACCACCCTTATAGTGAAGAATTTCTTTCTAATAACTAACCTAAATCTCCTCTCTGTCAGTTTAAAACCATTACCCCTTGTCCTATCCCTATCTTCTATAATGAAAAGCCCCTCCCTAGCTTTCCTGTAGGCCCCTTTCAAGTACTCGAAGGCCACTATAAGGTCTCCCTGGAGCCTTCTCTTCTTCAGGCTGAACAGCCCCAACTCTCTCAGCCTGTCTTCACAGCAGAGGTGCTCCAGCCCTTTGATCATCTTGGTGGCCTTTCCAACAAGTCTATACCTTTCTTGTGCTGAGAACTGTACACACATTACTCCAGGTGGGGTCTCATCAGAGCAGAGCAGAGGGGCAGAATCACTTCCCTGCCCTGCTGGCCACACTTCTTTTGATGCAGCCCAGGATGTGTTTGGCTCTCTGGGCTCCAGCACACACTGGTGGCTCATGTCAAGCTTCTCATCTTCTACCACCCCCAAGTCCTTCTCCTCAGGACTGCTCTCTAACCATTCTCCCCCCAGTCTATATTTGTGCCTGGGGTTGTGCTGACCCAGGTGCAGGACCTTGCACTTGGCCTTGTTGAACTTCATGAGGTTGCCATTGGCCCACCTCTCCAGCCTGTCAAGGTCCCTCTGGATGGCTTCCCTTCCCTCTGGGGTGTTAAACACACCACACAGCTTGGTATCACCAGCAAACTTTCTGAGGATCCACTCTATCCCACTGTCCATGTCTCCAACAAAGATGATAAACAGCACTGGTCCCAGTACTCCCTCCCCTGAGGGACACCACTTGTCACCTGCCTCCATTTGGACATTGAGCCATTGACCACAACTCCCTGGGTGTGGCCATCCAGCCAATCTCTTATCCACCAATTAGTCCATCTGTCAAATCCAATGGTTTAGAAACCATCCCTGGCCCATGCTAATTCTTGAAGCATGCTCGGGAGTTGTCTGGGAGAGGGCAGGTTGGTGCAGGCCAAAACCAAACCCAGCAGCACACTAACAATGATGCCAATGACTGAATTCCAGATCTCAGGCCTTGGCACTGCTTAATTTACAGCTATTCCTGAGCTAGGAAATCCAGGAACTGGCCTGAATTCTATTAGTAATCTTCCATCTTAGATCTCATCTATTGCTAATAAACTTAATTCTAGCAGTGACCAGACAGTAAAATCTTTTTCTCCTGAAACACAGGCTGTTGCATGTTATCAACATGCAGAGACAAAAGGCTCTGCATGCCCAATCCAAAGACAAACCAAGTCAGTGAAAGTCTGGAATATTAATAAAAAGCAGAACAGGCAACACCATTTTGCTACCATACAATTCCTTCCTGCCTTCAATAATGTACCCAACTTGAACTGGAAGATGGACTCAAAGAAAGGAAACTGGAATGATGAAAGGTATGAAATGGCTTTCATATGAAGAGCTGCTGAGTAGTCTTGGACTCTTCTGCCTCAACTTGGTGAGGGTATGATAAAGGTTTATAAAATCCAGAGTAAGAAGGAGTGGCTGGATTGTGAATGACTGCTCACTCCCTCTCTCAGAGCAAGAACCAGAGCCACCAGATAAAGTTAAATGAAGCTAGGTTTGCCACATGATGAAGTGTTTTTCACTCAGCAATTAGAGAGCCTGTAGAGCTTTCACCAAAGAGCTATGTGGACACAAAAAGCTTACATAGGCTTGAGGGAAGATCGGACAAGTCCTTGAAGTAGAAATCCCCTGGGTTACAGACAAACTTCACCAGGGTCAGGAAATCCCCTGAGCTGAAAATAGTTGGATGCTGAAAGAAGAAATTATCACACATGCTTGCCATGTTCTCAGCCTTACCTTCTTAGGGGCACTACTGGGAACAGAACACAGGGACAGGGCTCTGAACCACCTTGGCCATTTTTACATCCTCACTAGCAACACAGATGGACTCCGGACAAAATATTCTCTCTTTATGGCTGAAATCACATTCACCATGTTTCTATGGGAATTGCTCTTCTTTCTGAAAGGTCCTGGCCTTGTACAGCACCACCAAAAGGTTGTCCTGCCTGAGCACCCCATACCACTTGCAGTTACACTGCAGGGTGGCCAGGTGTCTAAATCAACTCTACCACATCTAAACAACAGTAAATTATGGCACTGACTTAGCCAAAACTTAAGGAACAGGGAAATGATCCTGGTGGCTGCACAGTAGGTCATAACCTTGGGTTAACACAGCAAAAAAAAACTCAGTGTTGTTTTTGCAGTTAGTTTTTTAATGTCTTTCAGAGGCAGTGCATGGATCCTTGCCAACTGTTAGCCCTGCCACTTTGCATCCTCTCTGAAATCCTGCCTGATTCCAAGTTCTGTTTAAAATTTTGCTTGTGATATTACACAGGATTTGGGAGTAAGGGAATAGAGAAGGGTGAACTATCACTGCATGTGGGATTTTAAAGGCCGTTTCAGTCAGTTTTCTTTTTTGCCACAGGAAACAGTGATTTATTGGTGAAATGCCTAATGCAGCTGGGAAGCTCTGCTGAAGTCTTGAATTTGTGTGAATATTTCCCACATGAGAAAAGCCCAGATGGGAAATAGTCACACAATGAGAGGGAGAAACCTGGAAAGCGGTAATGTCAACAGAGATTTAATAGTAGTAGTGTGCAGCAAATCAGACATGCAGTAGAGAGTAATACAGTAGTGAAACCAGAGCAAAGCTGTTTTGAGTTGAGTCACCAGAAGCTTCGTTTCAAACGCTTGGAATGTAGCTTTAATTTCTGGGCATGTCATTACCTGAAGGACTAATTAACTGGAATGAATTCTGAGAAGGGCAGCAAAACTACCACAAAAAGAGACACCAGTTGCTAACAGCACATCCTGACTGAGCAACAAGTATGGAGGCACAGAGTGCATAGGGGAAGGAGGGAGAGAGCACAGCTATCTTGCAGGATGCAAGCAGCCAGTTGAGAGGAGACAGCAAAGAGCACGATGCTGTCCTATGAAAGACAAAGAAATGTTGCTCACGCAGGAGTTTCCTGGCAGTGGGGAATGTTAGGCTGTTGATTGGCTACCAGAACAAAGATGACAACAACTGAGTTGTTTCAGTATGTAATAGGTAAAAACAGAGCAGGAACACGGCACTGGTGGAGATAGAGGTTAGAAATGTTAAGGCTTTCCCAGTGCTGAGCTGTATAGCCTGGAGAGTAAGGATCTACTGAGTAATGATGATGCAAAGAACACAGAGATTCTAACAGATTTTTACTCTGTGTGGAATGACCCAGGCATATTCAGATCAACCCATCCCTTACGACCACGTACAGCTAAACATCAACCCTCAGCACACTGGAGAGGAAGGGAGAGGGAAAGTCACACTTCTGGTTTGAACATGCAAGGTGGATACCACACAGTTTAAAACAGCATAATTTTCTTGAACAGAACTTGCTTCCAAACTCTTCGACGTGCTAAATTATTACATCATGCCTACACTGTTATTTCGCTTACAACCAGCTGCTAAAAAACAATCTTGTTACAGACGGAAAAAAGATCTACAGAGGTATCAGTATTCTGATTAAATACTTTTTCACCAGAGATTTCATTATATTGTTTTTGACAAAAAAACCCAAACAACACCTAAACCCAACCCAAATCTTTAAGATTAAATATTAGCCAAATTAGTCTCTCTATTATCTCACCCTTCAATGAAAATAAATAAAAATTAACAGAAACCTCTAATGCATAAAAGATTATTGCCCTGAATCTTTGGCATAAGTTTTCCACAGTAGAGACTACCACGTCTTTCATCAACAAGCTCTGTCTGGGTGAAAAAAGTTAACAAAGAGTTTCCAAATTATCAGGGATCCTCAGAATCACTACAGATGTCACCCACTAGAAGCAGAAAGCACAGGGGCTAAAAAAGAAGATTAAAGACAGAGTTTGAGCCTTAACACTGAATTTCTTGGATCTTTTTGCCTTCACAGACCACTAGAGTTATTTCAGTAGGCTCTGTGTATGACTGATTCTCAGTCCTAAGCAGAGTTTGCAAGGTAAATCTCAGCAGTGTGGCTTTAAGATGATCCTCTTTGGAAGGCTGAATGTGAGTAAAGCTAGAAATGTAACAAGTCTGGATCAGCATCAGCCACTGTTGAACACTCTCAGCATCTACTGCTCTTCTTTAAAGCTGGGATAAGGGTGGCTTGTTATCTCCTAGTTTATTATTCTGCAGATCCACAAACTGTACTATGACAAGGGTTACACTTGAAGCTTCAGGAGACATGATTCTGGGTATACTGAACTTCATAACATTGCATGTGGGCAACCAGGCCTGACGCTAGCTTCTGCAACTGCTTTCACTTGCATTATATCCATATTTAAGGATGCATTCCTATTTAGTTTCTTCTAGTACTTTCAAAAGTACTAGAGGGGGGTGGGGGTGAGGAGAGAGGGGTGTCAGGGGAGAAGAGAGGGTGGGGAGAGAGGGGTGTCAGGGGAGAAGAGAAAATGGGTTTGCATTGACATTTAAAGAAAAATCTACCTCTCAAGTATTAACCACTATTACAATTCCTTACTCCTTCAGTGGTACTCTGTTCCCACATCATCAAGGTCAGCATTTGCTTTTACCTGTAGGAATAAACCCATGACAACTAGAAATAATCTGTTGGATATTGGATGCCAGTGGCAACATGCTAGGGGTCTCCTGCAGGTACAGTGCAACCTTAAAAGTTTACCACTTAACATTTCATATTTTATTCACCTATTTCACTGAGGCTTAAAGGGATGTTGAAATGTAGCAAGCATGGAGACTGCTGTTATCCTTTCTCAGAAGCACCGCCTCTACGGGATCCCTGCAGTTCTCCAGGGAGGACCAAAGTCTAACTGTACAATCTCCAGATTACTTCTGTTTGTGTACTTGACCCCAAATGGGAGGAAATGAAACATAACCATTTTGTGGGCTGTGAAGGGGGGTAGAACAGCTTCATGCCTCGAGCACGCCTGGAAGGCAGCGACCTGGGTTGGGTGCCAGCTTCAAGAGATCAGATTCATACCACGGTGCATGAGTGAATTGTAGAATTGCATCTCCTGCCTTTCATTTTCCTCCAGGTGAAACAAAGATGGTTATCAGCTGAGAGGGCCTCTGAGGTGAAAAAGCCCCTAAGCCTTACAAATATCACCAGTTACAAATTTAACGTTTCACTCTGTCTTCAAACGAATGTTGTTCTTATAAGGGCAAAGCATTCTTTTTCTCTGCCCTCCCCTAGTATAAACAAAAAACCCAGGCAACAGCTTCAGAGGTTAATGTGACAGCTACCGACATTCACTGCAGAAAATCCAGTTATATCTTTGTTAAGCAACTAAGAAAGGATTTCCTTCAAGGCTGTGTGGCTTTTGGATCTTGAAAAATCTTACTAGCCAGATAGGGAGAAGTATATATGAGCAATCCATTCTAGGAATCCAGCAACTTGTAAAGAGAAAGAACACAATTATGCTGAGCTGCACAGTCAAAAGTTTAACAGATCAGACCCCATGTGCCCTAACACACTTAGTCTAACTCTGACTTGCTGATCTGCTTTAAGCTCTCTGTCAAAACGGCATGAGCCGCATCGATTCATTTCACAAGCACGAGACACCAGTGTAAGGTAAAGGTGATGCAAGCTGGGAGTAGCTGGATCAGTGAGATAGGACTCTCATGTCTAAACAGGGCTTTAGGCTGAGCAGGGCTGGCTTAAAGGAACTTTCTCATCACAAAACGGAATGGATAAATGAAACAACTAAAGCACTTTCTCTGACCTTAGCTGCAAAGGGGACCTGCCATTGTCATTGAAAGGCCTTTTCCATATGTCAGCACAGTCATTGCCAAGAAAAATTAGTGGCAAAATTCCTTAATGAATCAAGTTCCCTAAAACTTCAGATTGGAGGCTTCCAAATTGTTAAGTTTTATTAGGAAGCTATTTTCTCAAAGACTCAATTTAAAAAATTAACCCCAAGGCTTGGAATAGCTCTAAAACTTCAGTGGCTTTTTTAGAAACTAAGCAGCCTTTCTTTTCCTGTTTGTTATTTCTTAAACAAACTATTAAACAAGGATAGCCTATTTCTTAAGTTCTTACAATTTTATATTGAATGCTTTTGTCTCAAGAAGCTGCTATACAAAGATTTTGCAATGCAGCAGGATTGGGTCCAGTTTTGTAACAGCATAATACTTGGGCTAATGCCCTCAATTCGGCAGGGTTACAAAGCACCTTGAACAGGTTTTCAGTCCAGAAACCTGCCTGCTCCTTCCCCAGTGAGAGCTGCCACTGAACAGCAGCTGGAAATCTTCCACATGTTTAAGAAACATGAGGGAAAGTCAGGATCTGATGTAGGCTCCATATCACATCTCTGAAGAAATCTGGAGACCACTCTCTTTGTTATATTTACCCATCTACAACTTGGAGTTAATTCTTCTCCTGCATCGCACCAGTAACCCCGAGTTACCTGTTAACACTAGAGCTGTGGCCTGTGTGTCCTTTCCTGTGAGTCCCATGGCAGGGTTTTGCTAGTGACAGGAAAAGGAAAGCTAACTCCTGCTTGAAAATCCTCCTTGAATCTTCTCAGCTCTTCCAAAACCAGCCACTGTCTTCTTATCTCCCTTGTGCAGGTTCATCCTCTCCCTCCCCTCTCTCTGTGTTTGGACAGTGGGTACAGCAATGGGCTTTGCTTTCTGTTCTGGGCCTCCAGGTATTCTTGCAATATAAAGATTTATGAGGAGGAAGATAGTCGACTTCTCTCCTACGTGCCAAGCTGAGGACTTCGTGGGCTTCCCTCTGGCTGTCAGAGCGCTGCTGATTTCACTAGGAGGTGGGAATGCCCTGCACCTTTTTGAAAAGACACGGAAGGTCCCCCTGGCAAAGGATCTCATGAAACGTGCGCTTTTTTACCATTGCAAAATGGCCCAAAATTAGCCTTTAAAAGCCGTAAATTACCAAAGTAAGCCAAGGAATTTGCATTTGTAAAGTACACGCCTGAGGTGCAAAACACATTAACAAAATACACAAATAAACAAAGCTGTTCTAAACCGAATGTAATTATGCATTCAGGGCAAGGTGCCATGGAAATCCACAGTTGTGCGTGTATGTTTGAAGGCAACAGTCTGCCCTGAGTCCAAACTACTTTGTTTCCCCCGTAGGGAAAATATACTCGAAAATACTGGTGCTGTCATACTATTTACAGGGTAGCAGTAGCTAAGGAAATGAATAGCTTGAAATACATTTTGCGCTAGACACTGCTCATATGTAAAGGCACACATCTGAGAACCACTTGTTTGCCTGAGAGACGTGTGCTTAAGTGCACACCTCTGTGACCATACTGAATGCTGTTACTTACACAAGGAGGATAGAGCAGGCACTTTGTGGAGATTTAGGTACTGAACCTCCCATTTCCATGCAAGACCTTGCAGCCCACTCAGACATTTGAAGTAAGAGGCGTTTAGAGTAATTCAATGCATCTGTGCAGCTATTGTGTGCAGGCGTCACCCAATCTCCCTATAGTGGCACTTCTAAAACACAAAGAAGCTGGTGATGGTCCAAGAACATTGTGATGATATGGAGATTAATTTCAGTAATCTTCCCCAACATCCTGGAGAATGCCTTGTGGATGGAAGTATGACCTTGGAGTAGAATAATTTTTCAGATATAAATCCTGATATATCAAGGGTGGCTTTCATTACCATACAGCTCAGCCACTCACAACTTTTTGCATCGTTCCCATGCCTTTCCAGGAAGAACTGTGGGGCCTTCCTGCAGGTCATGAAAAAAATGAAACTTCACAGCTCCTACATAAAGTGCATTCTCTTCCAGCCTTGCATCAGGATGTACTTCAGTAAAACCCATTGCCTTAAACTTCAGTCATCAGACACCCATACCCAGCTTTTACTTCCATATGTTTAATTCTTGTGTTTGGCATCATTCTGTGCAACACAGTGATTTTTAAAAAGGGCTTTGCAAGGCCCTGAAGACAGGAGAAATGAAAAATCTGACATACTGTGAGAGATCCGGTTACGTTGATGTAACAATTGTTAGAAAAAGCCCAGTTCTGGCATTTTCCAGCAAAAAAAAAAAAATTGAAGCTTTGGGATGTAAAGATAACAAGCAGACGTGTTTGTTTATAGGAACTGCAAGTAATGAAATTTGCCTATCGACAGCAAAAAGGGCAGAATTTGGCCTTACCCTGTAAGAAAACAACAGGAAAACACAACAAAACCCATTTCACAAAGTTTAGATCACATGGGAACTGCAAGCTGCCTAGCTCAGATCAGGAATCCCAAGCTTTCCAAGAATACAGAGGACCTCGCTTCAAGGGTGCGTGTTCAACCTCTCCTCTCACATGATTCAAGGTTACTTGAACCTGGTACTTTGCAACAAGGCCACAAAAAGTTTCAAGTGGATTATAGAGAGAACACAGCTTCCTGATGGAACTGATACAAACCTGACTTAGATAATGAAGCCCAAATACCTTCATATTTTACATTTTTCATAGTATAGTAGGGAATGAATAAAAATAATAGGTTTCCTCCTGGGAACACTGCAGTGAGTTTTCCTTTGAATTTTTTCTGTTCATTATACATGCATATATGCATTGTACCTTGTAAAGGTAGTAATGATGTTTTGACTCTGGGATGGATATAGATGTAGATGACACAGGTTTGCAAGGGGTAAATAATCAACTGTGTGATTATATGACTATATGTGCGTTCTGTGATAATCTTTAGTACATTGCAGAATGAACCCCTATAGAGCTAACGTTTGTAAAACCGCTTTGTAGTCCTCAGATGAAAGACGCTACAGGAGTGCAAGATGTTATTATCATTATTCAAACAGTAAGCTGAAATAAAGCATGAAACTACTGCCAGAGTGACTGTCAGGAGGTGGGAGCAGGGCAGGGGTGCGAGAGAGGGTGAAACAGCAGCTGGCATTCTCATTTGCTGCCATTAGCATGGATCACGTATCTCTACATGGAGAATCATTTTCTAATTCTACCTTGGGAGGGGAAAGGGGGAAAGAGAGAGGCATTCATTCCATGTCATTCAGAAAGGACCTTAAAGACCTATTTATTATGCTGCTTCCTTCAGGGAGTTTGCTATAGGGTTTTGATTTCAGCTATGATATACTGACTGCTGGAGAAGAAAAAAAAAACTTCCTGAACCAGTGCTCTCTCTTCCTCCTCTCAACTGTGAATTTCACATGAAGTTATATTGCTCTCTCTACCCTTTCTGTTTGTAATGTCACAAAGTATATGCTGAGACACACATACACAGCAAGAAGATCTCTAAGAGCCATGAATATTCCTGTCTCAAGAACCAGGATAGTGGAAGATGGCCTTGATCCTGTCTAGAAAGGCCTGAGAGGAATTTGTTTCAGTCTCTCAGCTGGGATTCTCATTTATTTAGATCAAAATTCAGTTTGATTTGTTCAGCCCTTTAAAGCTGAACAGTAGAGTTAAAATGGGACATGATTTTCATTTAATAACAAAATCATCAGAGCTCCCACTCTTTGAAATGAGGCTCCTGCACCTAATTGCAAATATCATTCTTTACAATGAAGAAACAGTTTTAAGTAGCAATTTGTTGTGTCTACAGCTCTTCTCCATTAAGGGTTATAGCAACAAATAAGCATTATTCATGTATGATAAAGACAGAGCAAGCAAGAATAATCAGGTTTTGGAGCATCCACAGAACATTAACAGCAGACATGTTTTGCTATGACCACATGAGAAAGTATCAAAATTTCAACAGTGTTTGCCTGACCTTCCTTATTCATGTGTGAGCCCAGGGTCTTTACACATTCATCCACTGATGCAGTCCTTTACTTTTGTTTGTTTCCTTTAGGCCACCAGACATAGAGCAGCTGTTGTAAACCCAGGAAATCTAGTGGCGTATTTTGAAGGGAAAAAAAGAACATAATTTCACCACAGGCTAAATGGTCACACAGTTCAAACTGGGGTAGCTTCATCTTAAGTCAATGGAATTGTGCCAGTTTACTTCAGTGAGAAGCTAGGCCCATTTTTTCCAAACATCTTTAAACTGAATGACATACAAGCACAAATCAAGACCCCATCTATATTTAACCATGTGATCATATTTGACAGAAATGGATCGTCCCTGATTGACTGATTCTCCTGTGCTCCAGAATGCAAAAGCCTCAATCACTTAGTCTGTATCACAGATGCAGGTAAAAATTCCAGCTTGCCATCATAAATTACCAGACAATACACCATTAGAAGAAAATGTCCTTACAAGTGGGGCAAATACACTCCAGTTAGACATTGTAACATCCTTTGTGAGTCTACATAGTTGATGCTGAGGTAGGTAAATTATGAACTGCTACTTTTGCCATGCCCTTTCAAGCCAGTCAGTTGTGCTGACTTATCACTGCATATTGTTTGGCTGCCACATAGTGTGGGATTTCAGAGGTCCAACAACCACAGACTGGGCTTCTGACAGCTACTGTGAGAGTTTGTGACACTGGGATTTTACTCCTATAACTGCCAAAGAAGGAAGGAAAGAGAAAGCAAATGACAGATCCCAACTTACTGCTTTATCTTTTACCCTCCTTCCATCACTTTATTATTTTTCTTTAAAAGCTGGTGTTTGCAAAAACAAGATTTTGTGCTACATCAACAGGATCATGGTCACTGCAAAATGGCTTTTTAGCCCAAATTCTCCCTTTCCTACATTGCCTTCACATTCCTGTACCTTTGCACAAGCATAAAACAAGAAATAGAGTTGCATTTAAAACACAGGCAGTAATGGGAAATACAACAGGAGCATCAGAAGAAAGAGAAGGGTTTAATGTAATATTTTATGAGATATAAATCAGTTCTACAGGGTTCACCCTTAAAAGTCCATTAAAGTGCATTAATTGTGGTTTTATACACTAAATGACAGGGTGTACTCCTCCTTGGTATTGAATTTATGAATAAAAGACAATTGCCAGCCTGCGCTGAACTCTGGTGAAGGCGTTTCACTGAAGCCTTTGGCTACAGAATTCCATTTCTTCAGCTTCATTCACATTCAAATGTTCACAATGATAACTCAGTTCTCCTCAACCAGGAGAATAAAGGGGGCTCTGATGGCTGATTCCACTTTCAATTCCACTGCTGCAACTTCAGAGTAGCTGCAAGGAAGTCAAGTTTCACACCAGTATGAAAATCAGTTCAAGAGTAGATTTGGTCCAAAGGCTGCTCTGACAACGTGTCAATCAAATGTTTTTTCATCAGATGGGAAGGTTCTGAGACGTCAGGGTAAAAAAAGCAGTGCCCTGGATGGCAGTGCAGGATCTCATTAAAAAGTTAAACAAACAGGCCTGACCCAATTTTTGAGAAAGTGCAAAGAGCTCCCTGGCCCTGGATGGGCTGCACGCAGCTACGGATGACTTGGTGCCTCTGGCAGTGACAGGGGCACTGAGGGCAACAACAAGCTCAGCGGGGAGAGGCAGGGTCGGCACTTGGTGTGCTGTCACGTCCACCACCCTTCCCCAGGGAGCCAGCTCTGGAAACCCTGGTGAAATGCATGCAGCCTTGAATCATCCAGTGGTCTCACGAACATAAGCCACACAACGGGCTGAACTCTGTATCCAGCCTCACAGCAAGGGGTCGGAGTACTGCCCAGAGTTTATAGCCAGATGTTAGCTTTGTAAGCCTTGAAAATATTCCCATTCAAGGTTGCTTTTTTGTACTCAGGCACTTTTCTGACTTGGGTGTGTAGCTCAAAGACCTCCAAAAGTCTATCTAAGAATTTTTCATCTGTTCGCAAAAATTAGGAGACACTATCAGTGAAAACCTTTGAGATACCGTATCTGCTCATGTCTGATCTATTTGGACAAATGCTGTGATTATTGTAAGACTTTTCTGTTTCCAGGCTTGGTGTGAAAGTTCATGTAAGCATCAAGATGACTGGAAATTACTTTTTCAACGAGAAACTAAAAGTTTGGATCTGTACTGAGACAGTGGCCATGTACTAGGTGTTTTGATCACTGAAGAACTTCAATATTAACAACAATTCACCCTTTCCAGAAATAGCTTTGACTGGCTCTGGCAAGGGAGGGTCCCAAATTTACTCACATCTACTTGCTAAACTTGACTGCACATGGGCCAGTCACTTATTACAATTTTTAGTATAAAATATGAAGGCTGTTTGCATCCCAGATGCAAGAAACGCCATCAGAGAAGAAAGGCTGAAACAATAAAGTGATTCTCTAGGTGGATCTTTATTGAAGTTTCTTGATAAAGGATGGTCTATTTTACTGGTATTGTTTGTTTACTCATGATTCTCCCAGAAAATCACCCCAAGCTCTCAAATTCCAAGGAAAAAAAATTTAATCTAAAGTGTAATTGAAGTAGAAATTGTTAATTTGGAGGCTCATTATCCCCCAGTCAGCTGTACTCTTATAATGCAGACTACAAATGCACCATAATGCATTGTTGTGTCAAATAAGCAAAATTCTATATCTAAATCATCCAAAATACCTGCTTTTTAGCAGAAATTTCTAGCTAACTCAGGGTTTGTTAATTTTCTTCCTGTGTAATTAGCTATCAAATTACTTTCGTTCAGTGCAGTTAATGCTATTCTACTTGCAGTTATTGTTCACTCAGTATAATCAGATACTGTGTCTTTAACAATAATACATTGGAAGGGACTGAACGCAGAGTAAAAAATAATCTACATTCAGTGTTAAACATGGAAAAAACTGAAATGAATCACTGCTATAGCTGTGCTAGTGGCCGTGCCCTGCATCAACCAGGAAAACAAGCTTTCCGGTTGACTTCAGAGGACTTAGGGTTTCACTGATCAGTTCTACAGAAAGCTTACATAGGAGTTGTTGTGACAAAGAGCTAAACCAGGAAAGATTTGTGGGGTTTACATGTCTCTCAGTATCAGGAGCATGCATCAAAACTGAATATGTCACTGTATGATAAGGCTGAACTTTCAGCCTCCTTATATCTCCAGGCCTAAAGGAGAAAGTGGGACAGAGAAGCCGTCAATCTCCCATTGCTACTTACAGCTCTTGGAGTGCTCCACCCTGCCTATATTGCCTTTAATGCTCACTCCAGTGAGCCAGGGCTCTTCCCTGGGCATTTCTGAGAAAAGCAGCAGGGAGAATCAGCAGCTCTCCCTCCTCTCCTTCCCATCGATGATGCCAAGAAGCAGCCCTATTCCATCCCAGTGAGGCAGCTGGTGATTCAGCAAGACAGTCACAACTGTCCTGGAAGTTGGAGGAAAGCATGTGCAGTGTGGATGGAAAGGGATCAGAGGAAGAGCTGGGAAACTAAGCTGTGTCTGTTCAGGCCTACCACTTCTATGATTGATTGTTTTAATAAAAGCCTATTTAATTCTACGTATTGTTGATCAGGTTTTTCAGAGACAAGCATTACCAAAGCCACATACTTTTGCAAATTCCAGTTGTGCATGTTTTCAATTAATTCTAGCTTCCCATCATTAATAAAGCTTTTCATCATTAAATATTGTGGCAGTGGTTATCTCAGTGAGCCCAACAGTAAATAAAAATATGTGTTTACAAGGTAACTGATACAACACATAAAAAGGAGGCAAGCAGGATGCATGGAGAGACAGATCACTGAACGGGTAAATTTCTAGCCAGGTATCACTATACAAGCCCTGACGAAGTGTAACCTGAATCTGCAAACAAGGTGGATCTAGGAAGATGAAAAAGAGAAAGTATAGCATCTGACTGTCTCCTTTTTGAAAAAGAATAAGAATCAAGTGAGACAATGCTGCCATGAGCAAGCCTGAGACCCCCATGGCAGCTGGGAAAGGCATTAGCAGACTCTCACCCCAGGAGGAACAAGACCATGCAAAGACAGTGGTCATCTCTCATCCTCTTCTTACCAATCCTCTTCCTACCCATCAAGACAATGAGGATTGAATAGATATTACTATTACAGATTGAGAATAATGCCATCCACACGTGAATCTGGATCCCCTCATGAAGACCATAGTTTTGAGTGAAAAATGAGAGTCAAGTATCCCAAGGAGGCTATTGAGGAAAAAGGGTTTATGCAGAGAAATGCTTCCAGCTAGCAAGGCCAGCAGAAACAA
This sequence comes from Chaetura pelagica, assembly GCF_000747805.2. Classification (NCBI taxonomy): domain Eukaryota; kingdom Metazoa; phylum Chordata; class Aves; order Apodiformes; family Apodidae; genus Chaetura; species Chaetura pelagica. Next base: position 1,890,004 of record NW_009953920.1, read on the forward strand.
ATGAGAAACAACCAACCCAACCAAGGATATAAAGGCAAAATGCTACAAAAACAAAACAAACAAAAAAAAAACACCAAAAAAACAAAACCCCAAACAAACAAACAAAAACCAAACCCCAAAACCAGCAGCCTGCTTGTCACAAAAAAAAAGTAGAAGACTTGGGATCATGGTGCAAATGGATTTTTACCCTCCTGCCGAGTATCTACATAAAACAAGGGCAAAAGGCAACATCTAAGTTGTATTGGAATACCTATTGTATGAGGTAGCTACAGATGCAGGATGGCAGGACAGAAGACAACTGCAAATTGAAGACATCCAGCACAAGAAAACAAATAAAACCAAGGCCAGGGGACATGGGATGAGCCTCAGCCTACAGCATGAGGTTCAGAAACACAGATTAATGTCACAGCCCCTCAGGCTGGCAAATCATAACTCAAGAGAATCAAGGTGGCAACACTAGGGGAGCAAGTCCCCTGCTAGCAGCTCTGATAGCAAACTGCTTGAGACAGTGGGGTACCCACCAGATGCAGTGGCATGTGGTGTAATCAGGCCTCACTGGTCTTTGCCCCAACAGCTAACAGCTAAGGAAAAACCCAACAAAACACAGCTGGAAGAAAGAAGGTTCCAGAATCTGGAAAATGTGAGCACAGAAGTTCTCTAGCAGGCCTAATTTCTGTATTATATGTATCAACCTGCATGGAGGTGGAACAGAAGGCCAACAGTTGTAACCTGGAGTAGCTCATGGGAAGCATCTGGAAGCCAGTCTGTCTGCACGTGGCCAGAGCACTGCCTGCACCTGTGGTTTCTCACATGTAAAGGGTTTCAAGACTGTTTAATATTCTAAGCTTGGAGTGTTCCCTGCAGCCAGAATGCAAAATGAGGTGCAATATTTTATTTCATGTAAAGGGGTAAGAGGTACTTATTTCTGCTAGACCCTACTGGGGAGGAGGTAGGGTACAGGGTCGGTGACCGAGTTGCTGCTCATTTCTTGCACAGGTCTGGGACAGCTAAGCACCATGTATTGCTCAAGGCAGGCTGTAAAGTTTCAGTCCTGTGCATGGTGTTAAGGAGTGCTGTGATATGAGGGGCTGTTACTTGAAGAGGACATTAAAACAATTTCTTTAACACTTGCTCATTAAAAATTCTACTGCTGTTTTAACAAGAGCAGGATGCTATGTCAGGCACTATGAGCTTTTATTAGGAAATGCTAAATCATGCCAAACATTCCTGGTCTGAGTCTCATATCAAGCCTAAAGATCAGTTCCCTTGCTTTGTCAGAAGATCCTGGACTTATCTTTTAAACTCATGTTGCCAGTTCAGATTATTTAAATAAAAGATCTTTATCTGTTTCAAATCTTACCATGTCTCTGCAGAGAAAAATTTCCAAAAAGGCAATCTGTAATTTCTTTTACCACTCACTTCCCACTCCTACCTGATTTCCTATCCTATCAGCTTTGCTTCTGATGGGTTTTCTGGTTCTTTTCTTTATCCCTCCCCAGTTGGTGGACTTGGTCTGCCCCTTTCACACCCCTGCTATGAGAGTCTGCAAACAAGGATTTCCCTGCAAACAGGTTTTCCCTAACACATCAGGCTTGAAACTGTTGCTGTTGCTCTGTTGTTAAGGTGCACTCTTAAAAGTAGTGATATAACTGTCTGTCTCATGCTTTCAGGTGACTGGCAGCTGGGGTTTGACGTTACTGGAGAAGGAGAAGATGTACCCAGTCACACAGACTGCTGCTAGAATGGAGAAGATAGTTGGAAATGCCATTGGGAAATCCCAGTGTTTTATTGAAATCAGGACAGATCCCAGTTTCAGCAAATCAGCTGGGACCCCAAGAATGCCTTGCACAGCTAAGACAATCCCAGTAACAGAGCACATCTGGTAACCCTATGGACAAAGTTAAAAAGAAATAAAACTTCCCAGGGAAAAGGTCAGAACTTTGATTAATAACTCCTAGAAAAGCAAAGTGCTTGATGCCGATCTCACAATAGTTTTGCATTATTGCTGCTCCATTAATTTTACTAGAGTCACCACAGACTTTCACCACTGCTGGAGCAGTACTTTCTGATGGGTAAACTTTGGTGCTTTAGTTCTTGCTCCCCCAAATTTCAAGACATTCACACTCCACAGGTCTGGGAATTTCTCTGGAATCACTGTCAGGGGGCTTGATAAGTGTATCTTCATGTGTATATTCCCAGCTGCTCCATATCTCATTTGCTTTGCTCTCCAACTCTGGCAGGCACTATCCCAGCAGATGGTTATGCATTGACAGCTCAGTATACAAACTCATATTAAATGTCCTATTTGTATATAGATATTAAAATACCCATATATTTTTGTTTATTCACTGCTGTTTATACACTTTAATTTGGACATCCAGACATTAAAAGAGTTCCTAGTCCAGAGCCTAGGCATCCTAGCAGATTAATCCCATTAATGAAGCAGAGATGAGAACAGCAGTAGCAAGCCAAATGGCTTATCTCTACAGTAAACCACCTAGATATTCACCCCAACCTAATTACCTCCCAAATTACTAAAGAAAGCTAATTCCTCCAGCGAAAATATTCATGATCCCAGCTGAAGTTCCCTGAATCCAGCCTCTTACCATGAGACACACTTTCTCTCACATGCTTCTTCATCACCTGGGCTATGGCTATAAAGAGCTAACTAAAAAGGGTATATATAAAACAATGCCCCTCTGACCTCCAGATGCTGCACAGGTAGGCTGCAGGCTTGGGCCCAAAGTTTTCTGTGTGCCACAGATGTTAGTTTTCCGCAGCAATGTGGCAGATTGCTCCCCCTACCTAAAAAGATGCTTGGGGAGGAGTGGCTGGAGAGCTGCCCAGCAGAAAGGGACCTGGGGGTCCTGAATGACAGCTGGCTGAGCATGAGCCAGCAGTGTGACCAGCAGGACCAGGGAGGTGATCCTGCCCCTACACTCAGCCTTGGTGAGGCTGCACCTCAAGCACTGTGTGCAGTTTGGGGAACCACAGTATAGGAAGGACATTGAGGTGCTGGAGAGGGAGCAAAGAAGGGCAACCAGGCTGATGAGGGGTCTGGAGAATAAGTCTTGTGAGGAGTGGCTGATGGAGCTGGGGTTGTTCAGCCTGGAAAAGAGGAGGCTGAGGGGAGACCTCATTGCTCTCTACAACTATCTGAGAAGAGGTTGTAGTAGGGTGGGTGTTGGCCTCTCCTCCCTAGTGACTACTGACAGGACAAGAATAAATGGGGTCAAGTTGCACCAGGGGAGGTCCATACTGGATATTAGGAAAAATTTCTTCACAGAAAGAGTGGTGAAGCATTGGAACAGGCTGTCCAGGGTGGTGGTGAAGTCATCATCCCTGGAGGTGTTAAAAAGGCAAGTAAATGTGGTGTTTCAGGAGTTGGTTTTGTGGTCACAGGGGTGTAGGGCTGACGATTAGACTTGATGATCTTGAGGGTCTTTTCAAACCTGGATGACTCTATGATTTCAAAATAGAAGTACCTATCTGGCTGTGCTGCACTGTAACAGAGGGAATAAGCTGCCAAGCTGAGTGTTCCCAGGGATGAACATACCAAAAGCAACTTTAACATGGGTTTTATTTCCTCAGTTCCACAAGCAGGAGCATAAAAAAAAAAAAAAAAAGCACATCACTGCAAGCTTGACTGGTAGGTCTTTTGATAACTCATGCTCAGAGATTTTGCAATGGAAGTAGGCAGAGGCCTCAAAGCCAAGCTGCAAATCCAAACCAGAGAAGGAGTGATTCTACAGGTGGGGTTCAGGTCAGGACCTCGGCGCCATCAAACCCTGACAAACACACAGCTCCAGAGCTCTGTGTGAGACTCCGGATGGAAGAGATTGCTGTGTGAGCACTGTGGTCGGGTCAGGCTAGGCTTCTCACAGGGAAGCTTGATGGCCCTGTTACAGCCACCACATGGGAGTAAAACTGCACTCTAGAAGGAAGAACAAAATATTCTCCAATTCACAAATTGTGTTTGTTTTCCTTACTGAACTTTACATTTCCTGCATACTGTACATTGAGCAGAGCAGCAGCATATGTATCCAAAGAGCAGGAAACAGACTGCCAATGATCTTCTCCGGGTATCAGCAAAATAAACAAACATAACATGCACATCAGGTGGTCTAAGTGCCAGCACTGGGATAAACTGAATCTGCAGAGAAAGTGCCATTGGAATTTCCCTTTAAACCACACCAAGCTGTAAAGCCCGCTTGGGTGCAGGGAGCAGTCAAAATCAGATCAGCGTGTGAATGTTTTAAAAGGGGTAGATTAATTCATGTGAGCCAGGCAGCTCAGCTGGAACTGCTGCTTGGCTGCTGGCTTCAGCTGCCTGCCTCCTATGTCTCTGCTTTTCCTTCCCTTGCAAAAGACCTTCCCTGGTGAGAAGGCAAGTGTCCCCAGCGGGCACGCTCCTGGGGTAGGCGCCGGGCAATGACCTACTGGCCTTTACTCCATAGCTGATAGAGGTGGATGCAGAGGGTCTGTCCCTGCAAGCAGTGAAATGAGACCTGCCCAGCAAGGGTGGTTTTGACCCAGAGCACGAGGAGTAACATTTTCCGTGGGGCCAACCCTTCACAGGCAGTGAGGGGGCAGCATTTCGGGGCAATCACTTCTGAGGGAACTGGACCTAGCTCTGAGTAAGGGACTCCAGAGGAGTAACACACAACATACGTGTATGTGCACGTGTATATGTGTGTGTGTATATAAATATATATATATATATATAATGTGTACATATGGCTAGCGGCTTGAAGTGATTGACTCGTGGGAAAGATGAAAAATGTTACTGAACCCTCGTGGAAAAAGCCTGAAAGAATTTAATAGAAAATTACAGCCTTTCTCAAGAATTTAATATAGAATTATATAGGACAGTTAAAAACAACAATAGAAAGGATATTACTCGCTATTAAACTCTATAGGTTTCAGAGGAGCTTAAATAGGGCCTTTTAATGTTTCTGCAAAGATTCCTATTACATCCTGTAGGGCTTTTCCACATGGATTCTAGCAGCCATCAGGGAAAACCTGGTGCCAGTGAGCTCCTAAGCAAACGAGTCAAGAAATTCTGATACTCCACATTAGACAGAGCTCTGCATCTCTGCTGCAGCTCCATGAGCCTCTATGAGATTAGAAACTGCTCAGAGAAACTGGGGTTGTGGAAGAGACTTTTTGTTGTAGTGCCCCAACAGCATGTGGTCTTTCCCACATAAAACCACCTTTCCTCTTTGCGCTGACTGGACCCTACAGGAATGTCTAGATGTAATACCTAAACACAAAGAATAACTCTATTTTTGGACTGAGGTATGATAATAAACATAGCTGCATGAAGTAGGACAACATATCTAGGGATAGCAGCACCTGTAACACCCTCTGGAAACCAATCTCTTAGGCATGTGAGCACTAACCACTTTTTCAGCCAAAATACTTAAGCCAAAGCTTCTTTTTCAGACTTATTTTTCTCACAGAATAATACATGTCGACTGGATAAAGCATTTTAAGTGTGTTGAATTAGATACTTCATGAAAGGTATCCATGTTCATAGCCCCATCTTGATCCATTATAAGAATAGTGGACAAACTACTTTAGTTTACAGCACCCCTGTAAAACATCACTACATAGTAAACTATGCATACAATAAAATATTGTATTAATTTACCTGTTTCTGCCCATGGAAGATCCATTTTGTGTGTTCCAGTGCCTTCATCTTAATGGTGTTTAAAATTACCGAATATGTATTTCACATTTCCCCCTCAGCAGAGCTGTTCTAAATATCCTAAAATCTGCCTCTTGTCACTCATAGGAACTTGAAAAGCTGTTACCCATCTTCTTCAGTCTCCACTGTCTGACTGTCTCTCACAGCATAAAAGACCTAATGCAAAAGGCAGCAGTGCTTACACTAACATCTGAACACATCAAAGCTTTGCACCAAACCCCTCCCTGACCCAGACAGTGGTACACGGCCATGGCAAAGTACTGTTCTGTACAAAAACTATCTTCGTTAATCAGGGGAAATTACAAGGGTGAGAAGCAAACTAGTGGGTTTGCTTAATGCACGATATTACAGTTTGGTGATCCTATCATAGTCCCGATACAGTTTCATATTGTTGTTTGAACCCTGCTAGACTCCTATCACTGGAATTAACCTCAGTATTATATGACTGAGATTTTAATATATTAAGATGCTAAAAGGCCCTTTGGCTTCACTGAATCTCTCCTGTTCATAATGTTTGAAACTATCTGAATATTAAGAAAAGCCCTAACACTGTACTTATTCATAAAGTTTTTTATAATCTCTTTATCTACTTGTTGTCCCTATCTAGCAACAGCCGCAAAACAACTCAACTGGTATTGGTTTTCTTTTAGCTTGTATGAATTTGGCTTTCTTAGCAATAATGTAATTGTCAAAAGATCCCTCCAGGTTTGAAATTCAGTTATTTTAGAAAGCAAAATAATTTGTTTATGAAACCTCAGCAGGCTAACAAGAGCAAGAATTAGTACATGGGCCCTAAATATGTCACATATTTCACCCAACTCCACATATACCTTGCCTGAGGGTGTTTAAACAGAGTGAGAAGCAAGCTATGTACCTGAGCTGTCCTTATATACCAACTGGAGCCACAGACGAAACTCCCCTTAATATCTACTGCATCAGCTCAAGATATTTGAAGGGTTTACACGGTCACAGAAAATGTTTCATGTGAAGATATTTTTTTGCAGAAATGTGTCTGCAAGATGAGGTTCAAAAACCTGGAGGAGAGAGGAGGAGATATGGAAGGACCCATTAGACAGCCTTGTTTCTGAAACTATGTTTTCCAGATTTGTTTGTGGAAGAACTCTCAGTGTGACTTACTTGGTGATGCTGTAAAATCAGGTGAAACGTTAGTTGTGCCTGAATCTAGTTTTTCTCTGGCTGTCATTCTGAGGTCCTACCAAATTCAAATGTTCATGGGAAACACAAGTGCCAGGAGAGGAAAATCCCTCTGCCTGGTGGAGAACTAGAAGCAACAATCCTTCCAGGGGCAGCCTTATCAGTAAACCCATAGAGATTTATCAGAAAATATATATCCAGAGGTTTTCAAGCCGCCTTTTTGTACTTCTTCCTAGGTCTGAAGTTTGATATCATTGTGGGATATTTCCAAGGCAGCATCAGCCGCTGCTGCTGCTGCTGCTGCCTAATCTTTTCACAAGATGTAAATCAGTTTCAGTAATTACCATAATAGATGGTTTGCTCATGTTTTCTTGCTGGGAAAAAATACCATGTCTTATAAATTCCTGGGTGCTGTAACATCAAAGCAGCAGGGTCTGCATGCAGATCCAGAGGGGAGGGGAGACTAATTTGATGAGGATGTATATGTGATAGATAGAGAATTCATTTAAGAGACCATCCTGAATGGTGTATGCCAGATTGAGTCCTGAAATTCTGTAACTGGGCATGAAAAGCACATAGATCAGGGGTGCTTGCCCTTTAAGAACTGAAGTGATAACTTCATAACCAAACAGAAAGAACCAAAACATTTTGAAACGGCACATCAGGGAATTAGAGGGAAGTCAGAGGGAATCCTACATTGCTGGCAGCACAGAGGGAAAGTAGGCTGTCTGAAACTGGGTCAGAAAGGCTCCTTTGGGACTGATGAGGGCACAGGGATGCCCTATCTCTTCCCTTTGTCTGCCAGCCTGTAACCAGGATAAACAACAGTCAGACCAAAATTATTCAGGACTCCCCATTACCACAGTCCCTCCTGGCAGTTTTCTGCAGCTGGATGTGAATCCCAAGAGCTAGGTCATCATTAGCCTGTTTCCTGTGAATGCAAAAGAGGGGCTCAGTAAATCAGATATCTCAGTTCCCAGTCCTTTTTTACCTCTCTGCAGAAATGGCTTACAGGTGTAACACCCATGCAGCTTTACAGCATTATTTTTGCTCTCTTCTAATTTTACTCGCTGTGACTGGAACTGAGAGAATCCAGGATAGCTGCAGGGATCAGGGCACAGCTTCTGCCTTCAGAGAGGCAGAATGGCCTTTCCAAAAGAGATTAACAGCATCACTTTTTTTGTTCAGGAAAAACAGCTCTGTGTGTTATACCCCAATGAACAATAGGTTCACAGCACAGAGAAATGGTAGGAGCAAAGGAAATGAAATTTAACACAAGAGAGAAAAACAAGTAAACATTACTTCTTTTTCTTTTTCAAGGGAGTCCATGTGCAAGTGATTAACTTTTGCTATCGAGGGAGAATAAAGAGGGAGCCAAGATTCTCTGTAACCATTACAAGAACTGAACACAGCAGCAAATATGGAAAATTTCACCAGTTTGGCAGATGCCATAAAATATTTTTAACTCAAACACCTTATGTTTGTGGTCCTGACATTGACCCCAGCCTAGCAATCTGTAATCTCAGGAAACATTACATTAGCTTTCACAGAATCTCACTTGTGACCAACTCTCACAAAGCTACAACTCTCAAGAAAAATTTACAGCTCCTGAACCAGGTATGTGCCACAGTGCAATGACAAATACTAGCTTGCCTGCAAAGATAGAGTGTTCCTATTCTCAGCATCCCTGGGACTGAGGGAGACAGGCTGTTGTTGTGGAGCAGCTGAAGAATGTACTCTGCTCAAAGCTCAAGAATGTGGAAATGGCAGACCTTTTCATAAGGCCATTAAACATGACATCTTCACAACATCTGCAATTAAAAATTCTCAGAGTTGGAAGAGATCTTCCAAAAAAACATGTGGATCATAGAACTCATTCCTTTCTTATGACTTAAAAATTTGACAGCATAAGCTTAGAAAAATGTGAGAAGTGCCTCTTCCCTGCCTGTTGTTTAAGCAGTTTCCTCAATTCCAAACTGCAGTGACAAATGATGGTGCACTGACCCTAGGGTGTCCCCATGCAGCAGTCCACTGCTACAGATGTTATTTATTGCCAGAGAAGGCCACCACTTGTTGTATGTCACACTTCTTTATGTCATTACTATATTTCATATTCTGTGTATCCAAATTAGCTGAAGTTAAAGAATACCACCAAAAAAGTTTTAAAGGGGACTGGATAACTCAAGGATTTTCAAGAATAGCCACACTTTTCATTTTTATGTTGCTGGTTCAGGTCTACTCATCAAAAAGCAGATGGATTTCTGTGAAATGAGATCTTGGGTCTTCTGGTCTAGGTCTGAGCAGAGAAGGAGGCTCTTCTTAAGATCTGGCATGCTTATTAGTATTATGAAGACACATTTTTTAGTGATGTGAACAAGTGTAGCCTGAATGGGCCATAAGGAAGTGTGCCCAGGTGGCCAAGAAGGCCAACAGCATTCTGGCTTGTATCAGAAATAGTGTGGCCAGCAGGACTAGGGAAGCAATTGTACCCCCTGTACTCAGCACTGTGTTCAGTTTTGGGCCCCTCGCTACAAGAAAGACATCGAGGTGCTGGAGTGAGTCCAGACAAAGGCAATGAAGCTGGAGAAGGGTCTGGAGAACAAATCTTATGAGGAGCATCTGAGGGAACTGGAATTGTTTAGCCTGGAAGAAAGGAGGTTGAGGGGAGACCTTATCCCTCTCTACAGTAACCTGACAGGAGGTTGTAACAAGGTGGGGGTTGGCTTTTTCTCCCTAGTAACAAGCAACAGGACAAGAGGAAATGGGCTCGAGGTGTGCCAGGGGAGGTTTAAATTAGATATTAGAAGAAATTTCTTCACTGAAAGGGTAATTAAGCACTGGAATAGGCTGGCCAGGGAGCTGGCTGAATCACCATCCCTGGAGGTGTTTAAAAGACAGATGTGGTGCTTAGGGATATGGTTTAAGCATGGGCCTTGGTAGAGTTTGGTTAATGGTTGTACTTGATGATCTTAAAGGTCTTTTCCAACCAGAACAATTCTGTGATTCTGTGGACACAAAAGCTCAACTCAAGCCTTCCACCTATTGTGAGGGAACCTCCTGCTACCACAGGTTGTGATTTAAACGCCCTATAGTAGAAGAGGCATCTTCCTACTTCAAGGCTTGCAGGATGCTCCCTTGTCAGGACCCAAATTCATACTAAAACAAACCAAAAATATAACAGAGAGTAAAGGAAAAGGGACTCCTTAGTGGGCTTCCTGGGAGCTACCTGGAAAGTAGGATAAAATGGCAGCTGTAAAAGTAACTTTCAAATTAAATAAATGTTGGGATAGGGTTAATACAAGCTTGTTAATTATCTGGTAAGGACCTGCTCAGATGTACTTTGTCTCTGCATGTGCACGCACACAAACACTCGCTTCAGTGCCTTGCTTGAATAATAAGGCACAACAGGGCAATCATTGTTGTACCATAATTGCACTCCTCAGGTGTACACCAGCCACGAACCCGAAGGAGGAGTGCTATCAGCAGCCTGAGAAGCATGATTATGGCCCAACAAGGCATGCCCTGTTGTGACTTATTACAATTAGAAAAGCTATTGACAGTGTTGCAAACATAGAGGTGAGGGCGACGAGAAATGCTTTTTAAAAGCCTGTGTTCTGGTAGTGCATATTTAAAATGTTGTACCTGCTGCTAGGACTCCCCATTAGCCAATCATATCGCTCAAGTATCTTTTGAATGACATACTTCATGCCTCATCTCAACTCTATACTGAAAGATTAGAGGAATAAAGCAACATTTCTCAACCCCCTTTGAGCTCTCAAGAGACCTGCAAAGCGATAAGTGGTATACAGTGACTGAAAGTACATGCCCCTTGCCAACACCAAAAAGCATTGTCAGATATCTGGGGACAATTAACTGCTTTCCTCCCAAACAAATACATTTTTTTAGCAAACAGCTTGCCAGTATAGTTAAGAGACACTAACTGAAAGGAAGAAATTGCTTTTTTTGCCACATGCTTCAGGGGTGCACATCTTTCCATTCTTCAGCTTTCAAACCAGGGCCACATGGGAATGAGGAGACCTAGCTAGTTTACAAAGCAGTTGTGAAGATTGATTAGCATCTGTAATGGTCTCCAAGATGTTAAACTGGCAGGCATTAGGAGCATGCAGAAGAAAGTCTTGGGGAAAGCATAGAAAGGATTTGTGATAAACTGTGAAACATTCAAGTGGAAGAAATTATTCACCCTAGCATCACAGAAATTGTTCAAAGACAGTGTCTTTCCTGTGTAGGGTCCCAAGCAGAAGCTTTGTAGAGGGTGTTTACCTAGGAATGCTGAAGTTAATTAGAGACTGTGGCAGGATGCAGGACTAAAAAGAGAAAGGCAAGGCTCTCCAGCCAATGCAGGAGCAGAATGTGTTCTGTGTGTTCAGAAGGCTCTTTCACCTTGAATGAGAAAGATAGCTTCAAACAAACAAAGTGATTGTGCACAGGTTTTGATGAAATCTGAACTCCCTCCAAATCATGTTGGAGTAATAGCTGCCTCAAAACAGTCCTTGTAAGAAAACAGAGCTAACACAGGCGTTGCAGCTTCAACCAGTTTGAGGAAAAAATAATAAAAAGGGGGGATTGCATACAATATTAAATTCAGAGCACTTTACAGCCAACATCTGGACACTGGGACAGCTGGAGCAGTGTTGTGCAATGCCTGTGAAGTGTAGAATAAAAAAACCCTACGAAATTGCCCTGTGATACCTAACCATCAGCCAGTCAAAACACGTTGGAGCTAGTGTGTATATTAATCACTGGAAACCTTAGATAAGTTCAGTAAACATTGCCTATTACCATCAGTTAGGGGAAAAAAAAAAAAAAAAAAAAGGCTTTGAAACAAGACTATGCTCAGGAGTCTGATCCAGAGCTCACTGAAATATGCTGGAATGTTTCCATTCACCTCGGTGAGTTTTGTGCATTGAGCTTTTTCAAGCCCAGGCAGCAGTTCAAAAATAACTTTACAGCATTATCCCAGTTGTTTATTTGTGTACGAACAGCACTGAAAGAGTACACATGGCCAAGCAGAAAAAGAAAACTTAGGAATATTTTTAAATTGCCGTCATCAAAACCACTGACAACATAAAAATTCAACTACTTATGATGTTGTAACATTGGCTTTAATAGGGATGGTGGTGGAGAAACTATGTGTAATATAATCAACAAACTAACAAACCCCAAGGATCTCTCGAGGATTTGAATATGCAGAATATTTAAAATATTAAACAAATAATAGTGAAAAACAGGATACAATTAAATAGCTCTAATAATCAATCCTGAAAGCTTCACTCCAAAATTTGTTCAAACTCTTCCATAGTCAGATCACAAGCTACAGAAAACACAACATATATTTTAATGTGACCCAGTAGGATAAAAATAAAACTTTGTTTGTCCACTGTTGCCTGACTTTGGGTTCACTGAGTTAGACTGAGTAGATTTGAAATGAATCAAGATGTTTAACATCTGCCTCCTGTTATTAGGATATTATCTTCCTATTTATAAACAAACGCTTTGTTGGGGTTAGGCTGCAGATTCCATTCCTCTGTAGACTCATGTTTCCTTAGCAATCTGAACTTCAGGCCATGAGTAAAAGCTATAAGCCTTCTGAAATCTACCAATGAATTCAGGGAAAAAAGAATTAACTAACAGACAGTCCAGTCCATTTACTTAGTCTAACATCTGACCATATGCCTCAAGACACTGTGTTAACACAAAACCATATTTTTTTAAATTAAAATTAGCTCCTGAAAAGTATTTATCGGTGTCTTAGTTAGAAAAAAATGGTCTTATGTTTGTGTGCATGGTCATCACATCTTGTCACGACTCTCATGCTATTAAGGCTCATATATCTCTGGCTACTGATTATGTACTTGGAAATCCAAACATTTCCATAAAAATGGTAAATACAAAACATCTCTTTTGTTCTCCTGCTTCCTCTGTGTTTACTCCTTTTCCATGGTAGTTTACATTAATCTCTCCTGCAATCTACCTCCAGTCTGTGTGTTAGTTTGGATTCCTCCTTTCTTCCTCACATTTGGTTTATTGCTCTACTCTGGTCTTTTCTAGCTAATGTATTGAAACTGGATCCCTTTTCTCCACTGACAGCCAGGATGTGTCTCTATTCTCTCTCTCACCCTAATGTGACAACTTTCTTCTCCGGCCTTCCCGACTGCATGTCTCTTGCTCTCCCTTACCCTGCTTTCTGCAGAAAAATAATCTTCCTTAGCATGATGCCCCCCCCCCAAATAATAAAAAATCCAGCTCCACTTCTCTCCTTTGAAACACCCTTCCAGAACAGACATCTATCTGTCCCTTCCAGCTCCATTCTGTTTACTGTCTCCATCTTAACATGCTTTAGCCAATACCTGAATGTCTATGGCTACTATAGCCTTATAGATCATATTTATAGTTTTTCTGTGTGTCCAGAGTATGTTCATAGCCAAAAAACCTTAAAATACAGTACTCCCCAGAATAATACTGTACAACACGTAAGTAAGAAATTATATGGATACATTCATCTCCTACTTCATTACAAAAATCAGCATCTTCGAAAGTAAGGATTTAAGAAAGAGGACTATTTTTTTGAGAACGAGACTTCATGAGATCACCTATTCCAACCAGAAGGAATATGATTAAAGAAGGAACAAAAAATATCTACCTTATCCCTGATGTTTTCTAACCTGTTCCTAAAACATGTGCTTCAACCCTCTTCATCCCAGATACCAGAGTTGGCACCTCCTCCCAAGTCATAACCAAACTGTCCTTGCCTCAGCATCAGCCTGTCACTTCTTGCTCTATCCAATGAGGACACAAAGAGCTGTTTATTCCTATCCTCTTCTAGAGCAACTTTTAATGCACTCAAAGTCTGCAATCATCTTTCTCTCCTCTTTAGAATAGACAAACCTAAATTTTCAGTCTTTCCTCAGGAGGTCATGCTTTCTAGGCCTCTGCATATTCATGATTTTTCTTCTTTGGGCTATCACTAATTGGTCCCCTTCCTTCTTAAAGCTGAAACCAAAGCCAATTTAGCAATGAATAGAAATAATTTCAGAGCTTTTTTACTCTTTTACAGTAAATGAAAGGTACTTCCTCAAACAACCCACATCCTCCACTTGATTACTTGTTTTAAGTAGTACTTGATATAAGGCTGGACTAAGCACTTTAATACCGACGGTAACATTACTAAACGTGATAACGCAGGTGCAGTAACAAAGCCGTAACTTATAGGCAATATATTTTTTTTTCTTTTTCCCTTTCCTCACATTTTACACTTTAAGAAGATTTATTGATTACCTGAAGTTATAGCATATGCAAAGAGACTTTGTCTTATAAATTGAATGGGAGTAGTTACATGTGTTCCCTTTATTAAGCTAAATTGAATATAACTCAGTGATTTTGCACATAAACTATCTTGGTATATCCTTGGATTTTTAATTCAAAGAATAATTACAGAGCTTATTTCTTAGCCAATGTATGAAATGTTACTGCAAACCTTGTACAGAATCACTGAATCAAGGTTGGAAAAGACCTTCAAGATAGAATCAAGCAATGGAAAACTTACAAATCTGGCGTTGATTACCTCACGTCCTAAGCGGGAAATATATATAACACATTCAACCTAATATATGGCTATAAACATGATTAATGTATTTTCACAGTGTCCCCCACAAGCATTATTTTCCAAAGATGACATTTTAATGATATTTGACATGCAGAATGTTGCACATATTGAAAATCTGTCATGTCTGTCTAAATATCTTGATGTATGCACATACATGCATACAATCCCCATGGCATGTATTCTCTCACTGAATTAAATTACATACCAAGGAGGGCCATGTCTGTATCTGTTTTCACAGACAGGGAGTTCAGTTAATGCATTTTTCTAAGTTTGGTTAATCACTCAACGTTTGAAACACTTTGAGTTAATTGCTCCAAGTGTCTTCAGTCAGCACAGCTTAGGTACTAAATGATCCATGCTTTGCCTGGTAATTCCCCTCAAAATGTTTTTATTTTGGCCCTTCTTATCACAAATCAAGCAGCATGTTGGCTGCATGGTTCCCTCAAGTCTACTTTCCCTGTAGTGCTGGCCTGGCCCAAGTTCGCACTAAGTTTTGAATACAGTTTTTGGGGTACTTTCATCTCTCTCTCCATGTCATTTAGCACTACTCATCAACTCAGCATGTTCTCAAAAGGATCTGCATCCTTCTTTTAATCAGAAGAGTCAAAACCAAGAGCTAAAAAATAATATCTTGGACAGAAGCACAGATTCTCTGATCTGCTTTTAGCTGAGACTAACTTCCACCCACCCTTTGTCTGTACTGGAGACACAAGCCTAGGTAGATCTTGGCATGCTTGGTGCCCCCCATCTTTATTTCCATCACCCAAAGTTGTTTATTATAAAACTCAGAGTGGCTGGTCTCTGCCTGGTGGAAAGCAGCACAAAAGCAGCAGAAGTGCTGAGCTGCTTTACATACCAAGGCAAAGCAATGGCAAAAAGAGCTACCTTAAACACATGCAGGGATGATGACTCAACCACCTCCCTGGGCAGCCTACTCCAGTGTCTAACCACTCTTTCTGTGAAAAAAAATTCCTAATGTCCAGTCTAAACCTCCCCTGTTGCAGCTTAAAGCCCTTCCTTCTTGTTCTATCACTAATTACTTGTGAGAAGAGACCAGCACCGACCTCTCTACAATGACCTTTCAGGTAGTTGTAGAGACTGATGAGGTCTCCCCTCAGCCTCCTCTTCCTCAAACTAAACATTCCCAGCTCCTTCAAGTCTTCTTCATAAGACTGATTCTCTAGGCCCTTCACCAGCTTTGTTGCCCTCCTCTAGTCACTCCAGCACCTTGATATCTCTCTTGAATTGAGGTGCCCAAAACTGGACACAATACTCCAGGTGTGGCCTCACCAGTGCTGAGTACAGGGGGACAAGCACCTCTCTTCTTCTGCTGGTCACACTATTTCTAATACAAGCCAGGATGCCACTGGCTTTCTTGGCCACCTGGGCACACTGCTGGCTCATATTCAATTAGAACCCCCAGGTCCTTTTCTGCCAGACACTTTCCAGCCACACTTCCCCAGCCTGTAGCCTTGCATGGAGTTGTTGTGGCCCAAGTGCAGGACCCAGCACCTGGCCTTGTTGAAGCCCAGACCATGAACATTAGCCCAACGATCCAATCCATCCAAGTCTCTCTGTAGAGCCTCCCTATCCTCATGCAGATCAACACTCCCACCCAGCTTGGTGTCATCTGCAAACTACTGATAATACACTCTATGTCCTTACCAAGATCATCAATAAAGATGTTAAGCAGAAACAGTCCCAACACTGAGCCCTGAGGAACACCACTTGTGACTGGCCCCAGCTGGATTTGACTCCATTGACCACCACTCTTTGGGCCCGACTGTCCAGCCAGTGCTTGATCCAACATCCAGGCCGTGAGCAGCCAGGTTTTTTTCTGGGAGTTCTACGGGGAACCATGTCAAATGCTTTTTGAAGGTCCAGATAGACAATATCCATAGCCATCCACAGAATGATGACTCCCTTGCCAACAGTGGGGGATGCCACGATGCAAACACAGAAATACAAAAGCAGTACCGCAAAACAAGGACTACTGTCCCTTTTAGCAACACTGACCTGTTGCACCATTTGGCCTAGTGAAGCTGTGCCTCCATCAAAGGTAGAGTCAAACTCTGATTGGGCTGAGCATGGATTTTGTACATGGAAATCATGCTCAAAACTCACAAGCTGGTTGGGTTTTTTGCAAGGCAGTGACTTCAGCTGGCTGATACCCTGGGAGATCATGTGTCATTACCAGATTGCTGTGCTGGCAAAAAAGATTAAAACCACCCAATTGCCCCCCGCCACTCCGAACTTGGAGGAAACAAACCCAAACAGGATTTGGAGGCAATGATGCTAGTAACTGAGCTCTCCTGCTGGCTGGCTGAGTGGGTGGTTTTTGGCACTCCCAGACCATTCCTAAAAGACAGACTGCCTCCTGAGGGTGGGAAGGATTCCCATCCCAGGAAATATCTCAGGGAACAAAGCTGGTGTGTGTGGGTATTTCCTGCCTTAGAGAGATAGAAACGGAAAGCTACTCCAGACAGTGGCTGGAGGGGTGCACAGCAGGTGCCAGATGGAGCCAGCCATGGGGTAGTTTAATATTTACACTGCTAAGTCCATTTCTCAATGCAACAGGAACAGGAAGGAGAACTTCAGTTTACTAGGAAATGGTCTTGTTCAGCCAGTGGCATAAATCATTTGGTCTCTTGTTGTAAAAGTTTATTTGCTCAAGAAATTGATTATCATCTAATCAAACGACATCTGATTCTCTTATTAGTAAGATAATGAAGGAGAGCATTTCTCTTCTAAGAACAGTTTGAACTGTTATGAGACATGAATAACCTTTCACAAAAACTTTAAGCTTGTTTATGACACATAGACATTAAAATCAGGTGGGGAAGTAGATTACAACCAGCCAAAAGCCACTGATGTCTGTCACCTAAAATCTCTACAGAAAGACAAAAATTAGTCAAAAAACATGCACGTATCACACATGTATCAAAATTGTAGAGGAATTACTGATGTACTGTAATAATAGTCCCAAGTGGGCCTAAAGTGCGCAAGCCAGATTTGGCAGAGATGAAGAGTATATCAAACATCAAGACATAAAGGAGGGCCTCTATGCCATTGATGTACCTAGCCCCAGGAAAACCCACTACAGCATTTACACAGCTTACACTGTAAAGCAAATAGAGAAGTGCTTGGAAGCACCTGAGAAACTGAGGGTGGTTGAAGACTGAGACAGGCTTCCCAGGCAAGTTGTGTAGTCTCCACTCTTGGAGATATTCAAAACTAAAACCAGGCACAGCCCTGAGCCACCAACTGTAGACGATCCTGCTTTGAGCAGAGAGGTTGGACTAGGCAACCTCCAGGGGCCCCTTCTGACCTGTGTCATTCTGTGAGAGAGACATCGAAGAAAACTAGACTTATATTCAATACATGATTTGAAAGAGTATGTGTGGAGGTAGGTGGAAAGACAAACCATGCAGAGCTCAGCAAAGGAAGGGAAGGAACTTGCTTTTTGGTGCTGTGAGGTGCTGGGAAGGATATGAAGGTGAAGAAAGCCTGGCTTAGCATAACCAGTGGCTCTGCAGAGGTGGCAAATAAAGGTTCAGGCTGGACAGTCTTCAGAAAGGTATCCCAGTGCACACAATTCATTTTAGTGAGGCTGCAAATGGCTGCCCAGAGTACTGGCACGGCCTGGTGCTGGCTGTCAGGAAGTACTCTCTTCTGGTAGGCAGAAAGGAGCAGTTTTCCTGCAAGTAATGAGCAGCTGAGAGAAATTTTGCAGCTCTGGGCAAAGCTCAACTGTTGCCAGACGGCTCCCTCCCACCAGCCCAGTCCCGCCTCCCCCTCTCCCCACTTTCTCCTGTACTTGAGCCACCTGGAGCTGCAGCCGTTCCCCTGGGGTCCTTCCCCAGCCTTGGAAACGGCGTGCTGTTTGGTTTGGCGAGGGCAGTTTTACTATCAGATTCATTACCAAGGAGGGCGTTCACTCCCTGACTCGTGAAAGTCACAACAGGCGGCCATACACACTCCAGGCTGGGGTTCACACAGGACCCCAGCACACACCGCTTAGCTGGCTTCCTCTCATCATCCCCACCTCTTTCTCCTGTGCATCCTGCTCCTTCCCACCCCAGCACGGCCATGCTGCAGAGACAGCTGCCTGTTACTACTCGGTAGTTGCTTGAATCCCACTAAATGCTTGTCAAAGTGCCCAGAGAGCTGAAAGTGAGCTCTCTAAATTACATTTGTTGAAAGATCCCTGGTGCCTGTTCCTGCTTTTCGTTTTCAGCAACTTTCTGAAATCATAGTTTGTTTTACAGTTATGTTTTGTTTTTCTTTTCCTGCATCCAACCTATAAGTCATGGATGATGCATATTAAACACATTAAATGGGTTTCAGTGGGGCTGCACACCATGTGTGCGAAGTCTGAGGTCTGGGACAGCAGCGTTTTCATGTTTACTTTCTACGCCGGGAGGTTGCTTGGTGTGCTGCTCCCTCATGCACAGCTCTGGATAGACATTTGGCCCCATTTTAAACCTAAGAGAGAGGCTGCATGGAGGGAGGGAGCAAAACCTCTAAGGACACTGCCAAGGATGAGGAGGAAGAAGCAGAGTCTACTTGAGGGGTTAAAGCAGAGCCTGGAAATCAGGACTGCTTGGATTGATGCCTGACCACAGCTGACAACGGGCAAGTCTCTTCACTTCTGTACTTCTGCTTTCCCATCTGTGAAATGAGAAGAATAAACAAATTTGGTACCCTTTCCTCAAGCAAGGTATATCAAGTTTGGAAAGTGTTTTAAACTCCTGACACGGAACTGCTTCTTTGTTTGCAAAGGAGCTGTCAAAGATCTTTAGAAGAGCTTTTAATTAGAAGAATAGCTCCCTCCCTTTAAGAAAAAAAACAGGCATTTTTGTTCTTAATATGTATTCATGACCATACAGCAGATTATTATTTTTTAAATCCTGTGCCTTTCCAATTTTGCTATTAATATGTCATAAGAAAATCAGGGATTGCATCCAAATTCCAATTCATGGGAATGGAATTAATATCGCCATTAAAATGAAAAAGGGGGAGTAACGGGGAGAAGTCTCGGAAGCCCTGGCGGGTGGTAATAGTTGGAACTCAGCTCTCCTGTCCCAGTGACTCATTCTGGGAAGGGATAGTGCCTCTGTCGTCTTCAGACATTTAACACCTCCCTAACAAGATTTAGCATCAGCTGGGATGTGTGAACAAATAACATTAAGCAACTTGAGACTTCCTAGAACATCGTCTCTAAGCCATGTTAGGGCCTGATCCTGTCAGAGGCGGGTGGGAGTTGCAGAGGCTACATGTCAAGCTTTTTTTATTAAAACCAGCAGTGAGGAATTTTGGTTACGAGTCATCCCTCTCAGATCATGTTTCTGGAGATGTAAAGAAGAAAACAAGGTTCAGAAGACAGCACTCTGCCAAAAGGAAGAATATTTTAGGAAGATCTTTCTGACTCTATCCAGATTATGTGTAAATTTAAGTTACTAAGAGAAAATGAGAACCATTTGTTTAAAGTTCAAATTCTGTCTGGCCTTTACTAGGCTAGGTTTCAAGCATCCTGTTTTGCCTAATCTCTGTGTCTCTATCCATCACCTTGATGCAGCTTCCCCATGAGAGAGATCTCCATAGCCCTACCCAAGCAGTTGGACTTGGGAAAAAATAAACATCAGAGCTGGAGTTCTCTTCTGGCAACTTTTGTGTGTTGTCAAGTGTTTGAGCACAAGCAGAGTATAAGATACCCATAAGCTGTGGGGTTTCAAGTATCCTAGGCTGAATAGGTGTCAGAAAACTGAGTTCAAACCAAACCCTTTTCTCAAACATTTCTGACTTTTATCTACAAGGGAGCTCCATAGGCTGGGTTTGGGCTGTGGATTCAAAAAATGTGATGGTGCCTCAACTCACCCTTGTAATTTGGCTGTTGTGGCTATACCACAGGGCAAATTAACAGCAGTCAGTCTTTAACTGTATTGAGACAGAAATCCCAAATTCAGGAGTACAACGGACAGGCTGAAAACAAAGACTGACTACACAAATTTTTTTTAATCCAATTTTTTCAACAGTTTTTTTCTCCTAGATACTGTAAGTAGTTTCCAGATCTGAGTTGCATAAAAGCAATCCAGGATTTATATGTAGGTAATAAAATGGTTCTGAAGGTTAGCTGTTGATTGGGAAAACTTGTGGATCCTATAACAAAAACCTAATGGAAGCACTGTGGTTTCCTGACATTTCCAGCTTATTGCAATCTATTCTGCGTAATTTATAAGCCCTCAATTTCTTTTTCAAAATTCCAAAAGCTCAACATTTCATTGATATATTCCCCATGAAACTTGCCCCAACTTATCTTTGGCTTTTTGATAGGAAACTCTGAAAGGTTAGCCAAACTATAAGCACTGAAGGCAAGTCCACACTTCTCATAATACCTACTCCTGCTTTCTGAGGAAAACCTTGCCTGCCCTTTGTTGGTTTTTTTGCCATCAGCCCAAATGCACACTGTCATCCCAATGGACTTCCTGTACGGACCTTCAAGGAGGAACTGGACATCCCAACCCTCCTAAAAAACTTGGTTGGGCACCCGCAATGCAGCTGCACTTAATGTCATCTGTCTTCTGGTGACACTCACAAAGACAAGAAGCATGCCCAGCCAGTCAGAGAAGCAGGGTATATGAGAGTTACTGATGAAACCACTCCCACCCATCAGAGAAAGTCAGAAAGAAATTAAGTTCTTCAGCCATTGTCGGTCACCTAACAGTTAAAGAGATGAATGTACCCATGAACCTGTTTGCCATTGCTAATAATTTCTTTACACAATATGTGCCCTTTTTCATTTCACAAATATAAAATCAGGCCTATTACGCTTGAGAAAACCTTAGCTGCAAGCATTTTGTCAAGTTAGATGGTAGCCTGCAGGAACAATAAAATTTTTACAGGCTATGGAGACTTAGGGAGATGAACTCCTCTGATAATCTGATTGTCCTATAGTGATGAGAAGATAGGATGCTATATCAGTGGTTTCCACTATCAACTGCCATGCTGAGGGGAAAAATGTTTGTGTTTCTAAGGTGGTTTTACAAACCAGAATATGCAAGGGAGCAAACAGTCCAGTCTAAATTATAGGAGCTGAGCAGGAATTTGGTAAACTCCAAAAGCCTACAACTGTGCTAACAAGTGGAGAGTACTTGTGCTGCCTCCCTTCACGATGTGTACAAGTTTGCTGATGATATGAAACTAGGAGGGGTGGCTGACACACCAGAAGGCTGTGCTGCTATCCAACGAGATCTAGACAGGCTAGAGAGCTGGGCGAAGGTGAACCTCATGAAGTTGATTCCAGGAATGTTCTCCTTCCTTGGTCTGAGGAGGAATAACACCAGGCACCAGTACAGATGAAGCATCATCCTGCTGGAAAGCAGGTTCATGGAGATGGACCTTTGAGTCCTGGTGGACAGTAAGTTATCTTGTGGCCAAGAGGGCAAATGGTGTCCTAGGATGCATTAAGAAGAGTGTGTCCAGCAGGTCCAGGAATGTTCTCCTAACCCTCTACTCTGCCCTGGTGAGACCACACCTGGAACACTGTATCCAGTGTTGGGCTCCCCAGTTCAAGAGAGACAGTGATCTGCTGGAGAGAGTCCAGTGGAGACCTATGAGGGCAATTAAGGAACTTGAACATCTCTCATATGACAAAATGCTGACAGAACTGGGGCTATTTAGTCTTGAGAAGCGAAGACTGAGAAAGGATTTTATTGATATCTATAAATATCTGAGGTATGGGTGTCAAGGGGAAGGGGCCAGTCTCTTTTTGGTGGTGCCCAGTAACAGGACAAGGAACAATGGGTATAAGCTAGAACACTGGAAGTTCCCATGTCAACATGAGGGAAAACTTTATTTACTGTAAGGGTTATGAAGCACTGGAACAGGCTTCCCAGAGAGGTTGTGTAGTCTCCTTCTCAGGAGACTTTCAAAGCCTGCCTGGATGCATTCCTGTACCGCCTGCCCTAGGTGGTACTGCTCTGGCAGGGGGTTTGGACTAGATTATCCCTAGAGGTCCCTTCCAACCCCTAGCATACTATGATTCCATAATTCTAGGATTCATGCCCAGGCATTTCTTCATCCCTTCCCAGAAAACACATTACGCCTCATGTTGTATCTGCTGTGGCTGTGCTGGGTGACTGGTGTTGGTATAAACACATGCCCATCCCTCACTGAAACACCCCTCACCCATGGAGAAGTAATAGCAAGAAAGCCTTTCACTCACTGATGAGCACAGTCATCTCCTGTAATCAGCACACAGATGACACTGATTGACCTTCCTACCCCATAGGCCTGCTGAAATGCTTTTCATTGACTTGCAGGACTTTTGGGTCCTGAGTGCTACTGACCATTGCTGATAGCCACTGAGTGACTAATGAGATGGATAAAGTTTTCCTCAAAGCCCTGACTCCTGAAGTCATCTGGTTACAGGAGGATTTCAGTTTTAATTTTAAAAGAAAAAAAATTCTAGCCCTTGTAGGTGCAGAATAGTCCTCAAAATGTGGTATGTAAGGGCTCCAAACATGGTGTCCAATGCAACAAAAGGAAATGATATACTTTTTAAAATCTTACTATTTTACAATTGGTTTTATTATTTGTTTTTGAAACCCCTTACATTATATGCTCAGGAGTGAAAGTATCTGCTCCTTGACTTTGGAAAAGGATTGTAATACTGACAAGTTATTTCATTAAGATATAGCAGCCATCCTACTACAGCAGCCACCTCTAAAATCTTTTCAGTTGCCTGAGGTAACTAAATAACGATACTTTGTTATTCACAGGTTGCTTAAGTATTCTCTGTATTAAGTGCAGGGAAGTTTAGATAACATCTAATTGCAAAGAAGAGCCCTGGAAAGTTTTTGAGGGTGGCAACTGCATACCTAAATGACATTTATTTATTTAGAAGTGCTTAAGACATGCCTTTCATTTATCCTAGGCAGACACAGAGCCTTGAAATCAAAACTCATACAATATCACTTGGCCCAGTGCCTATACTTGGTCCTTTCCCAGTTTCTAATCACTTAATCATTCTTCTTCTGCAGACACCGCCCAGAGTAAAGAACTGGGATAAGCAGAGAGATCCTTGCTTAACTACAAGGCTGCAGATGATTCTATAAAGCATGTTACAAAACAACAACAACAACAAAAATTCCTTGAGTTTTGTCTGCTCTGCTTAATTTCAGAGCTGATTGTTCCCCAGTTGCATAAAATTCTGAACATGAGGATTCTTGACTGAAACACCAATACAACCACAGCAATGGCAATGAGGCTGTAATGTAGCAGCATTATTAGCAAGGCAATCTAGTAGCTACCGACTTACTGTTGAGAAACCTTAGCAAAACTCTGTGGCCACAAGACATAGCCTTCAAAATTAAAACTTATAGGACAAGTTATGCTCATTGATCTGGGATGACCCACTAAATACAAGCCATAAAATAAGTGATTTGTGCCTTCTATCACACGCTCCACGCTGAGCTGGATTTTTTCAGTGGTTAACGTGCTAATACAGGTGAAGTCATACACATAAGGTTCTCTATCACCCCATCCCAATTGCACAAATAGGTCTGAGGCCTCGTTCAAAAGAGTCTCCAACAATGCCTTTTAAAATGTCTTCCCTCAACTTCAGAGCAGCATATCTCAAAAGAAGCTTTCCAATACTGCAACACTAACCTTCTCTCTTAGAAAAAGGCGCTGTTTCAGATAAGCTGGACTGTATTTGGCATTACTCCAACCCTACTTGGAATCTGAACATTTAGTGGTAGTTTGTTAAGTATAGAAATCTTTACCATTGCTCATTTTCAGTAAGGCACCTTTCCAAAGGAAGGGAATTTGTGCTGCTCCCTCCCCGTTTACGAGGAGCCAGGGAGTGCTGTGTTCAGCAGTGTACAAAGCAATGCCTTTCGCTCCAGGCAGGCACACACACATGATTCCAATATCCTCACTCTGAATTTGGAAGCCACAGCTGCTACTTTAGAGCACAGCAACTGAAAGCACCCCAGGGGGGGAGCAAGAAAGAGGCTGAGATCCTATATGTAAAGCCATGACATGTTACAACGTGGTTGGGAGCTCTGCTGCAACCAGCAGCCATTGGTGCAGCACATCATATGGTGCTAGGAGAGCTCTCAGGCAAGAGGACATTCAATGAGTAAGAAGTAGAAAAGCTTAGTTCTCATCCAGAGGAGAAGTGCAGAGAAGAAGCCACGGCAAAGGGGCTGCTCTTACCAAATGATGCACTCTAGATAGAAAAGTGATACTTGTCTGTAAAAGCAGCAGTGCAAGAGATTTACACTGCTGAGCAGCTGGTTCATGCAAATGTCCCCACAGACCCAGAGGAAACAAATAGCTAGTCACAGCATCAGGCACTGAACAAGTAAGGACAAATGGACTGGATGAGCTCTAGAGGTCCCTTCCAACTCTGACAATTCTGCAATTAAATAAATAGTAGCACCAGAGTATCCTTTCCTACTTATCTCTCCTGCTTCTCCAGACCTTACTGACTTCTGTGGGGCCTCTCCACCCTGTTCACTTCATGTCTGCTAAACTACCTAGTGATATTAAAGGGAGAGAAGAGTCTACATCATCAGGACATGTTCAGGCAAGCCCAATATGGGCTTGTTTGGCCTGATACTCTGTAAAATGTTCTCAAAGTCCTTAAAATAGTTGTGCATTTTATTCATAGCCAAGGCTGTATGGCTTTAATAAATTCGGCTTTGGATCGCTTTTTGGTGTGCTGTGGGTCTGAGAACTCTTCTGTGGTTTGTGGTCACTTGTTTTTCTAATAGTTTGGTTAGTGTCCAATCTCACTAGTGTTGCTGGCTATAGCCATGTAATTTCTGCTAGAACTGAATTTTCCACACAGTGCAACTTTATAGCCCTGTGGTGTTCCCTGACACATGAAGAGAGGTTACCGCCAGTTTTGACCAACTTCTATGTATTCATGCTTTCAAGTAAGGGGCAGAATAATATTAACTGAGTCTCTTCAAAGTCCTTCAAAAGTTCTTTCGAGTAGTTTATTCTTCCCAACAGGAACCAAATTTTATCACCTCCTCCTTTTTGACAGCACGTATTTCCTATGGTGTGGTGGAACTCAGAGGTAAAGTTGGGATGTAACAGTTTATAATCCCACCACTAAAGAGCCTCATTTCAAGGGATATAACAATAGTTCATCAAACCTCAAAGGCCTTCTCCTTCAAAGGATGCTGGGCAGAGGGGTGGTGGACAGGGCTGCACATGGGGGGACCCTGTCTCCCCATGTCACAACACCAGCACAGACAAAGCAGCAGTGACAATGCCCCAGGGCAGTATAAAAGGGGGCATCCTCCCAGGTTCCACTGCCAGACCTGGCCCAGGGGAAGCCTGAAGAAGTCTGAGAGCAAGTCCTTGAGGAGCTGGGGGAATTACCTGGAGGGGGCTGAGGGAGAGAGACCAGAGGCTGCACAAGGCTGCTGGAGATGATGAGAACCACCAACCCCTGGAGGTGTCCAAGGCTGTCAGGCCTTTCCTGTTGGATAGCTGTGGCCAGACCAGGGGAATGTCTTCTTGGAGAGCACTGCAGAGCTCACCATCCTTATCCCCTGTGGAGACAGGGGCAACAGCCACAAGAAGTGAGATGCAGAGATGTTGCCAGGGTTGCTTTGCAATACCCACTAGTGTTCTGCCAGGCACAGGAAGGATTCTTGCCCCTAAGGCTGATCGAGACAAAGGCCTTTGGCCACTCTCAGAAGCCCCCTGGGATGGCTCCAGGTTGAGGGAGAGTAGGGCTTGGGCATCTCCTGGGAGGCATGACCAGTCTGTGGGAGGAAGAGGCAGGTCTTGCTCACACACAGCTCTGCTGGGGTCAGGGAGGAATTTTCCCCTGGGGCAGAGTGGCCCTGGTCCCCAGGGGTTTTTTGCCTTCCTCTGCAGCACTGAGCATGGCCCCTCACCAGGGCTCCTTTGGGCCCTTTTGGCCAGGTGCCTGCTGCTCCTGCTCCACAAAGGTGGCCCCTGTGCCCTGCATCTGGGGGGAGGAAGCTTTCTAGACCCCCAGGGTGGCCCCCAGGGGTTGCAGCTTTTCTTCTGTAGCATGAGCACAGCCCCTTGTCAGGGGTCCTCTGGGCCCTTTCAGCTCAGTTCTCTGGCTGCTCTTGCCCCTCCAGGCCCCACTCATGCCCTGGCTCTCTCGGGCTTCTTGCCCATTGCAAGTCTGGAGCAGCAGAGAGCTCTGCTCTTCCCTTGGCTCCGTGTCCCCAGGGCTTCTTGCTTCTGCACAACAGCCTGTGCTTGGAAGGGCTCCAGCCTGGCTGCACCATCCAGGGCTGCCACTTTCCAGCTCGCCCTGTGCAGCACCAGCACAGGGCAGGCATGAGAGTAATGCTTCCTCATGTCAAGTCTGACACTCTCCTGATGGACACAGCTTTTTCCCACATGTCCTGGTACTGGGTCCCAGGGAGAAGAGACCAGTGCCTCCCTCTCCACTTCCCCTCCTCAGGAAGCTGTAGAGAGCTGTGAGGCCACCCTTCAGCTTCTTTCTCTCCAAACTCGACAAAGGCAGTGCCTTCAGCCACTCCTCATAGGACACATCTGCCAGCCCCTTCTGCAGCTTTGGTGCCCTGCATGGGATGCATTCAAGTACCTTAATGTCATTTTTAAATTGTGGAGCTCAATCCCCCACAGTATGGGAATGCAATTAGTACAGCTATAGGTAATTATATCAGGATGTGCTTATGTCAGTGTTCATTTGCCTTGCACAGCCCTTTGCAAAGAAGAAAGCACAGTCTGAAAATGCACTGGCTACCAGTTCATTTTCAAGTGTAACTCAAAGCATAGGTTTTAGCTCACAAATCCCATGTCATTTGAAATCATTGCTACTTAGAGACTGTCTTTTACCTCAGAGCCCTCTGAAGAAGAGCACTTCTGGCAAGGGAATTCACTCTAGCCTTCCTCTGCCTCCTGAGATCCACATTTGGACACATACAGGGGCCTGGCTTGTCACACTGAGCTTGCATCTAAAAACTGAGATTCCTTAACTGAAAAGACAATGACTGGCAGCTTTCTGCAGTCATTGCATCACTTTTGCAAAGTAATTACCATGTATGTACGAGAAGAATGATTTTCCTAATTTCTATTATTACTTTGTTTTTTAAAAATTCCTTTCTGTCTAAATGACATCAGCAATTTAGTCAGACAGACATTCTCAGGTGGTTTCAAGTTGGCATATAAAAAGCAAAACATCCTTCTCTGCAGCAATCTCACAGGCACGTCAGGCCTCTTAAGGAGAGGCAGTTGCCTTTTAGTGCTGGATGGCCACCTAGCCAGCCACCTCTTTACCCACATCATATGCTCTGCTGTCATCAAATATAGGAAAGAGTGAAGCTTATGGTCAGGTCTTTTGAATTTAGATTGTAGAAGAGCATAGTTCAAAAAATATAGCTCTCCTTGTCCACATCATGTTCTGGATTTCATTACACCCCTGATGCAGAAAAAGCTCTATCTCATGGTTCTGTGGCCTCCACCAGCTGAAGCTCTGCCAAAAGATAAATCCCCTACATCAGTAAACCCTGTGTGAAGAACTGCAGGGTAGAAATAGGTAAAACAATGTCAGGTGGAGCACCATGCATTTTTGCTGCAGTTTGAAAGCACTGGAGTAGACAAATGTTCCTGGAGGCCTAGGTGGATTACAGGGTGACTGTGAGCCATGAGTGGGATACAGGCAAAGGCCCACTTGTCAGTCAGGCAAGAAGTCTCCATGAGAAAGGCAAGTCCTGTGTAAAGTCCTAGTGACAACTCATTGTAGCACTATGGATATTTCTCATTCCTTGGGTACAAAAAAGACAAATTCTGTCTGGGATGAAGGTAGACAAAAACAGAGCAGTTGATTAGGGGCATGGAGGGCCTACAGAAGAAGATGATGAGTGGAAGGAGCAAGACAAGGCTGAAAGGGCTGCCATCACTTTCAAGAAAGGTATCAAGGATGAAGGTCTGTTCTAGTTTGGTGGGTTTTTTGGTAGTGGGGAAAGGGCCCCAGGATTGGCTCCAGGAAGAAGCTGAAAAGCTCACGCTACTTCCAAAACCCAGCCAAAGATCCATTAGAAGAACAATAGATGCAATTCTATAATTAACATATGAAAGAACAGCTGTAACACCTGAGCAGAGAGGCACTTGGGGGGAGAAGATTTGTGCAAGAGGAGGACAACAGTGCTGGGGAAGGAGAACGGTGCTGGTGGTCGGTGAGGAAGAAGGGGAAGAAGGTGCCCTGCTAAAAAATCTGCTCCTCTCCATGGGGCTGTAGTTCCTCCCAGAAGCCTGCTCCAGCACAGGGTCTCCACAGGGTTGCAGCTTCCTTCAGGGCACATCTACCTGCTCCAGTGTGAGGTTGTCATCACACTGCAGGGTGGATATCTGCTCCACCATGGACCTCCATTAGCTGCAGAGGGACAACCTGCATCACCATGGTCTTCACCATGGCCTGCAGGGGAATTTCTGCTCCAGCACCTGGAGCATGTCCTCCCCCCTCCTTCTTAACTGGTTTTGGTGTCTACTTGGCACTTCCTCTCACAAATTCTTGCTGCTCTTTTCCAGCTGCTGTTGTGCAGCATTTTTTTATCCTTTTCTTTCTTAAATATGTTATCATATAGAGGCAATGTTGCTGATGGGCTCAGCTTTGGCTAGCATGCCAGCTGGAACTAGCTCTGTCCAAAATGGGGGCAGCTTCTTGCATCTTTTCACAGAAGCCACTCCTACAGTCTCCCCTGTTACCAAAACCTAAACCAAATGCACTAAGCTTTCACTCAATGCCGCCTACATAAGGCAAAGCTACTACCAGATGCAAGGCAGGCTTGGCCAGCAGCATTTCAAGCCCCACTGCAGCATACTACTTACTGAGTGGGGCTCAGCTGTAGCTCATGAGGTCCTAGGAGGTCTTCCTCCACAACTCCTAAAAATAGTCAATGCTAATCTTCACATTTGTGTTCTCTGTTTCACTAGTTAATTTTAAGAAAATCAACAAACTACATCTCTTTATAGCAACAGAGGATCCTCTCCATCTACTTTTAACTGCTTTAGTCAATAGAATTTTACATTTTAGCAATTGATAAAGGAGACCCACTTTATTTTTGCAATACTTTTATATCCCTTCACCTTGCATGTGGCTGGAACAGCTTCAAGCTCTGTACAGATCTCTTCAGTTGTGAACAGCTCCTCTAGAATCCTAAATCAACAAACCACTCCTGTATGAATGCTGAATTCTGTGCTGTTAGATGCTCTCAGTCCAAGGGTTTTTAGCTGCTTTATTAAAACATTGGCTTTAGCTATTTGGACTGGGTTTTTTTAATGCCCACAGACCTCCAAGGGCTGCATTCCAACACATTAAAATGTATTATATTATTGCAGTATTTGTAGTAGCACTTATTAAAACTGTGTTCAGGGAGTTGGGATCATAAATCCTCCTGGTCTGCATCCATACCCAAGCTGGAGTATGTTTATGTTTGATAGATGGGCTGTAAAATGAGGGCACATTCTCACGTGTGAAGTGTGAATAGTTTCTCCACTTATTTATTGCAGTTGATGTTATGTGAGGCCTGGGACAGAGCTTGTGTTCCAGACAGAACTGACAGAAGGGGAAATGATGGTTAAAAAAAAAGTGTGTTGTCAGAGCGCCTGAATAAACAAAAATTAAATCTTCTCATTTATTTCTTTGGACTTTGAATCAAGCAAACAGTTCTAAAAACCACTCCTGATCTCCAGGCATACAATTACTGTAGCTACTAGACTGTTTCAGCACCAAAAGCTTCCCAGTGTTGGATCTCATTCTGAAAGGCTGAAAAGATGCATAAAAAAGGGTTCAGTTCAACCCAACCCACATGCCCAGAAAATAGAAGCAGGGAGAAATGGAAAAGATTAGGCTTGAACAAATGTGCAAAATATACTATGCTCTCTGTGCTAGAAATTTGCACTCTGAAACTGCTACTCTATTATTACAGCTGGGGAAAAGTACAAGTGATGGCTAGAGGGAGCTTTTAATCTGAAACTATCACATCTTCTGTAAGGCTGGGGTTCCACTGTTACACAAAAGACTCTTCATGGGCAGTGCTTGGTTCATCTTTCTGAAGTTAAGTAAACCAGAATCTTTAATAAACATTAAAACCTCTCACTCTCCTATAAAGCAAAGAGAAACAAGACAGTAACGCAAGATGATGATGATACCTTAACCAGGAAGACACTTGAGGGAGACCTCACTTATCTGCAAGTTGCTTCTAAATGTGTTGTTCAATCTTAGCAAAATCAAGCGTGTTGCATTTTGGATGGAGTAAGAAAGCACAGAGAAGTGAGCAGGATGGAACAGGACTTTATCAAAGCAAATCACATTTTTTACCTCCTTCTAAAGAAGATTGGGAAAACATATCACAATCTAAGACAGCTCCCTGCCTTTCAGAGATGAAGGTGCAGTAAGCAAGAGTCAGCCATCTGAGAGTTAAAGTTCTTCTCCTTCTGTCAAATTTCAAGGGACAGACTTTAAATGGGGCTGTCACAAGGATATGTGGCAGGAAAGGGACATGAAATGTAGAGGGGAGCTGATACCTTAGGAGCAGGTGATGACACAGCATAGGCAGGAGAGGATGGTTTCCAGGCTGTGCCTACATTTTCTTAATTTCACTTGAAAATCACTTGGTCTTTATATGTTTCTCTCTTATTTCCTCCTTTAAGCTCCCTCTATGTAAATGGTACATTTATAAACATCCTATAGGCTTTATTTACTATTAGACAAGGATAACACTACCAAAAACTGTGGACATGAAGTTCTGGAGTATCAGTATGGGAGAGGCCATGCCTCTAGTTGCACAAAACTTATCTCACATATGCTTATACACAGCCTGTCAGCGATTATAAGGACTGGTGATAAAGAAGACTATTACTTGCAGTAGCATCACAGGGACTTGGAAATCTCAATGGAGGTACAAGGATCAGTTGCACTGCTGGATGTTGTGCACATTACATAAGGAATGATAGGCACAAGGGGTGAGGCAGGCAAATGCATAGAGCAGCAGTGGAAACGAAAGTGATTTTACAAAGTCATGCAACAGAGTCAGCAGCAAGAACTGGGAATAAAATGCAACCTGTGATCCCTTTCACTGCTCTATCTGCACATCCCTGCTGACATGCCCTCAGAAGGTGGTGTGACAGAACAAGCCGTGTCTGTGTTAAGCTGGCAAATCTGCCTCATGTTCTACTGAACACATGGTTCAAACATAACAGAAACATAAATGTATTAAATTATGTGCGAAACAACAAACCTGCACAGAAAAGCTGCTTGACACTCTGGTGAAGGACCACGACTGAGAACCTCTTTGAGGCAGCAGTCTGTAGCTATCAACTTTGAATTATTGCACTTCTGAATCCTGTAGAGAAATTGTTTTCCACAGAGGAAGTGCCAGTATGACTAGGGAGAGGGCCAACACTCATGAAAGCAGTGCTTGGCTGAATGTGTTGCTGCTTTCAGTATTTCCAAGCAGAACAAGGAGGAAACAGAAGAGCAGGGTGGCCCCATCTGGCTTCCTAAACTTCAGGTTCACCCAGGAAGAATATGGGACTAGGAACTTTCTGGATTCACTGTTAGGCAAGGAGTTCTGTATGCTCACAGCCCCAGACGGTCCCTGAGGGTGGTGGTTAGGGTGTTCAGGAGCTGTGAGACTCTGGTCCAAAGTGCACAGAGAAAGCCCAAATAAGGTCTTTTGCCCTAGCCAGATAATCAGTACAGAGCCAGAGGTAGAAACAGTGTCTCTTTGCAGTCTCATGAGGTCTAGAGTGGCACCAGAACTCTCATGTGATCAACTTTTAACAGGCTGGGTTGTATCTGCTTAGAGAAACTATTCTACTCCATTACAAGTTTGGAACTTCAAAATGTCTCCTGCAAATGAAGACAACTTCCTGGTCATTGCTACAGCAACTGAGTTACTACTATGGTGTGCAAGTGGTGTCACTCTGTCCAGCTTGGGACATCTCCGTCACAGTTGAGTCTAGGCTAAAGATACTTAGCTTCCTCCTTTTTCTTCAAGCTGGAGAGCAGAAAAGACTGACCTTTTAGGAACTCTGCTTCAGTGGTGTCTAGTAACAGCACAGAAAGTAAAACAACCCAAAATTTATTTGAATCCTGTGGATGGAAATCCGCCAGGTATGCACAGAGAGCTTCAGTTTGCAGAGGGGGAAGGGAGGATGTATATACAGGTGAAGATAAAAAACCCTGGAATTCAAGTGATTAAATAGAATGTGGAGTCAGCGTTAATTTAACTTTTTATTCAGATCCTGAATTTTAGTGTTGTGATAGTACTCTCTGATCAGAGATAAGAGTAGTGAAAGTAAAGACAGGCACAGATGGTTTGGGTTAGGGTCAAATTAAACTTTCTTCCTTCAAAAAAGCTTCTCACACATTACATTTAGACCTGAAGTTCCATATTTTTCCTCATGCTTTCATTTGCTGTATTTACTTAAACCTGCCTATTTCCTCTTGTTGGTAATTTCCTGAAGCAAGACATAGTAAACCAGTGGCTACTTCAAGTAATCTCAAGTTTCTTCTATTTCAACAAACCATGAAATATCCAAAGTTTCCTTATCTACAGAGCCATTGTTATCCTGTCATTGTCATCTCACCATCAACACAAAACTTGCTAAATTTTCACTTAAATATGCAAAAAGCCTCCCAACCCTTCCCTTTGTCACCTGCACAGGGCCTGTAGCATGTGCTTACTGCATCTTGTATCTTACCCCTACTCCTTCCACAATACTAACATCTGATTTCTTCATGTCAATTCACCTATCTAGACCTTCAGTAATTTCTCTCCTGACAGCCACAACTCCCTCCTCTCTCACCTGGGTGATGTCCATGTAAAACAGAATTGGAAACATCGCCTTCTTTGACTGTTACCCCAAATATAATAATTCTCTTGAGATGCCTTTACTGGTGGGCCTTTTTTTTCACAACATCAGGTTCAACCTTTCAGTCTCAATCACCAAAATGATTCACAGCTCTCCCAGCTACCTAAGCTAGGTTGCCCACTTGTTGTAACCCCTTCCACACTCAGTCATAGATCTTAAACTGTTGCATTTTCCCCCTGCAGAAAGTGCATGTGCATCCCTCTGCAATCCTAGACATACACAGCTTACACTGCTAGCCCTGGTCACATGTTTCTCAACAGATGTTCCTACAGGTTTAAACTGAAAGGATGTGCCTCAAGATTCCTTCTTACTTATTTAAGCTACTTTTGCAATTCCTACATTAACACATCTAACATTTTCTTCTAAAACACGCCAAACACAAGCATATGCTTTTCCTGACCTGAGAAAATCTCCTGGGGAAGGTGCATGGCACAAAGCCTTAGCATTTTAGGCTCTGGTGTAGCTCCCAGGGCCAGCCTGCACATACAAGCAGAGCAGGTAGGGTGTACCTAGCTGTTGTTCAGCTGTGAGATCTGCTAAAACTAACAACTGCATGACTTGCCAGGGAAGGTATATTATTTGCTTTAAAGAGCATCTTCCACATAGTGGTTCTGGTCCATTTTTGTAACAGCAACTAGTTAGGTGAGTCATTCATGAACCTCAACATACTGGGATCTGCTTCCTCCTGCTCCCTCCCTGTTACCCAAGTCTCAGGGTTACTCCTGAAACAAAGAGCTTTTAGGATTTCCTGCTGTATATGAGCCTCATGTTACCTTACTTAAGGTCAGATTCAGCTTTCCACTGTGTAAGGAGGTGTCAATTAATTGACATTTCTCCGCTGTTTGCCTGTACCTATCAACTGCCTTTCCCCTCTCTCCTTCACTCACTTCTTTTTCTTAATCAATTCCTCATGTACTTTGGTCTGCTTAGAGTGAGCCTTCCTTCCTGTTGTCAAGTCAGAGAATAGACGTCAGCTTTATCACACCAGGAAAAATGGTATTATTATATAATACTCCTTAGCCTTTTTAAGAGTGTTTAATGTTTAAAACTGCCCAAGCATGAACTGGTTCATATGACACACAGCAGGAAATTATTTATAAATGGAGAAACACAGGCAGAAAGGTAACAGGAGTCGTACAAGGTCTCACAGAGAGGTAGATCACGGTAGGGTCAGAATCCTCCTAACTTCTAACTCCAGACTTTTAACTCCTTGCTCATTTTCCAGAAAGTGCTGTGCTTAATGTGTTTCATTTTGCACCACAACTTACGAACCAATTTATCTTTGAACCCGCTGTATCTTCGCTCAGCATGCAAAAAGTATTGATGTTGTGTGCTGTACATCTCATGGCTAAAGGAGAAGTTGACTAATGGCTTCCAGGGCAGACCGTAAAGCCCAAGCTGCCATTGCTACTGCCACTGTGTTTGCTTCACCAGAGTCAAAGTGCACATCTCTACTGTGTCAAGAAGTGCTACGCTCAGACCTGCAAGCCATCTCCAGATGTGCTGGTCCACCAACACAGCCCAACACACAGCCACACAGAGACAATAACAGAGTCCCTTACAGAGGGGATAGGCATCTTAGCACGGAGCCAGGGTTTAGCTACCTGGCTTCAGACCCTAAAGTCACTACTTCTGCCAAATCTGTAAAGGCGGGGATTCCTGCAGCATTTGAAATTACTTTTAGAACCTGGTGCATAGTTGTGTGTCCTTCAAAATCCAGAATCTGGCCTTTTACAGACAGAACAGTACAGCAACATCTCATGAAACATCAATTTATCATAATTTTTATTGTTTTGTTTTTCTTGTTAATACTTCCTACTAGTTTATACATATAAGCACACCCTAAATCCACTTCAAAAAATAATTTCCTAGGCTTATCAGCAGATACAGGTAGAATCTTTCAAAGCCTACATACACACACCCCCATATCTATGTGTATATATATATTAAAAATACAGACTGTGTCAAAACCAGCTGCCTACCCACTGCCTCTAACCAGACCTGAATCATAGTGTAAACACAGACATCCATATCCCCTCTGTGTGCAATATGTCTGATTAAATATTTTGTTAGCCAACATGTTTTGCTGGGTTGGTAGCAGGATTTTCAGAGAATCAATTTCTGTTTCTAAATGTCTGCTTGATATATCCTACCTTATTCTGTTTTGTTAGATTTTCCAGAGGGGCTCTGAAAACTTACCAAAGTAACTTCTGAGAATGAAGCTAAAAATTTAATTCTGTAGACTGCAGGAATAAATACTGGAAGTCACATAATGCATTTACATTTAGGCAGAAAAAGTAACCCTTGGGAAAATATTGGCATTGGCATGTTCTGTCACACACTGGTCTGTGCTTTTCATATTATTGTTGGTTTCAATAGTAATTGAATTCAATAGTAATTTAAAGAAATCTACAATACCCCTCATTTATAATTGCAAATAGAAATAATAACAATGGACTACTGCCACCAGGCAAATATCAGGCCAAATTCACTCTTGTCTACCAGGTCTCCCGATATCCTTTTTTCCTCTCCTTGCAGCCCAAATGAAAGACAAAACCCTGCCCAATTTCAGTATGGAGGTGCTACCCTCCACTGCCTTCTCTTGCCCATGGTTTGAACGCCAATAAAAGCAGAAAGCTACACCCAGTGAAAACTAGAAAGTCAGTAATATAAGGGCAAGATAAGCACAGTGACTTGACACATATCCTGAGGCAGTGAATTTGAATCCATTCCTTGATCTGAAGTGCCAGACAACTTTCAGGTTTTTGATATGCATATGCTGCAGTAGCTTTTATTGAAACAAAGAAGAGAAGAAGACAAAGGAACAGAAGGAGGAAAGAGGGAGCATCTCATCCCAGCTGTGGCATGTGCAGTCAGAAGATTTCACTTGGGTCCACAAGGCTTAATGCTAAAAATGCAATGATAACCCTGCCTTGAACTGTTTGCAGTACAGACTTTGTCTATGGACAACCGTGCCTCTCCATCATGTGTTAGGAGACTTCTTGTATGTATTAGGAGACATGTCTCAACAGAGGCGTCACCTGGGACAGAAGGCACCACTGATGAATTTAGGAAGAGCATTTTCAATTTGACTGATATGGCATATGCAAATCTCTCTGCCCACTACAGCAGAAAGTCCCCAGCTCTGGCTTCACCACATCTCGATACCCTTACCCTTCTCTAGTGCTCACAGTATCAAACTCACTGGTAAGCACAGATGCGACAGCTCTGCTGAAGCCATGGAAAGTGGCATGAATTTGGCTTGTTACTGCTACAGCATCCCTGACCAAGTGTTGATTAATGCCTTCTACCCTCCTTGCCTGAGTGCAACAGACAACTGAGTCCTGATCCCCCTACAACCTTCATTCCTGTCTGAGGAGGTGTTTGCATGTCTCCTCCCAGACCTTGCTTTAGTTTCAACATCTTTTCAGGGATAGCAACACATTAAAAAATTAAAAATCCAGGATCACCCCATCTATGTTTAATTAGGTAATTCCACAATCACTCTCAGGGCTCTTTCACCAAGTTGTCTTTGTGTCACTGTGTTGTATGCTCAGAATGAACTGTTGTCTGCTTGACTACCCAGATCTTCATTGGAAGAACAGACCTATCAGACCTTTTAACACCAACATTATTCAACCCTGAGTCAGACAAGTTGGCTATTAGGAAGAGGTCTTGCAACATTTTAACCTCATAACCTGTGAGGACAGTTCAATTTTGAAATGGTTCAAATTTTTTTCCCACCCAGCTCTCCTTCAATGCATACAGCCAGATCCCTGAATATGGCACAGCAGTGTTCAGCCAAAAGCCAGAAAGATTTTGCTAAACCCATTGCTATAATCACATCAAAATAGATATAGTGAGGGCAGGTGAAAAGATAGAAGAAAAAAAAAAATAATCAAACCAAGAGCAGGCCTGTTCTTTTATAATGGATATGGCTTTCTTACTTAATTCCATGGGGCAGTTGGAGGCAGAGACACTTACTTCAAAGCCTTAGCCCTAAGTCGACCTGAAAGAATCAACCTCAGCAGCTTTGTCTCAGCCTACACAGTATGTCACATAACTTCTGCTAGTGTTGCCTATCTGTTGCTGTAGAACCTACACAACAGGGTTTCTAAACTCCCTTCCTCAAACCTGAGGCTCCTCTTTGGCACCTCCCCTGGGACAGGATCATCAGGCTGGCACCTGAGAAAGCCACAGATTAAGAACTAGCAAAGAGTAAGGGAAAAAAACTCTTAAACACACACAGGCACATACATGGAACACCTGCCTTCAGGAGAGGATGAGCAGAGCTGCTGCAAGCTCAGCCCATCCTGCAAGGAAAGGACACCATGGAAAGCTGAAAGAGGAAGGAGAGGAGAAGTGCAAAGGGGCCTTTCTTTTCTGAAATGGGCTTTGTTCCTAGAGGGCTCAATCTTTCAGTACGTGCAGGCTTAAAAACATCTTATTTTAAAGCAGTTTTGTCCAAGAAGACTTCACTACTTGACTCTACAGTATGAAGACAGAGAAACTGTCTAAAGGAAAACTTTTAAACTATATTCAGGACAAAAATAATGGAGATGTGCATACTACCCTAACATTTAGGACAACTGCTAAATATGCATCTTGTAGGATGGGTATATTATACATCACTAATCTTCAATGGTTCAGTAATA
The DNA here is from genome assembly GCF_000747805.2 of Chaetura pelagica. Taxonomy (NCBI): domain Eukaryota; kingdom Metazoa; phylum Chordata; class Aves; order Apodiformes; family Apodidae; genus Chaetura; species Chaetura pelagica. Next base: position 1,928,057 of record NW_009953920.1, read on the forward strand.
CAAGGCAGCCAAAATGCACCAATTACTTGACTGTTAATTTCTAGCATGGATTTCTACCACCCCTGAAGATTACACTTACAAGTGCTTTACAGAATCACAGAATCCTAGGGGTTGGAAGGGACCTCAAAAGATCACCTAGTCCAACCACCCTGCCAGAGCAGGGTCACCTAGAGCACATCACACAGGAATGTGTCCAGGTGGGTTTTGAATATCTCCTGTCAAGGAGACTCCACAACCTCTCTGGGCAGCCCGTTCCAGTGCTCTTTAGAGCAAGATATAGACATTTGAACTTCACAACATCTCCTGAATTTATCACACCACTGTCTTCATATGAGGCATATTAAGACAATATTAATGCAATTTATGTAAATGGAGCTTGCAACCAACTTCCTGATATCTAGAAAGACTGCAAAAAATATTTAGGTATCTCATTCTGTGGGGAACACAGATGAGCTCCCATTTAGATTTTATGGCTGAAATTATGGTAATGGAATAGTTGTATTTATTAAATTGATGTTTTAGTGTAGTTGCTATGTTTTCTCTACAGCTGATAGCTTTCAGTCAAACTAGATATGCACAATCCTCCCCTTTTGGCAAGGACTCCAGGATCTGAATGAATTAAAATAGAAGTGGGGTTTTTTTATCCTACAGGACATGTAAGCAGTAAAATAAATCACATTAATCCCTAATTTCAAAAGTCAGCTGAAGCTAGTGGAGTCTTTGACCTCATATAATGAGTCTCTACTCTTCTTTCCCTTGAGGTTTGCCAGCCCAACACTGTATCTTCAACAGGGTCTTCAAGGATCCTGGTCTTCCCCAGGGGCTCACAACTCTATCACATCGCAAGTGACACAGGTGAGATCTTGTGCCAGTGTCATAAGATGTGACAACAGAAGGGTGGCTTCAGAAAAAAAAAGTAAGTATTTCAACAGTGGAAGATAACTGATGAAAGTAGAACATCAGAAACAGCAGCCAAGGTGGGAAAACCCCCAAACACCTAGCCTTTCTTCTGAAGTCTCCTTCTGGAGTCTCCTTCACTGGACAAATTCAAAACCCGCCTGGACACGTTCCTGTGTGATGTGCTCTAGGTGACCCTGCTCTGACAGGGGGGTTGGACTAGATGATCTTTCGAGGTCCCTTCCAACCCCTAAGGCTCTGTGATTCTGTGAACCAGTCATATATACAAGTAATAAGTATGTGCCCACACTTACCATTTAAAGTCTGTCAAATATTTAAAGCTAAATTAAATTTCACTTGGCTGAAGCACGACGAGCTCAACAGCAGCTGCTTCTGCCCAATGCCCTGTTGCAATGGCCACAATGCTAATGTCTCTACCCAAGGCCCCAGCAGCCAAAGTGCTGCACATGGAGCAGGGCAGGGGAACCACAAGCCCCTCAAACCCACCTTTGCCAAACACCACTTGGCTGCCCGTCCCCCAGCTACTGTTTGAAGAGCTCCAGTTCCCTAGGAGGCCCAAAGACTCCTTATGCTAGGTGAAAAGTCAAAATAAAAGACTCTGATTGACAGCTGAGCATGAGGACCTACTGCAGGAGGAATGAAAATCATTCCTTGTAGGGTGCCTCTAAGAGGGGGATTGATGAGAAGTAAAACTTGGGTGTACTTTTATTCAGTTCATGGAGCTGGGCTCCCTTTGAAAGCTGTGACTATTGCCCCCACACTTGAAGCCTCCAAAGCTTTGAATACTGGTATAAAGCTCACTGTAAGTAATATCAGCACAACAGACATTCTGGCACTGTCTCTTGCACCTGTATGAACTGTACTCCCAAAAGCAGCCAACACCCAAAGCTCTCACACGATCCCTCTTTACTGAAGTGCCTCAGCACCTTGTTATCCTCAAAAAGAGAGGCTCATATAATGTCCCCACATGGCATTGCTGAGTGGCAAGGAGAAATGCACAGGGAGATTAAAGCCTTGAGGGTTACTTGTGGTCAAACTCCCTTTCTAGAGACCACACTGGGGTCATCTGAGGTCAACCAAGTAGCCCATAGGGGTTATTTGAGGTCAAACTCCCTTTTAAAGCCACAAGGCAAAGGGCTCCGGAGTAGAGGATCAAGCTGAGGACCCTTTGTAAAGCAGAAAAACTACAACTAAACCCGGAAGCTAAAAGTGCAAGGAGAGGGAGGTCCAGCCCCTCTGAGGCCAGTTCGTACACTTTGGTCACAACAACCCCAGGGAACGCTACAGGCTTGGGGAAGAGTGGCTGGAAAGCTGCCCAGCAGAAAAGGACCCAGGGGTGTTGATTGACAGCCAGTTGAACATGAGCCAGCAGTGTGCTCAGGTGGCCAAGAAGGCCAACAGCATCCTGGCCCTTATCAGGAGCAGCGTGACCAGCAGGAGTAGGGCAGTGATTGCCCCCTGTACTGGTGGTACTGATTGCCCACTGGTGAGGCTGCACCTCAAGTACTTTGTGCAGTTCTGGGCCCCTAAATACCAGGACACTGAGGTGCTGGAACATGTCCAGACAAGAGCAACCAAGCTGATGAAGGGTGTTGAGAACAAGTCCTATAAGGAGAGGCTGAGGGAACTGGGATTGTTTAGTTTTGAGAAGAGAAGGCTGAGGGAAGACCTCATTGCCTTGTACAACTACCTGAAAGGAGGTTGTAGCCAGGTGGGTGTTTGCCACAATGATAAGACCAGAGGAATAGCCTGAAGTTGCATCAGGGGAGGTTTAGACTCTATATTAGGAAGAATGTGGTCAGGCATTGGAATGGGCTGCCCAAGGAGGTGGTGGACTCACCATCCCTGGAAGCATTCAAGAAAGGTGTATATATGGCACTTCAGGTCCTGCTCTAGTGGGCATGGTGGGTTTTTGTGGGTTGTTTGTTGTTGGTGGTTTTGTGGTTTGTGTGGCTTTGTTTTTTCCTTTTTTCTGTTTGCTGTCATTGTTTTCTTTTGGGTGTGCACTCAGTAGTATTAGAGGACTTTTCCAACCATGGTGATTCTGTGATCAGAAATTAATATGGGAAAAGCAAGATTAACCTTCTATGAATCGAGAACTTACAGTAACATAACTTGAGTGTGTAAGACACAGTCACAATCAGGTAGAGAAAAAAATGAACATAAGTTACAACTCCCAGTGAAACAACTGTGTGGCTACAGCTTTTTCCAAATACCAGAAAAAAAGGAATGTAATTCTGCCAGCCTACAACGGTACTTTGTGATAAGAGATTGCAAACAGTGTTTTAGAATTTAAAATGAGTTAGCCAGGAAAGTTTTTCAGACTTCCAGGGATGATCCTGACTTGCGCTGATGTTTACTATCAGCTTTGCAGTTGAGTCGTGCCAGGCTTTATTGCAAGCTCTTCTCTGTGTAATTGTTCAGTTTGCAATACGTGCATTTGGAGGACATCTTTTATCTGTATATTTGCTCACTAGAAATTGAAAAAGAACTAGACAGTCACACAAAAAATTAAACATCCTACCTGATACAGGCAGAACTCAAGCTAACTTAACCATTTAATGCAAGTTCAGGCAGACATTCTCCTTTCAACACAAGCAGGTTTGGACTCATTAAAACAGCACTACCTCATCTGGAAGTAGTTTTTTATCTCACATATACTTTTCCTAATTTCAGAATGTTTCCCATTGATTACTGGTTTTAAGTTTGCGCTCACTAGATTTTTCCTTACTTTTAGTTCTGTTTGTCTTTAATGTAAATAAGAAGAATGAGTAAAATATAAAATGGAACAAATGAAAAAAATTCTATGGGTCATACAAATAAGAAAGTGATCAAGTGACATAACTGTCTAGGCAAGAGGAATCCAGTGTCCTGCACCAAGTGCAATCCATGGAACAAACAGCACAGTGATTTACAAACAGAAGAAAAGAAAAACCCAGACTGGTGAGAACAGCAGATCTGCCTGAAATTTATTTTACACAGTGCTGGACCAATAAATCAGTAGAATCAGAGGCATGTGAAGTGTTGGGTTTTTAAGGTTTTCTTTTTAAAGAATTTGATCTATAGGAAATGAGAGCTACCACATAAACTAAAAGTAATCATGCAAAACAGGCCAGAGCTTATGAAGCACAGTAAGTTCAACATCAGCTGGAAAGAATATGTTTGGCAGTTCAAGCCTCACTTTTTCTGCTTTTGAAATGCACTCAAGGAGAAAAGCACAGACACATAATTTGGAGGAATACAGCAACCATCTAGATGTTGGTTTACAATGCCTTTGAAGGTATCATCACTGAATTACAGAGCAACTTCAAGAAGACAAGCTATTTGGTATTTTCCAAAACAAAAATGGACCTTTGGACCTTGAGCTAAATCCTCAGTGGACATTCTGTGACAACAAAGCTTCACATACATTTTCACCACGCAAGCTTTAACAAGCAGTAAGCTCCTTAGTGCATTCAGTGACATCCTTTCTAAACAAGCATCCTGTGCTCTTTCCAATACACTACCTGACAAATCTCATACAATTCTGTGCTCATGTTTACTAACAGTAACACTTAGCTTCCCTCTTGCATGTGCAGTATACTTTTTCCTCTCTCTGACACCACACAGCCACTCATCTGTTAGAGTAACTAACTTAATGGTTGGACTCAATGATCTTAGAGGTCTTTTCCAACCAAAATGCTTCTGTGATTCCTATCACAAGTTTATCAAGACAGGCAGGAAGACAACTTTGTTTCCTACATCAAGAGGCACTCTTCCAGCACTTAAAAATCTCCACAGTTCCACCCTGAAACAGGAATTCCTGAGACCCGTTTGAACTCATACCACTTAGTTGAATAATTTTATTATAACTCTTGTTTTGCTTAAACTTCTTGATATTTGTATCCTTTCATGGGTACTAATATGGCACTAAATGGCACTAAATCCATCCTACTGGATGCAGCTGTGCTGCAGCCAATACCAAGGTTTGTTCATTGTTTGTCTCATGAACACTATCAGCAAATCAGAGCATGTTTTTAGCTATTGAGGGCTGAGAATGTGTTTTCTGACCTATTCTCCTGATTTCACAGATTTCACATTAATGAGTACAGATTCCTCATTGTCTGCCTGGTAATATTTTGGCCTGTGATGCCAGAAGCATGCAACAACACTAGCAGGTAATACCAGCCCTTCATATTAAATCAAATCCTTTGTAGTTGTACAGCAAAAGTCACAAATCATTCTTTCTGCTGTGGACCACTGATTTTACAACTCACAAAGTTACTATGCAAAGAAATCACCCCAAGAAAACAATGTGGAAAGTGTTTCTTGGGGATGTGGTGATGACCTATCTGATGTCCTAGATGTAGCTTATTACCATGAAGCCCAGGGACCACGTAGATGAAAAGTATTTTCACAATGTTGTATGCTAAAATCACAACCAGTATCCAAAACTCATTTTGACAGGGCTATGGCCTATATGCTACACGCTGCACACTCATCATTGCCTGAGAGTGGTTAGATACAAAAACTAGCAAGGGAAGAAGTTATTTTACTGTTACCCAGTTTGTTGACCTTATTGTCCCCATCTCCAAAGCATGAAATGACAGTGATGCACAAAGACACAACTTGCTACCAAGTTGATCACAGATGCATCAATAAACTGAAGAAAAGCAGCACATTCTGTTCTCCAAAATAATCTCAACTAACTTTTTTCTTGGTGGTGGTTGGTTGGACTGCAGTCCCAGTGTTTAAAACCAGCTGCCATCTGGGAAATTAAATTCAATACCTATGATGTGACTTTTCAAAAGCACAGCTTTTCAGCAAAAGGGAGCTGATGTATGTCCAGTTTTTCTGAAAAATCAAACTATTTAATTGAGTGTCTGTCTGACAAGGACATAAGCCTAACTTCACACACCTGTTGTGAAAGCCTTGGGCTCCAATTAATGGCAGGCAAAAGACGCATAATTAATATCACAAGAAACCAAGAAATGAATACATTAAAGTTCCTACTGCAGTTTTAACTTCATCACAACACACAGGTCTTTTGTTGGCTTTCTCCATAGAGGTGAATTTCCTGTTTCTCCTGGTTAAATGTATATACCAGAATTTACTCATTAAATGTCAGGAAATACAATTCAACTGAGTTAACTGTGGCTGGAAAAATCTGGATGGAGCAAATTATTTAGTGTCACTTATTTAATAAGATATTACCTCCCTTCTCTATTTATGGTTTTTTTCATGAGCAGACTTGTATTTTTACTAGGGATTTTTCCCCTTGTTCAGAAACAGAAAGTAAATGACATAAGTGATTATATTCACTGAGAAGGTGACATCATTCAAAAGACATTCCGACTCCAGCTTCAGATACTTACTACTCTCTACCCACTCCCTGTGCAGAGGTCCAACACAGGGCTCTTGCATTCGTTAAGTTCTGCTTACATCTTCAAAATACAAAATGTGAATGTGCAATACTCAATTATACCTATGTGAGACTGGACACAAAATTCACAAGCTCATGAATATGTTCATTTTAGAACCAGTGTAAACCTCAGCAATGGCTACCAAGGACTTTGAGTATGAGTGTTCAGATAACCATAATACCCACGTGTATTTTTGCAAACAGACAAAAAAGCCCAGTTATTTTTCCAAGTGAAATTTTCTAGGTAGCCAGTTCAAAAAAAACTAAATTAATTCACAACTCTGCATTGCTAGTAAGAACCTCCCTTTAGTATTTCCTTATCTTTGAATTATTTGGGCCATCTTATCTTTAAGCTAAGCAGGGCTGTTTGCATATCCCAAAGACAGTGCATTAAATCTCCCAACACTCTTTTGAAAGTTGAGCTGTTGCACACTGCTGTTTATCTGAAGTACTGGAGGGTTTTCATGATGCAAGGTCACATAGTAAAACTAACTGAAGGTGAGGTGCACAGAATGGTATTTAACAAACTAGGAGTAGTCTTTTTTTATTCTTTATATTTTTTTTAAATAAAGAACAATTGTGCAACTAGTGAGCAATAAACTTGGGCAAAATTTGGTTTATGGGAGATATATTACTAAATATTCCACAAATACAATTTCTGCATATGGGAATATATGCAGAGATGGAAAAAACCCCAAAACCCAGCTTGCAGAAACACATGTTGTCAGAGATATTATGCTGTACGAACTGTTTATTGGAACTGTGTCCCATGTCAATACTAAGGAAAATAAAGAATGGAAAATAACTTTGGAATTGAATAGAGACCCTGTCACAATTAAATTTGATACTTGGAGCCCAAGCCAACATACTGCCAGGACCAAAAGAAAGTATATAAGAAAATGAGGAACAAATCCAAGATGGAAAAAGTAAAAGTTAAATTAGCATCATACAGTGGAAACATCAATAATTAGACAAATGCATAATAACCCTGTGAAGTCAATTACTTTTATGACAGTGGGACTGGAAACACAGGCATTTTCAGGGCTGAACATTTGCAAAGAATTAAGACTGGTTAGAGCATACAATGGGTGCTGTGTATGATCTAAACAGACAATAAGAAACCAGAAGAATTCAAAGATATTTTTGATACAGCAGGATGCAATAAGAATACATTAATTTTTTTTTAACCTGAGGTAACCCTTTCCTCCCCAGTCTCTGTTGCACCCACAGTTTCCATTCAGCCTGTGCATGTACTAACAAACACAAAAATTGAAGAGAAAGCTTAAGAATACCCCATGAAAGCAGGCAGTTAAAAGAAAGCAAATACTGTTGTTACATGTTCTACATTATCCTGATTTTTCTTTCAAACTCACTCTACTTCACTTTCTGCCTCTGCCTGCCTTTGAGCTACCCAGTGCACAGAGCCTTTCTTTGCATGCATTTGTAAAGTGCCTTATAACAGGTCTCACTGGTGAAAAGTTCTTCTCTCCCTCCCTCTGTTCTGAGCAGACGCCTGCTCTTATCTCTGCTGCTTGAGGCCCTAGGTAAAGGTAGGTGTCCCACAGCAGCAAGATGCAATGCACTGCATCAGTGATACCACTCAGGAGTAAGGGCTGTACCTGCATCCCTGTGCTCTGCTGGACTAGGGCTGTATTGGGACATATTTCTAAAATACCTCAAGGCTTCCTGCAGTGCCTGGACTGGGAGAGTATCTTCTCTTGCAAAGAAAGCAAACTGTTCAGTCTTAAAGAGAGTGCTGAGCAACCACTTAAGAAAAAATAAATAAAATTTCATTTCACAGAAGGTTGGACAGGCAAGGAGAAGTGACAGGACTGAGACCATTCAGCAACTCCATGACAGAGCTGGCACCAGAGCGCAGCTATCCTGGACTCAAGCATGACACTGAGTTCACTAAGCAGCAGTACCAACCAGCTGCTATTCTAAAGAAAGTGAATACTTCTCTAATAATGCCACTTGAGTTCACACCAACACGTACATATTTGGTAAATGCCGTAGCCACCACCACAATTCTGAAAGCAGGCAAGTATTGTTGTTGTATCTCCCTGTTTCTCATGCTATTTTGATTAAGTTCATGCAAGTATTTTCTTACTACTAATTAAACAGCCTACCATCAAAATCTAGAGTGGATTTTTTTGTTGGAATAAATACTTTAGATACTCACCATGACTACAGCACATTCCATTGGAAGGATCCTGGAGTGCTTTTGCAAGTATTTACAAGAGCTGCTCCAAGGCCTGTGAAACTCACAAGTATTTTTACACTAACTTCATGGAGGTCTGGTCTAATTCATATTTATTTATCCTCATGAGTAGCAGTTTCCAAATTTTACAGATAAAAAACCAGAGGTATACACAGGTTAAGGCCCCATTGTGGATAAAACTAAGTACCCATGCTAAGGTTATGCACCCAGAGACAGCAGGTTGAGTCTCCAAGCCCATGGCTAGACCACAGATTTCCAAAGTCTGTGGATGATGATATTTCTGCCAGCAGAGTTCTGCCTGCCATCTTTGCACACATCTGGGGCCAGCTCCAGAATGCTGGGCATCCTTCTCCTATGCATTACTCTGCTGATTTCCATGTAAAGTTTCATGACAGAGGTGCAATCAGAGCAAACCTGTAACACTCCAGCAGTAAAAGCACCACAAAGGCAGCACCTGCCTTTATGTACCAGTTTATCAGTAAGAATAGGCAAAGTAGGATTACAGCACAAGACCCAAATCAAATGCCTTCCTCAGCAATTCCACTATGATGGCTCACTTGTCCAACTCCCCAGAGGGAGAGTCCTACACACTAACCTACAGAGTAGCACTCTTCTTTATCCCCATCCCCTTCTGCCTCTCTTTCTCTGTGGATCTGAACCCTGTCCTGCCCAGGTGGCTGTCTACCAGGAGGCCTGGAGAGTGTCCTTCCCAAAACAGTTGACAGCCAGGCAGCTAGATCATTGCCTGGAAAGTGGGAGATGTTCATTGTGGAAGGCTTTTGGTAAGAAATCAAACCATTAGAGTTTTGTAGGAAGGCATGAGAGTATGGGACCAACTGAAGCTCCTGCTCCATTTAAAACAAACACTTCAAAGAAAAAGGAAGAAAGAAAAAAAAAGTAGTTATTTTGCCTCCATTCTGGGAATGAACAATACAGATGTTGAACTCCAGAAAAGACTGCTGAGATCTAAATTCCAGTCTGATATAGGTCATTCCACGTCAGCCTGTGCTTGATGCACAGAAAGTGAAGTTAAGACACTTCACTTCCCTTTGGCATCTGTTGCCCAGAATGCTGGTATCAGAAATAGATCCTACAGCTCCAGACTCTCTCCTAACCTCCAAAAAATTCAGAAACAAGGTGTTTATGACAGTAATCACTGAGTCCAGAGTATCACCCCTGATTTCCTAGCTTTTAGCTCTACATAGCAGAGAAAGTCTTTTCAAAAGAGTTAGTATGTATGCAATAATGACTTGTAACCAATAGTATTACAAAGGAAATACAGGACCTGTGTAAGGTTTCATTTTATTGCTACCTAAATTCCTGCCTGTTGTAATACAGTGGAAAATTCTGAGATGAAAATTTTGTCTCCAGGGTGACACCCAACTCTAGGAAATTAAAATAAATTAAAATTCTGTTCAACAAAGTGATCTGACTTCCTTGCTAGTTGATATGAAGATCATCTTTAGAAAAATGTACAAATTTCTTAGCTTTTGAGAGATGAATTTCTTAAGTCAGTAAGAAATGAGGCTCACTAAAGCACAAAATAATTCCAACAGTAGCCAGAAAAAAAATCATTGGTTAAGTTTGGAAGAGACCTGAAAGATCATCAGGTTCCAAGCTCCCTGCTATGAGCTGGGACACCTTCCATTAGACCAGGCTGCTCAAAGCCTCATCCAGCCTGGCCTTAAGCATCTCCAGGCAGGGGGCTTCCACAACTTCCCTGAGCAAAAACTCCACCCCATATTTAATTTTATTTAGTGTGTTTAGCACAAAGAATAGACAAGCGTTAAAAGGGTAAAGATAAAAATAATACAACAAAAAACCCAAACCAAACCCAAAACCCAAGCAAACCTATTTTTATGAATCTGCAGCCTGTGATGCATTTATAGTCAGGCCCTCTGTTAATATAGTTTTCAAATTTTATTTTTATTTTTTTAGAAGAGAGGTAAAATTATATTCCTTGAGCAGCAAGGCCTGTTTTTTGTGATTTTCTTCAACGTAAATCTTGCTTTTGCAGGGTCACATATCCCCCATGCTTCTCTTTTCTACCCACAAATACAACTAGTGCCACACCTCTAAAATGAATATTCCTCCAAGGTTCAGTTCAGGAGTCTCATGATGCTCACAATTTGTAGCCTTGTGTGATCATCTGGTTAGCTCAGAATCAGTATTTCAGGGCCACTTAGAACTACAGGATCCTAACATGTCCTGATTTGTATCAAGAGTTAACTCTGTCAACTTCAGTGAAGAAACATTTCTGTAAAAGCAAAGTATGTAAAAGAAGAGTTACACACAAATGCTTGTCTACAGGTAGGAAAATATGCTTGAAAAATTAATGGTGGAGATGAGACTTGGTGTGCCAGACCTAGTCATATACTCCTAGAATAAGTAAGAATGCAACCACTGCATACGTTATGAATAACACCACAAAATTTACAGTGACCAACAGCAAATCCCAGATTATTTCTTTAGTCTCTTTTCAATCTATTCATAGATAAAACAAGATAGAAGTTCTTCATTACAAGTTCTGATTCAGACAATTATTGTTCTGCTTAAATAAACAAAGTCATTCCATTTCTGAAAATGGCAAAAAAAAAAGACAGCACAGGGATGGAAGTGAGAACAGTACACCAGAGGAGGAAATCCCTATTTTAAACAACTAGACTCATCAGAGTGGAAGTGTAAATTCAGAATATAGGGTTGAATTTTGTTGTAATCTCCTGCACATTGACTAGAACCATAGAGAACAATTGCTACAGACATTTCCAATGGTTTTTGTTCCATTTTCTGGAAAGGCTTTTTTTTTTTTTTTTTTCTGGAATACCGTAATGTTTTTTCTGCCCCTCTCCTGTTATCAGGAAAGATAATTAAATAAGAAAGGAAACAGTTAAAATTACTTGTTTGATTTAAAAAATCTATGAGAAAAATTCTAGAAACAATTGTGGAGAGTCTGATTTTTTTTTTATATTTTTTTTTTAGAAATGCTACTACTGACAAAGAAAGATGGAAAGCATTTCAGCTAGCTTTCCTTAAGTTGAGGCCTCAATCACTGAATAAATGACAGTCTACTAAAGGTATCTGGTCCTACATCCAGGCAAATTGAGGTTGCCTGATATTAGCCTGGAGCAACCTAGGAGTCAGGATTTTTCATTTGTATTCCCTGAGTACCCGCTTACTTGAACTGGACAGATCTCAATCTTTCTATACCAACATCTATTCCCAATAAGGAAGTGGAAGCTTAATTAAGCACTGGAAAGTTATTTTAGTATCCCAAGTGGATGCTGTCATAGAAAGAAAACGTAACTTTCCATTGAGAGAACGCAAGATAACTTGTGCCAGCTTGTTTGACTTCTCTCCAAGAGGCAGCTGTAGTCCCGCTAACTGGCTGTCAGAGTGGAGGGCTTTGATTTTGGAAAGAGCACCAGCAGGACAGCTGCAGTCTGCATGGAAATCCAAAGGATGATAACTTGGACCTAGTTGGTGGTCATGTTTTCTTTGATTCTGGGAGATTTCATCTGCTGCCATCTCACACAGCCCCATGCAAAGACAAAGGCTTTTCATCATCTGAACGTTGGTCCCCCCAGGAAGAAATTAAATTACCTGACACAAAAAGGGACAGCTTGAGACTGAGGCTGTTTCTGTACTTTTCAGGACTGTTGAATATGAGAATTGAAGTGCATGAACAGCAGTTAACTTGGTGGCTGGGTTCCTTGCATCCCTACCTGGCCACATGCAGTCTGGTTCCTATGCAGCACTCCTCCACTGGTGCTCAGCTAGCACTGGAGCCAGGACCACTACCCAGTGGGAGCTGTGGCTGGGCTTCCCTTGCCCCCAGCACTCTCCTCAAGGATAAGAAGAGAAATTTCCTCTAAGCTCTGTGAACTGTGCTCACTAGCAAGCCAGAGGCACAGGTTATACCCCCAACGTCCATCTTATGCTGAAGGGGAGAAGGACAAAGACCTCCATCTTCCTCTCTCTCTTTGGGACTGGGGAAAGAACATGTAAAGCAGCCCATTGTCTTTTTTTCCCCTATTATCCAAGCATGACAGAAAAAGTTCCAATGTCCCTTGATGAATCTCCAGCATTTTTCCTTTCCCTCCAGAAAACAGAGCAGAGGGAGCAAAGTGGAGTGAAAGAGCAGCTGTGGGTTACAGATAGGAGACAGCAAGGGTCAGTCCTGTTGCTGTGGGACCCACCAGGTTGTCAGAGTAGGATAACATAGACAGCTCTGTGTGCCTAACATATTTTTTTCCCCTACAAACAACAAAAATAATGACACAAATGACAGTATCCACTTCACACAGATTTTGAATTAAAATAAACCAAACTCCACAGCTGCTTTTCAGCCACTGTTGCATCCCCTGTTCCCCAGTGCCAAACCCTCATACAGACTTAAATTTCCATTCTCTGCTACAGAATGAACCATTCAAGGTAATTAGCTATTCTTTTTCTTTTCCTCCCCAAAACATGGAAACCCACGTAACAGGGGAGGGCAAGAGGAACTCTATGAGTTTTGTTGTTGGTCACGTAGTTAATTTTGCTGATTGAGTCACAGCTCTCTTTTCTTCCTGGTGATGATTGTGATTGTGCACATAAAAGGCAACAGACCCTGCATAACACCCAAACCCAGGGCCCTGGCCCTTAGGATTTGTCACCAAAATATCAGGGCTCTGGGTCCCTTCCACAGCCAGCACATTCACACCTCATCAAGCCTCCTCCAGTTCTAAAAGAAAAGCCTGATGAAACAGAACTATTTTTTTAAAGGTTAGGTTACTTTTTCATACTTTCCCTTCCCCAGTGGTACCTTATATCTCTGTAACATCAAACAAACCTCTGGATAAAACAATAAAGGCAACTCCAGGGAAAACACTGAATGGCTTAACAAACTAAGGAACAGCCAGAGGAAATCACTTCTGAACAGGAAAAAAATACATGGAATATTCTTGGGCTACCCAATACTAGTGATTCCCAAAGACTGCTCACACTCAGCAGCTTTTCCACCCTACAGCTAAGAAATTCAGTTACTTGACAAAGACGATCAAGAACACCTCCCTTCTAGAACTGAATCAAGCATAGAAAGCGTTTGTGGTCTCACTTGTGTCCTTCCAAGCCACTTGCCTCTCTCCTACCAACCTGCAACAATGGGCATCTTCCCAGTTCCATTTCCTTATTCCTCTTACTTGCATTGAATTCTTGAAATTTTTCTGTGTTAGAAATATCTTCATGTGTAACTTGGATGTGTCCTAATTTACCTAAAAGAATTGCAGAGTGCTTGAGGATGTTCCTTGTGAACTGAGGAGATGGAAATACTAAAACTTGAAAAAGGTAACTGCTTAGCAACTCATTTATATGAAACGAAGTCAGAAAACATGTTATTTCCTTCTCAATCCTTCAGTTTTTATTACCTTAATTCTTGTGGTAGCATTTCACTGCTTCCTTAAGAGTGTTGTGGTCGAAATACGGCTCACAGTTTCAGTGTAAAGAACAGAAAACAAACCTCCAAACTCACAACTCTAAAAGCCACTTTTCTTTCCTTTAGAAGGATGAAACCCACTGTCTCTTATAAGCCACGTTTGGAAGGATGAAACCCACTGTCTCTTATAAGCCATTTCAAATTACTCCCTCTTATTTGCAAATTTGTTTTGTCTGTCCTCCATATGCTTCTGCCCTCCATTGTTATTCAGCACAGAAAAAAATACTAAAATGCTACTATTAATTTACACTGATTAAGTAATCCATATATCTATAAAACAAGCAAACTGCCATTACAGCCTGTGTTCCTAGTCACTCAGAGTATTTGGTCAATACAAATTACCTGCCTTGCCCTATCTGCCTTCTCTGGTCACTGGGAAAGCTGAGTCTTACCCCTAGTGGAGGTGACTCTTGGTCAAAAGCCAAATGATCAAATTGGTTATATCCTGCTTCTAATTTTATGCTGTGGGCACTTTCTCCTTGGAATTTTATAAAGCTCTCAAAAATGCTCTTGGACCATGTCAAATATGAAAATTATTTGGAGGACAAAAGAATAACTGTAAGGGTAGGTTTAGTAGCCTCCCAAAACTGCTGGTGGCACACTTGCTGGTTATCACGAATGCTATAGTGCAGCACATAGAATATCTCTTCTTTCAGAAGGATAGAATTATTTTGTCTGTCCGATGGTGTTCTACTCTTTAATGTGATTTATATTTAAAATGCTATATCCTAAGAAAGAAAAAAATACTGTGTACCATCCAACACAATAAATGTAACAAGAAAAAGACCGACATGGGGAGCTACTCCACCAGTGCTGTAGCAAAGGCACAGTGCTTTCTGTGGATAAGCAAGGTACTTAATGGTTGCTTCTTTTTTTCCCATAAAAACACTGGGTCCTGTAGCAGAACTCCATTTTCCACAGCACACCATCCTCCTGTCTGGTTGAACTGCTTGCCATTCAGGGGAGCTGTTTAGAAGGGGAGTGACACTTACAAAGAGGAAAGGGCATAAGGAATGCTACCATCAGTGGACTTTGTGCCACCTATTCCAAAAAGGCTCTCCTCACCCTTTCTGCCCACAGGGAAGAGGAAGGAAAATGCTTTGAATACTCAGAATCCTCAAATTCACCTGAGTCATCTTCAATAATGTATCTATAAGGATCAGGTGTGTTTTTTTTCTCAGAATGAGACTGGAGACTCCCACAGTTTCTGAGCTAGGGCTTATGGAATACCCCTAGGTCCCACCCAGCTTGACAAATCTGCAAGAGTTGGCATGTCTCAAGCAGAGAGGTACAGCATGGTGTATGCCCTAGTAATTATTTTTACGAGTCCACTAGACCAGGAACTCATAAAGGGTCCCATTTTTATACACTGTGAGTATGTCTCTACAAAGATACACAACTCCAGAACAAGCTCTGTTGTGACTACCAAACATTCAAGTTATATATTTTGGCACAGGAGCTTGCACACAAAAGCCTGAAATTCTAACAAATCTGTTCCACTAGACCTCTTTCAGTTTGCTGTATCAGGCTGCCAAGTATGAAGGCTCAGAACTCCAGCTAGAGGGAAGAGAAGGGACACCATATGTCATCACTCAAAATATTGTGCTATTCTTACCATTCAGCCTCTTGGGAGCAAGTACTTTAAAAGCAGCATTTAAAAAAAAAATTAAAAAAAAATTGCAAGCATGTTTGTAGATAGAAGCTCAGTGACAGCTGATCAAACTGGTTAATTGGGCTTCTACATAAGTGTAGTTGGGGGTGTAGTAACTGCACCCCATGCTCAGTCCCACTTAAAACAGGGCTAAATATGGGAAGCAGAACAGATCAGAAAGCCCACTGAAGCATTTCCACTGTTTCTAAAAGAAAATGTGAATTCTGTCAAAAGCTCTTTCCATGATAAAGTTTTTATTTTCTCACAAGCTTTTGATTTCCCCATCACAAAAAGTAAAATCTTTAGCTCCAGGATGTGCTAACAGAAATCACGCAAAGCAGTTGTAACAAAAATCAGAGTGTCTCTTTTCAGCCTCGTTTTCCAGTCATCATCTTAGTCCTATTGTTTCGTGGGAGCAGTAACTCCAGTGCTGTGAGCCCCCCTTCTCCTTCCTCTTTGGCTCTTGGGATTGAACACATTTTCCACAGTGCACCACAGTATTCTTTTTATTTGGACTCCCACAGCTCATGATGGAAAGATTCATCTGAATGGGGAGCGCCAGCCCTGGAGGAGAGCAGATCACGAGAACCACAGCTTCCATGAGTCACTGCGGTAGATGCATGAGACACAGAAGATCAGGCCAGCAATTTTCAACATTTCCCATTTAAAAACTGCTTTTTGTCCCTGATCAGGAAGAGAACTCCAGAACTCTCTTTGTGATACAAATTCACATTCTTAACTGTCTCTAATCATATTAAAGAACAGGCTTGTTGCATGGCCTGTTTCCTGGCCTCTTTGAAGCCTCTGTTTCCTCAGCCTGACTCCTTCATCCCTGTACCATATGTATTTGTGACAAAATTACTGCTTTCTTTGTTTTATGATATACTAGCAGTGTAGCATCTGGCAATGTGGTTTGAGTTTTTTTGTTTTGTTTTGACTGGAAAGAAACCTCCCAAATACTCCAGTCAAATCCAAAAAAAGACATTAAATCAGCAAATTTTTAATTTATGCACAGAGGTCAAAGGTGAGGTTCCTGGCTCATCAAGTGAGGACACAGGCATCTGTATGCCAGTGTGCAGGTGGCTGTCACAAAGTGACACCACAGTAAGAAGGAAAGGGCAACTCTTTATCACCACAGAGCCTTGCCATGCACGCTGGCTGGCAGGGAAAAGGTCCCTGGCAAAGCCACCTGCGATGAGACCCACCCGCGTTTGGGCCAGTTTGGCAGCAGATGGGGCTCCACACCTTCTGTCATGCACAGTGCTTTTTCCTGCACTTCGAAGAAAGCTCACTGACTTCCTATGAGTGCTGGATATGTCGTCTCCTCCTTTTTATCATTCCTTGTTGTGAATGCCCTGTCAGTGAAATGCACATTTCAACAGTGAGTCTCTCATAGCTCTCCTTATCTTTAATTTCCTTCCACTGTAGACTATTTTATGGTGACTTTCCTTTGCTGGCAATTTTTTTCGCTTCCCATTTCAGCTGCAATGGCCAGATCAGGATCAAAACTTCTTACAAGTTTAAGGGAGAGTTTAGAGAGATTTAAGACAGGCGGAAAATGTCACACAGGTCAAAGCAGAGATGCCAGTCAGGGCAATAAATGTGTTTGCCATTCACATTAAGTTCAGTCAGACTCCTTTTCAGCCTTATGCTCTGTAACAAAATCACTTTCTTTTCTTCATTACCCATTTTAATTCTGCCCCACTAGCAAAGGGCTTGATCCAAAACCTGAAAGATTGGAGTCTTTCCTTCAGCTAAACAGCAGGAGCCGTAGCAATCATCCATTTCATCACCAGTTTTCTTGGAAAGTGCCTGTTGGGGAGAAAGCAAAAGCCTCAACCCTGGGTAAAAATACCTTTTTGCAGGCCAGGGCAGGAGCTGTTGTCATGTCCTGCTTGGGTGCTGACCTCTGGATGGTCAGCAGTCATGGAGGGGCCACACAGTGAATTTTCTGTTTCTAGGTGGGTCCCGCCTTGCTCTCCAGCAGAGGTGCAGTAGTGAGAAGGATGGAGGGGCAGGAGGAAGAGGAAGGGCAGGGCTGCTGAGACCAGAGTGAGCCTGCAGTGTGTTACAGGGATGGTGGCATTACAGCTTGGCAGCAAGGAAAGAGCAGCGAAACATTTTGGGATAAAAGAGGTGGAAAAATAAGACCAACTTTCCTTTCAGTTTCACTGCTGCATGAGACACCCTTCGGCAGTGTCTCCAGAGAGCAGCTTTTCAGTTCATAGGAAATTTAAAAAAAAAAAAAAAAGTTTTCAGGCCAATTGGAGCAGAGTCAAATTTGTAAAACATAAAAAATCCTCATAAACTGGAAATCCTGCTTTTCAGCCAGCTCTGAAAAACCCTAATCAAACAGTTTGAACAACCCATCAACTGTGTGTTATTTACTCTAGCAGCGTACACACTTCTCCTATTGGAAACACTTATAAACAGCAAGTATAGTCACAGAAGCTGGTATATGCACAGTTGAGTAAAAACCAGGATGAGAGGGGAGTATCTGGGAAGGAATATTAATCCATGAAAAGCCTGACTATCTCCTCTGTTCCTCCAACTGAAAAAATCTCTTACAAACGTCTGCACATTCACACACATCATATGAGGCTCGTCATGAAAAGATTCTCATTTTTGTGTTCATGGCAGGTTATCCTGAGAAGGCAACATGTCTCCTATTTCAGGCCATAGGGAGGGTTGCCTTGTAATAGCACAGTGTGTAATGGGTTTCATTGCACCTGGGAACCAAAGAATTTGACCTTTGAGCAAAATAACATGAAGAAAAAAAGTGCTTTCAGATCACAGTTAGGTTGAGCTAAGAGTACAGGTGGCAAGGGAGTGCTTTGAAGGTTGTCTGTGTGGCCTCGTTGCAGCTCCACAATGATCAGTCCTTTCCCTTTGAAGAAAATATGTCAGTGTTTTAAATTTAGGGAGAGAAGGGGGGGAAATTCATTAAGGGTAGTCCTATCCCAAAACATTCAAAAGTCATCAACTGCAAATCGGATATTTGAGGAACTATCTGAAGATCATGAGACCAAAAAAAAAAAAAAAAAAGGAAGAGTTAGATACATCTCTATTTTTTCTGAGTTTTGTGGCTGTCTTTAAGATACCCCTGGGTCATATTTTCAAATGTCTTCACAGTCTGAAGAGTAGAAACTTACTTCTATAAAAATGAAAACTGAGATTCTCACCTAATTACATGTCTCTGGGAATGGGAAGGTATAGGGAAAAACAAAGTTGAGTATCACGAGACTTGCGATAAAAATCACAGGATTTGGCAGCACTGAATTAATCACGAGTTAGGAAGCGATAGCACTTGTTCGGACTGAATAGCAAAAAACAAACAGACATAAACCTTATTCAAAAATATTTTGCAGGCATGACTGCCAAACTTCAGTTGGCTGTGAGTAATACTATTCAGTATTTCAGAATATTCACATAGCCAGTAGGTATTTGTGGAAATCCTTGAGAATCCTGCATTTTCCATAGTGCCAGAATGATTAATTTGTATTGAAAGTTTGTTACTTGCCAATTATCCATCTACCGTTTAAAAATCGGAGTCACACAATCAGCAGCCAGAAACAATACCATGCTCTACATTTAGACTTCCAAGAAGCATAACGAAAATTCAAATTAGAAAGTTTGCAAGAAAACTGCAGGCTGAAAGTTATGCACCTAAATTATTTAGCTAAGAAGTGAGAATGAAAACCTTCTCAAAATGCCAGACCAACTGCAAGACAGGATGTATCCCAGAAAGGCAATTACATTCATAACAAATACTGTTTAGAATTTATGTTTGGGTGACACAAGATTGCCGTTCTAATTACAAAAAATGAAAAGGGGTGCTCTTCTAGCCAGAACATAAGAAGATCCCTAGTTCCCATTGCGGATTCAAAGACTGTCAGTTTAGCTCTGCTTATACAAATGGATGAGGCAGATGTAGTTCTCGGCTGGTCTGCTTCGGTCCATCTGTGCAAACTTCCCAGCAGAGCTAGATATGTAGTTCAGCGTAAATGCGAGGTAAACAGCACAGCGCATGATTTATATACGGGTTATCGTTCAGCCAAAGTCTGGTGTTTCATTGATATGCCTGTTGTTTAGATGTATTCTTTAGATGCCTTCCAATGCACATGGGTTTTCCCTTGCAGGGACTGTATTCTCAAAAGAGATGCAACAGCCAGATCTTTTCTATTCCCCAAGGTTAAAGAAAAAAAATTGAGATGTCCTTTGCTTTTTCAACTCCTTACCCATATAGAATAATTCATCTACTGATATTCATAAGGTGACTTCCACCAGCAAATGTAAAGATGTCAGGAGGAGAATTTTTAAGCACATATGTAATTGTTTATTATTGGTATCTGCTTTTATTTAGCATACTTCCTAGCGCTCTCCTTCTGCTGCTAGTCTGTACGAATCTTTCTTGACCAAGAAATCTGCTCTTCAGGGAACTATATTTCATGTTCTTTCACTCTTTGCAAGCTCTGCCATAATAGAATCAATGTATCAAATCAATCCCACAAAGCTGCCAAATAGTCTAATGGTAAAGGTAGGAGACGGAGACGTTTTCTAACAAATTTTGGCAGGAAGGGATTCATGTGTGTCCCTTCATACACAGTGTGAGAGAAGCATTACACAGAGAAAGTGTCTGGTTTGATCCCTGGCAGTATTTTTTTAATTTTACCTTAGAAAGTCTTGATGAGAAAACCCTTTGAGATGTTTGAAACCACATTTCTAAGTCCCCTTGATTGATATGTTACTTAAGCACATTCGTTGCATCTCTGTACATCTTGCTTTCCTTTGCAATATGAAGCAAGCACAAGAGTGTCGCAGGGTGCCAACAGAGCACCCCACTGCTCCTCCACCTCTCTCCCCACTGAAGTACAACTCATAACTCTTGGCACAGGCATAAGCTGCCAGGCAGTTTGACTGTCCAGCCAACCACTTGGAGGAGGGGTGCATGGAAAAAAATTGTCAACCAAGTTTGCCACTGACCTCCATCTGCTGAAGGAAGGGGGGCTATGCCCATTGTCCCCCCAAAACACCACCCTCTGCCCCAGTCCTGGGGACAATGATCTTTCCAGATGGCAGCAGAGCCGGCTGATCCCACTCTCCCCCTTGATGCGGGAGGCACGACGCTGACAAGCCATCTGCAAGCAGCGCTGACTATCCAATTTAAGGATGCTTGGGGAACGATACAGGGTAAAGATCTAAAAGGAATGATAAAGGCATGATAAAGTCAATTCCCTGCCCTGCAGCGGGAGCTGTGCAGGCAAAGCCTCACTCCCTTGTGCTGTCAGCACCCTCTAGGGGCCCACGCACCTCACAGCTTCAGCTCAGGCTCCGGGCTTGGCCCGGCTCGGCGGCCGAGGGCGCCAGCCACGCGGCCGCCTCC